>NW_026706912.1:0-600000 GCF_024137745.1 Phymastichus coffea
ACACACATTTACGCGCTCAAAAAATAGTAATCAGGTTTAACGATGATCTCTTTTTCAGAAACATGCAGTATAACATTTTATTGAAAAAAACTCACGATGAACTACATTCATTTTTGAAAAGTTATTCGAACGATAGGGGTAATGATACGTATCTAGTTTTATTGTCATTGCAAAAAAAAAAAATTATGAAATATAGTACTTTAAAAGAAATGTGAATAATAAATTAGTCACGTAACCTTAACCTGCACATATTCCAATAACGAATCGTTAACAAATATGTAATTCTAGTTTTTTTTTTCAATAGAATGCTCAAAGAATAATATTCATATTAATTACTGTTTTTACGAAATATTTTCATATCATGCCCTATAAAAATATTACGAAGTAAAAACTTCAATGATTAAAGTGAATACTATGTTTGAGTTTTTTTATATGTCTAATTGCCTACCTTGATTCATTAATTATATATAATTTGATAATAGGAAAAATACTAAAAAATCATACAAAGTACAATTTCTACGATAAGAAAAAAAGTTTTCAATCAGTTACTTATTCAGTATAATATTAATTTTTCGATTGTCAACTTTAACAGGTGGAGCACCTTTTTTTGCTTTAAGTTTTTCATTATTAATTTGGTAACGTTAATTATTTTAATTTTCAATAAAAATTTTAAACAATCTATCCTGTGGTTATAACAATTATCGCTCCTAACAAACCACTTTTCAACGTTATCGTTCGTAAATTTTTCAATTACCTCAGTTAAATCATTTCTCTACCTATTTGAACTCCACAGACTTTTATGTTGTTTCTCAAACGCGTACAACTGTGCATTAACGACTCTGCAGAACTTTAGAGAAGGTCTTTTTAAGTAAGCAATTTTCGGAAGGCTCTTATCAGAATGTTCGTATTCTCTACACGAGTGTAAAACTCGTCATCAGTTACTTCTTTCTCAGATTCTAAGCAAACTTTTGTACACGCAGGACAATTAATTTTTTTAAAATATTGTTGATAATTACTCCACTAAAATAATTAACGGCATTTTTCTCATACAAATCTAGTTTATCATACTCTATAAAACTCTCGGAATTTAGCGGTTCAAATGTCTCCATGGTTTCGAATAATTCTAGCAGCTCTAACATTTTTGCGTTCGTCTTGATGTTCTTCCGATGTTTGTGTACCTCCTGGTAAATTTAACGCGGCCTTTAATAACGAACCTACGTTTTTTGTCCCTAGTATTTGCAGTTGAGCTATTCTTATCCAAAGAGATCAAGGAAGGGGCTTCCATCTACTTTCACATTACCACGCTACCTATTCATTATATTTATTATAGTTACAATTTGTCTTGCAGTTAAACGAACCATTCTACAAGTTGGATTTGGGATTGAATCCATTCCTTCCTCGAAGTTTTGAATTAGTATGCTCAACACTATCTGAATTACAAAGGCCGGTTGCTAATTCAAAACCTGGATACAGCTTTGTCAAACTATCATATAACTCAATCAAAGCAGTAACAGTCAAAGGTAAACCTTTCAAACATGGCGTCTAGAAACTGTTTCTTTACCGTTAATAATTGGATGCGTTCTCCAAGTTCTGGACCAAGCAACAAATACTTGAAGTCTCTCCTTAATTTCTGGATTTTGGTGAGATAGTGGGCGTTTTTTGCTTATTCTGATTCCTAAGTCTATAGACATTACAAGCATCGATTACAGCATCCATTTCTCTAACAACTTTGCTGATGCCTGCACGTATCAGATACCAACCCATTTTTCTGGTTTTAGTCCCCAGCTGTACCAGCAAATTCTACCGCCGACGCCACTCTTTTACCTAAAAAGTGTAAAAGCTAAACTAACTTTCATGCATTCCCAAGTATTAGGATCAAAATGCTTATCTTTCAAGAATGATAAAAAATTTGATGAATTGATCCATTTATCAATTTCATATGTTTTTCTTAAATCATCAAAATTCATTATTTTCTTGTCAGTATGACCTATAAATATATATCTATGTTTTCTCAATTGATAAAGCAAACGCTTGATGAGATGGGGCCAATCAAAAGCTACACAAAATTTTTTAACCTTCGTGAAAGAAATAAGGCCTTGTCTATAGAAACATTCAATTTTGAGGAAAATAAAATTAAGTTATTTGGACCCTGATCACACACTATAATTTTAACAAGAGCTCCAATTTTAAATAATTCACATAAAGTTTTTTTTTAAATGGTATCTAATTGTTCTGCACTGGCCCCTTTCTCATTGAAACCGACGGAGAGTAGTTGTCGCCAAGGATTTTGGGCATTGATGCTATCTAAGCAGAATATTAGCGCATATCTAGCTGATTTATTAAACCCTAGTACCCCGCACCCATGTCTTCGAGTACTTCAATACAGTCATACTTTGGGTTTATATTCTTGCTTGCAATTGATGCCTCAATTCATCAAACTTCAGCGCGCATAGACGTTCTGACTCTGGCAAACTCATCATTTTTTTCGACATTTCATTCAAAAGATTCTCATTCAAACCCAGCTTGAGATCAAATTTCGCGACCCAATTTCTAATATTCGATTCTGCAGCTAACCTGATACCTAATTGAAGCAAATGGTGGTAACATGAATGAGAATGATAATACAATATTCTGCATAAATTTCGTTCTTCGGTTGTATACTCTTGTCTATTAGCTGGATTAAATTGCAATTTTATAAAAGTCTTACGCGATTCACTGAAATTTTCTTTTTCTAACAAATCATCAATACTTTCAATTTTTGACGCTTCAACTTCTTTTACGCGCTTTTTTAGTTTTCTATGTTGCTCTGCTTTATTTTTCTTCAACCTAACATTCTCTAATTTTTCAAATTCCAATTTTTCTATTAATCTACGCATCTGTGCTTTCTCTTTTTTCAATTTATCTGTTTTCTGATCTGAAAGTTTTAACACGGCGCTCTAAAGAACAAGTATAGAGTTTACATCTTGAAGAACAAAATTCCCTTTCTGAAACTTTCTTATTTTGTAATCCTATATTATTTCTTTGAGTAGATATGCAATTTTCTTTTTGTATGTCATTAGCAATAATTTGATTTTCAACAATATTACTTGTAGTGTAAGATATCTCCAAATCCAAAGAAGATTCATTAGTATTTACTTCATGAATTGCAAATATTTCTTTACCAGAAGGGTATTTAGCATCATTTGAATTTTTACGAACGATAAAATTATCCATACTTTCAAGAAAATTATTATCTACTGCATTACTTTGGCCTATATTAACGCTGTCATCTAATACTTCGCGCGGTGGCTCATGTACGATCTCCATGACTTCAGGCTCTTGAATGTGTGGTTGCTTGTCTATCACAGCTGGTTGTATCGGATGCTGCGGCTGTTGGTCTACATGTTGTATTGGCACGACCAGTACATCAGCTGACATCCAGTGAATTGGCATCGCACTCTGTTTCAAGCTACGAGCTCCAGTCATTGGGTTGACGTTGAAGTCACTCTCCAAAAAGTGATCTTGACAGAGACGATAATTACGAATGGTCGTCGGAGCCAAGCCTCTGCACCGTGCTTCTGCTCCTGAAGAAATCAGTGCAAGAACACAGCCTCTGAATGTCGGTAAAAAAAATTGGTGGTCGCTTGTTATCATACGTGTCATGAAGCCACGCGATTTGTTAATATTTCTTTTTATTACAGAATCTATAAAAAAATTCAGAAGACCGTATATCGGATATACATTTTCCTATGTACATTCTAATTACGTTCTAATTATGTTTATTTACACCTTATATTGGTCAAACTAAGAGATGTTTAAAAAAACGCATAGAGGAGCATTGGAAGACACCTTTAGATAAATCTCTTCCGGTTCCGATGCATTTGAAAAATTATCCTACATATTCGTTTGACTGGGACAACACAATAATTTTAGATAGAGAGTCTAACTATTGTAAGAGATTAATTTCGGAAATGATTTATATTAATTTGTCTTATAACACTATAAATAGACAAGAAGACACTAGTTTACTGAGTAAACAATATATAGGTTTATTTGATATCTTAGCTGATTGATCTCATATTTATTTACAATATTTTTTTATTATTTTGTTTTGATGTACAATGATGCTTAATGTACCGTTTTCATGCATAGGAGAGGGGGATACATCTGATTGTGTCTACCGGTGGTTTGTTTTGGTATAAAAGGCAACAGACACTGTTTTGATTTGCATTATTTCATAGTCGTTGTCCGATTTGAATTTTGTGTAGTTGAGCGAATATTATGTTTAACAGTGTATTTTTGACTTTATTGTGATATTTAATTTGATTGTGACTTGCGAATTGAGGTAAATGTTTTGTTAGCGTGATTTTTATTTGTTTTGGTTTATATCTGTTATTGTAACCATTTTCTCGTTTTGTTTTTTTAATAAAGATCTGATGAGGTTGGATATTTACCAACGAAACACACGTGTTGTAACTTGAGATGATTGTTTGATTATTATTTTTTTCACAACGGGTTGGCTCTAAAATTGGTTTAAAAAAATTTTGTTTATTTACACATTGATTAACGTGATGGTCAGATAAATGAAACACAAAAATAACTTACAATCCTTTTCTCATTAAAAATTAATAAAAATTGTAATAATTCTGTACGTGGTTACAATTTAAAAAGTAGTTGAGAATTATTATAATGCATATATAATTATCCAAAGCCAAAAAAAAAAAAAATACTTTCGCACGAAAGTTATAAAAATTTATAAATTTTTTTTCATTGAAACCATGTTTTTTTTATAAATATAAACATAGGATGCATAAGAAAGCTTTCTTTACTTCGCGTTTGTCTGCATTTCCAAACGGTGTATTTGATTTAAAAGATTTAAAATTTGATTACATCAGCAGATTTCCACACCACCACAGAGGTACTGCCGTTCAGTGTGCCAGGAACACAGGTGTTATTTGTAATGAGCCGTAAAAATAAAAATATTGTGCCATTCATAATATTGGTTCCTGATCATTTGCAATTTGAATTTGTCTTCGTAACACACTTGACGCGTTGTGTTTTTTTGATTTTTTACTTTAAGTCTTCACAAATAAAAAATAAAAATTAATAATTTTATATAATGCATGGCACGATGAAGTAATATGAAATTATTAAATAATTTTTCACGTCAAAGTTTGATATAAAACCGTGGAACACTCGCCTAGAGCCATACTATAACCACGAGAGTCTTTTAACCCATCCATGACTCTGGTCTTCCATCACCGCATGTATTTGAAAGAAGTGGCCATTGAAAAATCCGTTATACCGATAACTTGAGTACGCAAAAGTTACCCTACTTATAATATTGTCACTAATCTATCTACACACATTTACGCGCTCAAAAAATAGTAATCAGGTTTAACGATGATCTCTTTTTTCAGAAACATGCAGTATAACATTTTATTGAAAAAAACTCACGATGAACTACATTCATTTTTGAAAAGTTATTCGAACGATAGGGGTAATGATACGTATCTAGTTTTATTGTCATTGCAAAAAAAAAAGTTATTCAAATTCAAAGTTAGTAGAAAAATTAATATTATTGACCTTTAAATGTCAATAATTTTTTCAATATGCATTTTAGAGAAAAATTATATTGAACTTTTTTTTTTAAGGGAGTATGATGGTTAAGACTATTACAATGAGAATTGCTTGTAATTTGGACACAATGTGTATTATGGGAAAACGCTGTTTTTTTTTATTATAAAGATATTCAAAAATGAGAAAATTATGAAAAAATTCTGAGGGACGTAGAAAAAAATACTGAATCCATTGGTGCTTTCAAAACTATCAATCAGAGCCTGTAACAAAAGATATTTATATGGTAAATTTACGATTTTCGTCAGTGAATTGACGTGGCAACGTCGCATGTACTCCATGTGCCTCGGTATAGGCGCGGATTTCGGAATGACGCTACGAACTTCTGAACAGCGAAGCTCACTTTTTTATTAAAAATTATTCTGTTCATGTTAATAAAAAATTTTTTATATCATATTAATAAAAAACTCCACATTTATTAATTTAATAAACATTTTATTTATTATATTAAATAAATAATAATTATTACGAAATAACAGTAGTTATTTTTCTCACTCATTTTTTCAGTCTGTATAACATCAGGTTACCTTTTATAGGTTAGCCCGCAAGCATAATAAATATACGAGGTAGCAGACGTACGTTGAGCGTTTAGAGCGGAGTATATGCGCGACGTTGCCAAACTTACGATTGGTACTAAGCGAATCAATATAAAGTCGAGGCGTTCTCTCAACTGACTAACTACGTACCCACCATACTCCCTTAATTGGGCAGATTTATCGAAATAAATTTATTTAGATTGAAAATTTATCATTTTCACTATTTGTTTAAATAAATGCGACTTGTTTAAACAAAATCGACCGGGAATTCGGTAAAACACCTACGATATTCCGACTCAGCGATCCCAAAAATATAAACATTGTGGAAAAATGTGATTAAGTCAGTCACCAGCGGGCGGACTAATATACACGTGATAGACACATCAATTTTATTGATATAAACAGTTATGTAAATGTATCATTATAAATATTTTCAAAGGATAGCACAAATTGGTCTTTGCAATTTATATTATTTGAAAATATCAAAAACTTTTTAAATACGGCAGGGTTCCCGCTGTTATCAGCTGATGCGCAAATGTGGTCTGATTTGACTCCCGCGAAAACTCGTCAAATGCTCTTAGACCTGCTTGCAGAGTTTTTGCGCATTAACAACATTTGTTTGTAAAGCTGATAATTCAAAGCGTTTAATTAGTTTTGTAGCTTATTTTTACGGTTTGAAAGTGTTATGAGTGATAATCGTCGAGTGAAATTCATTCGTCGTGATTCATTGATTAAGTGCACACAAAAATAAACAGGGCCAGGGAAAGGGTTCTTCATAGGTCATATGCACGTGTTTCGATCTCGGTTTTAATCGTTGCGTAGTTTATAGATACAACGAGATAATAGATTAGCTTTCTTTTCTTTTTTTTTATTTATTTGTCTAAATATTCGAATCAAAATGTCGGTTACAATACGATCGTGCGACTACTGCATATATCGAGGATGCAAAAATTCAAGGCTCACGAGTCAGGTGTTTGCTTTTCCAAATCCAACAAGCAAACCAGAAAAAGCCGAATTATGGATTAGGAATTCCGGTAAGATTTTTACTTGTTACTTAATGATGTGTTTTTCGTTATTTTACTCATCTTTCCGGCGGACTGCGCGGGTACCTCGACACTTAACGTTCAAATTTGTTTTTTTTTCATATCCGACGAGCGCGAGATATTGCTTTTTTTCTCCCTCGTTTTTTTTTCTTTTTTCACACACCGTTTTGTTTCCTTGGAAAGAAAGCTATGTTTTCGCTTTTTTATGAAATTGCATTTTTCAAAGTAATTTTTGTATTTTCAACTTTCGCTGCTCTAATTTTGGTTTTTTTTTATAGATCTCAACCTCCTACAAATACCTAAATGATATTTTCAATATATTTTTCCCATATAACTTCTAGCAGAAATCACTGCATTTTGACAAAGTCATTTTTTCATGACGCCTGTGCGTGAGGATGTGTGCGTGGGGATGTGTGTGTGTTTGCGTGCGTGCGCGCGCGTATATGTGTTGTCAATCGGTGTGACTTTTCTAGTCGATAAATTTTGATGAAACTTTTTTCATATGTTTCGTCATGATGAAAGGTCAGTGGGAAAATCTTTTTGAGGCATACTATCGACGTGAAAAAAATTTTACAGACATTTTTCGAAAAAATCGTAAAATTGAAAAAAAAAAGATTTAGAACAACTATGCAAAATTGCTATAACTTTTGATCAAAAAATGAATTGTTTATCGTGTGATGGCTTATTTTGAAGCTGATAAAATTAGCATTGAAATAAATATTCGCAATATATTTCTTTTTAATTTGAAAAATTATACATTTTCGAAGTTGCTGTAACTTTTGACGGGGACTGAATTTTTGTCGCGTGACGGCTTGTTTTGAAGTATATGGTTAGTGAAATTTATAAGTATGAGTATTTTGTTCCATTGTGAAAGAAGCTTCGTTCTAACTTTTATGATTTTCTTACCTTTTTAGTTATTGCTATACTAGACTATATCACTGAGTGCATATTGATATAACATCGCTAACACGTAAACTTTTTTATATTTTGAATGTGTGTGCGTGTGTGGGTGACTGACAATGAGTTTTTTTTTCATTCATACAACGCGTATGTTATATTAATCTGCATACATAAAGATTAGTTTGTGTGATTTTATTTTCTTATTTATCAAGTAAAAGCAATAACGGTGGACAACTATACAAAAAAAAGACAATCTCTCGCGCTCGACTGTGCTAGGCGGTGCCTTATTCAATTTCATGTTCGTGAAGACTACAAGCTCGTACAGAATTATGCGCGTATAAGGTAAAGGCACCTATTGATGTAATTGTTGAAAAATTGACAGTTAGTTACTATTTGACAGATACGTAATTAAAATGTACATAGGAAAATGTATATCCGATATACGGTCTTCTGAATTTTTTTATAGATTCTGTAATAAAAAGAAATGTTTTCGCGGGAGTCAAATCAGACCACATTTGCGCATCAGCTGATAACAGCGGGAACCCTGCCGTATTTAAAAAGTTTTTGATATTTTCAAATAATATAAATTGCAAAGACCAATTTGTGCTATCCTTTGAAAATATTTATAATGATACATTTACATAACTGTTTATATCAATAAAATTGATGTGTCTATCACGTGTATATTAGTCCGCCCGCTGGTGACTGACTTAATCACATTTTTCCACAATGTTTATATTTTTGGGATCGCTGAGTCGGAATATCGTAGGTGTTTTACCGAATTCCCGGTCGATTTTGTTTAAACAAGTCGCATTTATTTAAACAAATAGTGAAAATGATAAATTTTCAATCTAAATAAATTTATTTCGATAAATCTGCCCAATTAAGGGAGTATGGTGGGTACGTAGTTAGTCAGTTGAGAGAACGCCTCGACTTTATATTGATTCGCTTAGTACCAATCGTAAGTTTGGCAACGTCGCGCATATACTCCGCTCTAAACGCTCAACGTACGTCTGCTACCTCGTATATTTATTATGCTTGCGGGCTAACCTATAAAAGGTAACCTGATGTTATACAGACTGAAAAAATGAGTGAGAAAAATAACTACTGTTATTTCGTAATAATTATTATTTATTTAATATAATAAATAAAATGTTTATTAAATTAATAAATGTGGAGTTTTTTATTAATATGATATAAAAAATTTTTTATTAACATGAACAGAATAATTTTTAATAAAAAAGTGAGCTTCGCTGTTCAGAAGTTCGTAGCGTCATTCCGAAATCCGCGCCTATACCGAGGCACATGGAGTACATGCGACGTTGCCACGTCAATTCACTGACGAAAATCGTAAATTTACCATATAAATATCTTTTGTTACAGGCTCTGATTGATAGTTTTGAAAGCACCAATGGATTCAGTATTTTTTTCTACGTCCCTCAGAATTTTTTCATAATTTTCTCATTTTTGAATATCTTTATAATAAAAAAAAACAGCGTTTTCCCATAATACACATTGTGTCCAAATTACAAGCAATTCTCATTGTAATAGTCTTAACCATCATACTCCCTTAAAAAAAAAAGTTCAATATAATTTTTCTCTAAAATGCATATTGAAAAAATTATTGACATTTAAAGGTCAATAATAATAATTTTTCTACTAACTTTGAATTTGAATAACTTTTTTTTTTTGCAATGACAATAAAACTAGATACGTATCATTACCCCTATCGTTCGAATAACTTTTCAAAAATGAATGTAGTTCATCGTGAGTTTTTTTCAATAAAATGTTATACTGCATGTTTCTGAAAAAAGAGATCATCGTTAAACCTGATTACTATTTTTTGAGCGCGTAAATGTGTGTAGATAGATTAGTAAAAAATGAAAAAAACACAACGCGCCAAGTGTGTTACGAAGACAAATTCAAATTGCAAATGATCAGGAACCAATATTATGAATGGCACAATATTTTTATTTTACGGCTCATTACAAATAACACCTGTGTTCCTGGCACACTGAACGGCAGTACCTCTGTGGTGGTGTGGAAATCTGCTGATGTAATTGTAACGAGGGCAGCGCCTTATTCGGCACTGACGTCACCAATTTATTAAGGGGAGAGTAAGAGAGGCACTTTCCCTCTTTAACAATCGGGGAACGAGAGGATAGGTCGAATGAATAAATGATTTTCCTTAATTAGAACATACAACTTAAATCTATTCAGACAAACAAATACAAAATCGGTTATAATAAAGTTTACATCACGCGCACATGTACAGAACAACTTAAACTAACGCGGGAGGACGAATTGCCGGCGACTAAATCGCCTTGACCATTCGCCTCCTTACAAGTAAAAAAAAAGATACACCGAAACCTCACTACCGCGTTACGATGAGTGTAGCCGGCAAGGGATTGCCTGGCTACCTATCGTTCCTACGCGGCCGCGCATCACCATGAGAGAGAGATAACCTGACCTTTGTCCTTGGCGATGAGCCGGCAACGGGGAGTTGACCTTGCCGCTGGCTGGACGTCTTCCTCGGCGTAGCCCGTGGTGAACCCACTGGAAGTCGTGCCGTGCACGTTGGCGAGGGCGACACTGAATGCCCTGCTGCAGGTGTTGTCGCCACACGTAGCCTCGTCTCACCCTGATCTGGTCACTGCTGCACGTGTACTTCTTTTTCTCTCTTGGCGCTGCTTCTTTTCTTCGCTACTTCCAACTTCTCTCCTTAACTTTCTTCCGGAAACTAGATCACACGACTTGACGCATGGTCAGCGTTCGCACTCTCGCCGGGCTCTCCCACCAAGCGCATTCATTAGACGGCGTGCGACAAAAGCGCTAATTGGTCGCGCGTTACACGCCGGCCCAAATCGGCATAGTGCGTGCATAGGCGCGCACTCTAGCATGCTCGCTAACTCTCTCTCTCTCTCTCTCTCTCTCTCTCTCTCTCTCTCTCTCTCTCTCTCTCTCTCTCTCTCTCTCTCTCTCTCTCTCTCTCTCTCTGCCTCATAGTCGCTGCGCTCTTGCTTCTTCGGGCGCTCTCAATCTTGCTCGGCAATCTTCGGCGGCAGGAAAAACATAAAGGCCAGTGGTTAGGCGCAATACATATATGCGCCCAACGCTGACCACGTCGCCATGCCGAGCGATAAGAGGGAGAGAGAGAAGGAGGGCAGACGAGGAGCAAGCGTACTGCTTGCTCTCGTCACATAAACAAATTTTAAATCTTTTAAATCAAATACACCGTTTAGAAATGCAGACAAACGCGAAGTAAAGGAAGCTTTCTTATGCATCCTATGTTTATATTTATAAAAAAAAACATGGTTTCAATGAAAAAAAAATATATAAATTTTTATAACTTTCGTGTGAAAGTATTTTTTTTTTGTCTTTGGATAATTATATATACATTATAATAATTCTCAACTACTTTTTAAATTGTAACCACGTACAGAATTATTATAATTTTTATTAATTTTTAATGAGAAAAGAATTGTAAGTTATTTTTGTGTTTCATTTATCTGGCCATCACGTTAATCAATATGTAAATAAACATAAAAATGAACGTCAATAAGATAATTTGTGTAGAAATAGTTTGACTTATAATATAACTTTCTGTGAAAATCGTTAATAAATACTTTCATTATTTACAATTTTTATGTACAGTTTATCATGTACAAAGACTTGTACGAGTCCACTTTTCTGTGATTCATTTGACGAAAATAATCATGTACCTAATGAAGAAAATGTATGATATTAGTGAAACATGAAAAAAAAATATATATATATATGCGTGTGTGTGTGTGTGTGTGTGTGTGTGTGTGTCGCTGTTTGGCGTATATATTACAACGTCTTTTTAACTTAAATAACGGCGTTTAAGCGGTTTTTTTACTATTCGCGTATATCATACATTATTGATTTTTCACTTTGATTTGTCTTTTCTACTATTTTTTACATATTGTTTGATGATTCAACTGTAGCTGATTAATCGTAGAAGATTGGCAGTTGTTGAATTTGTATTATCATTAATCACCGAATCGTTAGACGTCATAGTATGCGCGTCTTTTTTTCATAATCTCTCTTTTACCTTCCGTTGTACCTGCTTACAGAATTACTAGTACCGATTTTTTTTTTCATCTTGATAGATTAAGCATATGCAATGCTTGAATTTCTGATCGTTTTCTTTTGGCCATCGTGCTGTTGTGTATTTAATTTTTTTTGTTCACTTCATTTGCGCGGAATCCCATGAATTTTGTGAAAATAGTCACAAAGGTGTAACGCGTTTATACGATACATCTGGATATATATTTCATCTAGATATTATAAGTCTGGTATAATAGACATTTCATATATTTTTTTTTCATGTACACATCACTCGCAGAAATGATACAAAAACAGGGATTATGCGCTTGCTTATGCACTGGCAAAAAATTGCATGTGCGTGTGTCTTAATTTTTGTTCTTGTCATCTCCAGGTCGGTTTAACTTTGATTCGCTTTCATCATCTCATTACAAGTCTTGAATAAACTAATATGTTTTTATTCTATAAACTAATTGTGATGTTTGTAGGAATAAAAAAAAAAAAAGAATTAGCGATGAACGGAGAGAGAATATTTGCAGATGGTTCAATCTAAAAAAGAACTAATGGATCTCAAAGCCTACGTTAGACATTGTACGACAAAAAAAAAACAAGAATTTATAAAACGAGAGTGAATTAAATATGATATTTATATCTCCGTAAATGTAACATCAAAAACCTTACTTTTTGTCTTTTAATGAATGACACATTTAAACAGAAAAAGAGCGAATAATTTTGTTATGTAAGTTCAATTATGGGTGAACATTTTTTCTAATGATACACAAAAAAAAACTCGTCAGACCTAAAAAAAATTCAATAGATATTATTAAACAAACAAAGTATATAACTAATACGCAGATGAGTTTATATAAGTGCCAGTGAGGCTACGAAAAAGTTAAATATAAAAAAAGTAAATCGATTGAGATTTGAACCCGCGACCGCAAAAACGAGAGGAGCGTGAGCACGCCTTAGCTACCACGGCTATCGACGTACTGGTAGCGAAAGTATGAAAGTCACATATGTTTATCAGGGAGCATGGGAGTTTAGGATTAACTTTTCGTGCTTGACCCGATAGTTAATCACTTAATTAAATTGCACTGCACCTGAAAAAGCATAAAAAATGAATCACTCGAGATGTCATAGATGAAGCGCAACAACCGCGAGAATCCCAGCTCAGCTCGGAAAGTCGGAATTGCTTTCGAGCGAGCGAGTATAACACACGCATTGGCTCCGCTCCTTCACTCTCTCTCTCAGAGCGTACGGCATGCTCACAGTTTGGCACCCAACGCACATTCCCCTCTTCTGTCGGACGCACATATACTATGCCCCCTCCGAAGCGCCGGAGGAGAAGGTGCGTTCAGTTCGCCGACTTGGCCACCACGGGGCGCTCGAACTAGCGAGTTCGGTCAGGCACGCTCTTACACATTACGGTTAGCTATCTCCCTACTAATCTCTGATATAACATAAAGAGGGCTGTTGTGTTACTATTTCATTTATTTCATAATCAGATAATATGACAGTACTTACAAAATTTTTCAAAGTACAGTGTTCAAACTCGTTTCATAAGACAAAAAACATTATTCGTTATTACTTATAATATTGAGTTTGATTCTAAAAGTAAAAAAAAAATATGTTTTTTTACTCTTTTGATTTTTCTTTAGGCTTCTTTAAGTTCTACATTTTTATCGAAACGTAAATATTAAACGTATTGCAATTTCATAAAACATCCAATTTAACCTGGTCTTCTGTAGTCAAGTATTCCAAATAATGTATTTTTAGCCAGTATCCAAAATACGCTGTAAAAATATAAATAATATTATCAAATAAATTTAACAAAAAGTTGTAATAATATTTGTCACATAAAAGTTCAAAATATTTTTGTAATTATTAATTAATTTTAATGAATTTCCATGATTTTAAATAATTTTCGATGAACTTCAATCGATTAAATAAATTGATAAATTTACAAAAGTTGTAATAATATTTGTCATGTAACGGGGTTGCTTACCGTTTAATTATTTTTTATTCGCGCGAGTTTATTGAAGGGCGAATGTAATCATCTATGCTTAATACATAATCCGGAGAGCATGGAGAAACAGGTGTCAGTCAATCAATAGATCTACTAATCTACGAAAATGAGTGGAAGCAATATGGAATAAGCGAGCCGAAAGCACTTGTTAATAACATGAACAGAATCTTTTATTGTCTATCAAATATTACACTGGATCGGCCCGCGTGTTTATGTTGACATCGGCGCTCGCTCATCGAGGACACACAGTGTCGGGACGCTCGCTGCTCTTTGTTAACAGAGCTATTGCATGCACGCTTCGAACACGAGAAATTAATTGTTATACATGCAACCACGATCGCGAGATTAAGCTGGCCAGCTTACCCTTGTTTTGCGGACGCTCGAAGATGACACCAATAAGTCGCACTCGGAAAAGGTCTATTGTTTGTTTGTGTCGCGAGTCGCGAACTTGAAAGCACATGGCTTCGCCCTCGATGGCGAAACCTCACGCACGCACTAGCGTTATCACCGCGCACAGCGCTTTTGTCTGCTGGCTCAAGCCTTCGCCCTTGTGAGTTGCACGGCACCTCGGCTGCGACGATCTCTGAAACTCTGGTCTGGATGCTTTGCGAACGGAATTCGACTCCAGTAACTCGAGTAGCGACAGCTGATCTCGTACACACGGGCCAACTCGTTGATGGTCAATGCTTCACTGGTTCAATTTCAAGCGCGCGCGTTCCGTCTGCTCGCGTGCCGAATTCCTTCGTTACGTTCCTAATCTCCCCAGTAGGTGCTGCCCCCGCGAGCAGCAATTAGGTTATATTATTAGCGCTAATTCGACGTTGACCGTCACAGTCATTAAAAATATTTATGCGCGTGCGTGCATTTCAATTAACCTATGTTTTCACGCTCCTAATACTGTTGAACCCAATTTCTGTAGTCTTACAAGGGAACCACCCCAACCCGACTTCACCGATTTGATCGATTTTGGGATATATTGTAGTACTTTAAAAAAAATTAGATACGTGTTTTTTTTTATCGGTCCATAAGGGCTTTTAAGGGGTGAAATCCACCCTGAAATTCAACCCCTCAAATCAGTTTTTTTAATATTTCTCAGCATCAAATGAATATTTTTCAGTAAACTCAACTTTAAGAAATTTCTTATAAAAAGGCGCTTTTAAGGACATAACATTTATACCGAAGGATTGCAACCCCCTTTTTAATAGGGGTAAATAAACTATTTTTTGTACTGTTTTACGACATGTAATATAGTAAATCAGCTCGAGTGGTTTAAAAATCGCACTGATAATGAGAAAATACCAAAATTAAATTGACATGTTTCCGGATTTAAAAAAAAATGTTTAAGGGGTGTTTCACCCCCTAGAAACCACCCCCGTCAAACTATCAGCAGGTTAATCCACCTAACCCTGGGATAAACAAGTTTAGTCGTTTGTTATTTCTTGAAATAATTTAATCCTATGCATGAGCGAACTACCTCAACTAACCAACCTGCCTTTAACCCACCAAACCCCCATAAACCACCCTTACCGAACCACATGCGGGCTAACCTTATATAAATAGCGAAAAATAAATGTATTTCTTGAATAACATTTATGTTGCATAACAATATGTCCCAAGTATTACAAATTTTATGTAATTATTATTTTCTTTTCATTATAAATACAAAAAAGATAAAAATAATTAATAACGGCTTATAAACATAAAATTTGAGATATTATTTGCATTGTATTACATATAGCTGTGTATAAAAGAGTAATAATAATAGTTATTATTTTTTAAACGTAAAGTTAATTCGTAATAAAGAAAAAAACAAGTAATAACAGTTAAAAATTATTAATTTCAAAAGTGGAAATTTAATATAGTTATTATTTCTTTTTTAATCATTTACAATTTGTCAATGAGAAAAGAAATTATAACAGATAATTGATTATATTAATAGTTATAAATAGTTATTATAGTCTCAATTCCTATACTTATAAACTGTTTACTTTTTCAATTTTCACTTGTGGTTTAGTTTACTTTTTGTTGGTACTTTACTTTGCTGTATACTTTGTCTTATTTACAATTTTGTCTTATCAATGGCTCGAAGAAGATAAGTTATATCAAATCTACGCGCCTTACGATAATAAGACATCCGATACATATTTCATTATTCATAGTAGTTGAAGAAATGTCAAGTATTTAAAAAGTTAAAGTTTTTTTATAGTGCTGGATTTATAAATAAACTTATTTCTATATTTACATACAAATTTCCCGAACACGAAATTATAGTACATAACAAGAAGAAAAGTTTTTGTCTACTACATAAGTATTTATGTCATTTATCATATATAATTTTGTTCAAATATTTTGATTTGTAAACATGTGAAATATAACTGTTAAAAACGTATGATCGAATTCTATCTATAGACTAGGTTTTCTTTTGTCTTTTGTAAAATTATTCAACTGCAAAAAAGAGTATTTATATCTTGATTTTGTTTTAGATTAAAACATGAAAATCAATCCTTTGAACGTAGTCAATTTATTATTAGCATATTTTCAAAGTTTACAAATACCAGATAGTAAGATTAATTTCAAAGAAATTAAATTGTCAGAAAAGTTGAAAGAAATATTAATAGATGCTGTGTATGAGTAATGATATTGATATGATTGTTGAAGAGACGTTAGATTTTCATAAGATTATAAAGATACTGATGCTAAAATAATCGAAGATGAAGTTCAACATCACTTTCCTGATCCTGATTTTGCACCAACAAATCAGTGCAAAAATGATGATGAAGAAATCTCATTTGATTATAAACAAAGAGCCGTTGAATTTTGGAGGAGCGGAAAAAACAAAAACTTAAAACTGGATACTGTACAACATAGATTCAAAAAAGTTTCATCTATAAGTCAACTTAAACGTTCGGCGAAAATAATTAATAAAAATGGAACTTACCGAGAAAAAATTGCGCAAATTTGCCAATACACGTTTGATAATTGAGAAGCTGCTATTGCAGCTGGTACGGGCGGTTGTAATCACGACGCTCTCAGGAAGCTCGATTATAATCCGCTTAGCAAAAACATGGATGATGCATATAGTGCACCATATGGCCAGCCGCGAGGCTGGCCAGGTCACTTCGTGCAAAAATCTTTTGTCAAAGCGGCAGACGGTAGTTGTCTTCCTTAGCAAAGAACGGAGACTCCTCAAACAAACAACTCGTTGTTTTAGGCGAGGACGTCGAAACTTCTCTCTTTTGTGTACGGGCATATACAAATGCTGAAGTACAAAATGCGTCACCGATTGCCCTCGACAAGCAACTAATGCTAGTCGACCCGAAGTGAATGCAATATACATTTGAACGAAGACTTGCAATCACAAGTGCGGATGTGTGTACCTTCACGCGGTAGGGCTGGAAACGCTGTCTCTGTAAAGAAACAGTAGGCAAAACACACAACGCTCGCCCTCAGGGCTACAGGCCAACCGGTCAAACAAAACAAAACAACACGGACCATAACAATACGTGGTGAGGTGCGGCCTGTAAACGCCCAAACATTCAACGCGGAGTCTACCACACCCCAAGAGCTCAACTCGAACCCAGAAAAGCCAAAATCCGGGAGTCACTTGAGGGGAAATCTCTTGGGATTGTGGTACCGCGCGCCCTCATAGAGGACGGGAGACCGCTCCGGGAGATAGTTGCAGAGGGCCAATGGTCCCGGCAATCCGAATTTAATTCGGGTAGATAACAAATTTCCCCCTATCGACTGGCAACCGGTAGGTGCCACTACTGTGGGTAAAGAGTCGCGGCCATGGTCATAGCAGCCACCCAAAGTTCTTTGCCTCGAGCTTCCGGAGTAAGGCCCGACACCAATTGTGCGAGAGAACAGTCCATTGGGCCGAGTAACTCTCGATGACTAGAACGCACTACGGATGCCAAAACCCTTAGGAAAAATGTTTCCACAGAAGGGCAGCATCCTTCCTGCTAAGGAATTGTTTTGAGCCCTAATAACTAAAGCAATTTTGCAATTGAAAGCGAAATTAGTGGCTGTCAGATCCTTTTGAAAGCGAAAACCATGCACTGAAAGTCCATCAGATCCAGTGCTGCTAATGGCGAACACAGGCTAAGATAGTAAAGGCGGAAACCCGACATGCTCACTCAAATACTACTTTGGTTGCAACTCGTCAAATACCTAACCCTGACCAAGACAAGGTTTGAGCAATATCAAACCTAGCGTGGAATTAAACACGCCTGTACATTCGTAAGTAGTTCTAAGTTATATCATAATTAAATTAGTTCTAAGCCGTTAACTATAAATTAAGCAGTAATCTTAAGCAGTAGTATAAGAATAAGAAAGTTACCGATAAATCAAAAATCAAAAATTAAAAATCAAAATCAAAATAAGAATCAAAATTAAAGATTAAAATTAAAATCGAAATAAAAATGAAATCAAATAAATTAAATCAAACAAAAATCAAAACATACAAAAGAACTAACAACAAGTTAGAAAGCTAGAAAAATAACTAGCTCAATCAACTGTAAATATACCAGAGCCATGGAAAACCATGGAGAAACCCGACAAGGTAACAATCAAAGCTCAAAGTCAACACACACAAACATACTCACTGCTCGCACTTGAACGCCGCTCGAACGCCACTCGCTTAATCTTGAACGCGCACGTTAACGCTAAAACGAACAATCGAAAGCCATACTCCGGAAACGCCACTAGCGATTCCAAGGAGGAGATATAACTAGACATTGTGTTGTACCTCGAAAGCGAAATGGTCAACCATTCTAGGTATAAAAAGGCGAGGAAACGTAAGCAGGAGATGACCGTTGAGAAACCAGAGCACTGCTCTAACACTCCGGTATCAACTCAGGTTCCTTCGCAACCAATCAAACCAGACGAGAGCAAAGACGATTGCCCACCAATTAAGAGGGTTAGTTTGAACGCACAACAAAACCCCGAACTGGGCCAGAAGTTGAGGATCATACAATTGAACCTCAACAAAAGGCAAGTAGCCAACGATGAGCTGGGAGAAATCATGACAGACAGAAATCTTGACATACAGGTGGCACTGGTGCAAGAACCATATCACTGGAATAACGCGATTTCAGGTATGGGCAGCATCGCAGCTATTCATGGATCCAAAAAGGGTGAAAAGATTCAAGCTGCGATACTTTACAATCCGCACAAAGTCACCGCTACCAAGATTTCTAATCTGTGCGACTCCTATTGTGTTTGCGCACAAGTGGTCGGAGCCTTTGGCGAAATTTACCTCGTAAGCATCTACTGCCAGTTAAGCCACAGCAGGAAGACCTATCTTGACAAACTAACTGAGACTCTGAAGCAATTGAAAGGCAAAAGAGTCTTAGTTGGAATGGATGCAAATGCCAAGTCAAAGATCTGGTCTAACACACAGGACAAGAATGGAACAGTCATTGAAGAATTCATAGACCAATTTGGGCTAATAGTGGCCAACAGAAGGGACCAACTTCCAACGTACCGTAGCACGAGGGGCGAGACGGATATCGACGTAACTTTACACACGTTGAACCTGTCAAACCTCTTAGCAAGCTGGGCGGTGAAAGAATGGACCACCAGTGACCACAGGCCCATAGTGATTGAACTGGATTTTGCCTCACAACCAGCCAGACTCATACAAACCGAAGAAAGATTAGAACCAAGGTTTAACATGAGAAAAGCTGATTGGGAGAAATTCGGGAGACTTTGTAAATTCGAGAAAGAGAACCTAGCTAAACTCCCTTTAAGAACCGCTGAAGACATTGAAACTTATGTTTCAAAATTTGAAGAGGTTCTGATAAGGGCAGCAAAGATTCCATCAAAAATAAGAAGAACGCGCTCTCAACCCTGCTGGAATCCTGACTTGCGAAGTAAGAAGCGAGCGATACAAAGACAACAAAAAATCGCTGCTCTGAAAAACAAGGAAGGACCGAATATAAAACAAAGGAAATCCCTCCAGAGATCACTTGAAAAATTGAGTCAAATGAATTCCCAATATGCAACGGCTATTAAAAGAGCCAAAAGCAATAGCTGGCGAGACTTCTGCACTATTGAAAGCGAAAAGAACGCTTGGGCGTATCCATACAAACAAGCATCCAACAAAGTCAGAATCTCAAAAGCAATGTGCACGGTTAACCGTAATGGTTCAGTTACAAAAGACTGGAAAGAAACAAGCATGGCTCTACTAGAAGGATAAATGCCTGATGACGACCCAAGCTGCGAAAACGATGCACATGCAGAGATTCGCAGATATATGTGGGAGGTTCCAACAACCGGCGACGCAATGCCTTTCCTAACAAGGGAAGTCGAAATGGCTCTTAGAGCGAACAAGGCAGGGAAATCACCAGGCAAAGATAAAATAGAGTCCAAGATGCTTGTAAACGCAAAACCATTACACCAGGAACTGACGCGACTTTTCAACGCCTGCTTAAAATGCGGAGTGTTCCCCAGAAGATGGAAAAGTGGAATGCTAATCACGTTACTCAAAGGGGTTGAAAAACCCGAGAACGAGATTAAATCATATAGACCCGTATGTTTACTCCCTATTGCGGGGAAGACACTCGAGAGGCTTGTGATTCAAAGAATATCCAACATTCTTAACAGCTCGGACTGGTCTTCGGAAGATCAATTTGGCTTTAAAGCAAACAGATCTACAGAGGATGCCATTAGAAGACTACATGAAATAGTAGAAGAGGCAGAATCTGATCCGTCGATTGAGTACGTAGCCGCTATTCCACTGGACGTCTCAGGAGCATTCGACACTTTATGGTGGCCAAGCCTGCTTTCCCAATTGAAAGAAAGAAATTGCCCGAAGAACATCTACAAGCTCCTCCAGAGCTACTTCAGTGATCGAGAGGTGGGCATATACGCTCACTTCGAAGAAACACTGAAAACAGTGACGAAGGGGTGCCCACAGGGTTCAGTATTTGGACCGGTCGGCTGGAATGTCATCTTTGACAAACCACTTCGGGCAATCAGGATGCAGGATACGAGGTACTAGCCTACGCAGACGATGTACTTCCTATCATTAAGGCAAAGACACGCATTGATCTTGAAAGACAAGCCCAAGAAATCATTAATATAGTATAATGATGAACTGGTGCAAGTCTGACAAAATGAAGTTGGCAGTGGAAAAGTCAGCACTAATATGGCTTAAAGGCCAGCTAAACGAGAATAGGAACCCTACAGTCAAAATTGGGAAAGACAACATTAGAACGCACAAATCAGTCAAGTACCTAGGAATCACGATCTCGAAGGGCTTCCGATTGGAAGAACATACTCGAAACGTGGTTCAAGACTGTAATAACACCTACTTCAAGCTAAGTAAAATAGCAAAAGCGAACTAGGGCCTAAAATTCAATTCCATGAAAAAGATATATAATGGCTTCCTACTATCGAAAGTTACATATGCCGCTGCAGGCTGGTGGCAAAGAACTAACATCAAACAACAATCCGCTTTAGAAAGATTGCAACGATCAGTTCTTTGCAGAACACTCAAAGCCTACAAATCGATCTCTCATGAAGCGGCGCATGTGCTGGCAGCCTCTCGACCAATAGCTCTAGAGCTCGACGCGAGAGTTGCAAAGTACTGCGTCAGGAAAGGGAAATCGATTAAAATGCACGGCATCCAAATTGAATCCGAAGAACTTCGATCGGGCAGACTAAAAATCTCGAAAGCCATACAACTCATCAACGATGAAATCGAAAGGGTATGGCAGGAGAGATGGCAGTCAGCCACAAATGGCAGGAGAACGTACTGCTAATTCCCAGTAATCAAGGACAGATTAAAGAAGAGGTGGCTAAATCCCAATCACTACACAGTCCAGTTTATGACTGGACATGGCGCTTTTAAGTCATACCTCCACAAAAGAGGACTATGCGAAGACCAACTGTGTAACTGTGGGGAAATAGAAAGCGAAAGTCATATTCTCTTTAACTGCGAAGATATAAGGGAACTAAGGAAGCCATTAATAGAGGCTGTTGAAAGGGAGGGTCATACATGGCCTTGCCCGGAAACGGCCCTAGTATCCAGCAGGAAAATCTACAAAGCCTTTGAAGACTTTGCTAGAAAAGTCATAGAGCCCAGAGAGGGAGCACCTATAACAAAGAGAAAGCGCAGAAAAATAGTCACGAACTATGGTAGAAAGACGCCGCCCCTTACAAGGTCCCTGACCAAAGGACAAAAACTCCCACAACAACCTAATTTTTAAAACTTTGAACGCAGACAAGCTTATAAAGCTTGAAAATTTTGAACGATAATTTTTGAACATCAACTTCAGAACTAAATTCTGAAGTTTGAATACTTGAACGCGATGAACCCCGTTATGACCCAACGACAGAGATTTGAACCGAATGCGTGGCATAACAGGCAAGAATACTGAAAACTGCCTGGGGAGTCGCCTTGTCGGCTAGACGAGACCCCGTCCTGACATAACAGTTAAAAACCAAATCGAAAGAGCAAACATCAGTATCAGCCAAGCCATAAAACCATTCTTTAGAAAGCGAGACCTGACTTTGGGACAAAACGGGGTAATAACAACCTTTCGAATGACTGATACCCACAAGCGTGAGCGGGGATGACCGAAACGCAATGAGGAGACGTACCTTGGTATGTCGAAACGATGGACCTGTGAGTCGTGGGAGAAATCCCTTAATACAGGTACGCAGGGTGGGATGTTTTTCGAACGCGAGCCCAGGAGGGAAGGCTTAGTTGGTTGATCGTCTTAGGAATTTCCTTTGGCTGTCCTGGCTGAGTCTCTCTTCTGACATCCCAAATTGGGTTGGCCTCTGCGGTGTAGTGGTACCAGGTCAAGCAAATCTCGTAAGATTTGTATGCTGCGTGCTTCCGACGCAGTAGACGTCGGGGCAACTAGAGTCCCGTCGCGCCCAAACCGAGGGTCAAGCCTTTAGTTCCGCTCTCCTTGAGCGTTGAACCTTGAAAAGATCGGTACTCTTCTCGAGGAGGTCGCCGCCTCAGATGAATAAGGTTCCGACTCGCTGTGTGCGTCAGGGATGTCGCAGCAAACTTGACTTCCGGATCCCCAATGTATTTGAAAGCGAAGGGGTGAAAGACAGTGGGCTATGCCAACCTGTTGGTGCCCAGTGAGAAGGGTGGTAATGTTTGATTACGCTGTGCCTCCCTCAAATCGGAAAAGTGTGACAACACACAAACACTAACACTAACTGCAGCTGGTACGATAGTGCACGATCGAGATATACGGAAATGGGCATTGCAAGCTCAAAAAATTGTTGGCCATGAAGATATAAGATTTCAGGCTTCTCAAAATTGGTTACTAAAATTTAAAAAAGCTCATAGACTAGTATCTAGAAAAATAAATAAATTTATCACCAAAAAAACATTAGAAAGTAAAGAACTACAAACTAATGCTGATACTTTTGTAGCTGATGTTAAATCATGTATACCAGAAATCGGAATTGCAAACTTTTATAATTCAAATCAGAGTGGTTTCCAATTAGAAATGCACTCGAGAAGAACATTAGCAGTTGAAGGAGAAAAGCAGGTGCAATGTCTGGTACAGTCGGTTTCATCGACAACGCACAGTTATACAATTCAGCCAACTATATCAGCAACCGAGAAACTTTTATCACCACTTTTTATAGTATTAAAAGAAAAAAGTGGTCAATTCGGTCCCATAGTGGAATCTTCATTATTTAGACCAGAAAATGTGCATGTAGAAGCATCTAAATCTGGAAAATTAACGATAAATTAGTATATTTTTGTTTATTATAATGCAATGACATAAAAAAATTTTGACATTTTTTTATTTTAAATCATTTTAAAATTTGGTTGAAAGAAGTTTTTTACCCAAATGTTGGACCTTAATCTGTACTTTTACTCGACTCTAGGAGTGGATATTGCGATAAAGCTGTAAGGAAAACGATGCCGACAAACAAAATTGTTAATATAAAAAAAATTCCCACAGGAACGACAGGAAACATCCAATCACTCGATGTTTATGGATTTCGTATCGGGAAAAACTTCGTTCGACGTTTATCAGATCAAGTAATTTTGATGGACTATGAAATGAATCTACATTTAAGAAATAACATAATAAAAATGCAGTCTCTTGTCCATAACCAGCTTTCTTCGCCAAGATATACAAATATTGTTAAATACGCTTGGTATAAAAGCGGCTACATTGCTGAAAAACTAGCTAAAACAGATAACCCTGTTGATTTTAGTTTTGGAGATTCTTGCAATATACATTGCGAAGTAGAAGTATGTAAAAATGTTGCTATAATACGGTGTGGTTGGTGTAAAAGATCATTATGTTTCAAACACTTTTTCGATGATTATCATTTCTGTAAGAAATTCGTTGAATGATACATTTTAATTTACCAATAAATAAAAAAAAAGAAAAAGATGAAAATTATTATGAAAAATCAAAATATACGTAGTATCGCGTACGATGGCTCATACGTAAATATATTTATGTATCTACATACGAATATAAATATACAGGGTGTCCCATTTTAAAGGAACTACCCCGAAATTTCCGACGGTTGGCGTTGTACAAAAAAATTGTTCAGACAATAGTTGTTTGGGACAATGGGGGCAACCTTTCTGTGAAATCCCATTTGATTTTGAGATTTATTTTCAAGGTCATTTGAAGGTCAAATTCATTTATTGAATAGGAACCTATATTTTTGATCCCGGATTCGGAAAGAGCGGAAAATTCTACGTTAAGATAACGTATTATGTGTGGGGTGCGGTTACCCCCCCCCCCCCCCCACCTAAGGTCATGTAGGGGTCAAATTTATGATTTTCTTCATCTAGTACAGGGATGATCGGGCAAGGGTAAGGTTAATTGTAATAACCCAATAACTCCAATACCCAATAATTCGATAACCCCAATAACCTCAATAACCTAATAACCAAGAGATATTTTGAATAAGGACCCCCATTTTTTATTCCGAATTCGAAAATTCTTCGTTTAGATAAAGTATTATTTTGGGGGAGCGGTTCATCCCCCCCCCACCCATTCCTCCGGGGCAAGGGTAGGGTAATAAGGTATTGATGACCCAGCCAGTGAAGGCAAGGTATTGATTACCCAGCCAATGAAGGCAAGGTGAGAATGCTCAGCCGATCAAGACAAGACGTTGACTACAGATAGAGTTATGGTCAAGATTGTAACACAAACATTTATTTCATAAGATGTTCAAAAATACCCAATATTCAAATTTATGCAGTGTTGAATTCTACGTTCAAAATTTTCAACTGTGGACATCAAAACGTGACGCGGAATAGCTCTGCAAGCTTGTATGATGCGTTGCATCATATCTTGCTGTGTTGTTGGTTGCTGTGCATAAACAATATTTTTCAAATAGCCCCATAAAAAGAAATCTGGACTTGTCAGAATTGGTGATCTTGGACACCACTCAGTAATGTCACTACCAATGCCTATCCATCGTCTTCGGTATCGTTGGTTCAAGAAGTGCCGAACCATTAGTGAGCGATGACACGGTGCACTATCCTGTTGAAGCCATAATCGTCTTCTGATTTCCAAGTTCACGTCTTCAAATAATTCTGGTAATTCATTCTGCAGGAAATCAAGATATGCTGCGCCGTTGACATTCCCATCGAATAAATAAGGTCCTATCAGATAACCATTTATTATACCGCACCAAACTACGAGGCTCCATCTATGCTGATTATCAACATGACGTATCCAATGAGGGTTCTGGATAGACCAATAATGACTATTATGGCGATTGAGTTGCCTATTACCATGAAATGTAGATTCGTCCGAAAACATGACGTATCTGAAAAATTCAGGATCTTCACGAATCCTTGCTTGTGCCCAATTGCAGAATTCGAGTCTGCGGCGGAGATCATCTGGCATCAAAGCTTGAGTTAAAGTTATGTGATACGGATGAAATCTGTACAGCCGCAAAAATCTAGCGGCTGTTGATCTTTGGATTCCAGTACGTCTCTGAATTTCACACAACGAGATATGATGTCCAAATCAACCATTGCCAAAACGACGAGAATTCGTGGATCATCGTTGTTCGGCATCATAATGCGACGACGATTTCTGCGTATTCGGGGTCGACGTCTCTCTCTTTGCTCGATGATTCGGATTCTCACGTGGTTCGGGTAGTGAAGCCTCCCTGGGTAATTTTGGCGGTAATACCTTGCCGCAGCACGATATCGGCCTTGACATGCCCCGAGAGACAACAGAATATCAACAATTTCGTTTCTCGAATAATCCGGCATATTCCCTCCTTTTAAGTCGACTAAGAAAATTACACTTGAACTATCCTGAGAAGGACTGTTCGCGAATCACTATTGTCATAAACAATACTAAAAAAGTGGTATTAAACAATTTAGTTGAAACTTTGTAGGCTTGTCCGGAATTACACCAGAAAAAAGAATGGAAATAACATGTTATCTCACAAAATGGAAAATGACACTTCTCATGAAGGCTTTGAATACATGTAGTCGACTTTGAAAATCAACCTGAAGTTTGAGCTCAAGGTCACTGTTGTTTGACCCTACAATTTTGTTGGGATATTGGGGTTATTGAATTATTGGGATATTGGGGTTATTGAATTATTGGGGTTATCGGGTTATTGGGTTATTTGGGTTATCGAGTTATTGGGTTATTACAATTAACCTTACCCTTGCCCGATCATCCCTGTGCATAGATGAAGAAAATCATAAATTTGACCCCTACATGACCTTAGGCGGGGGGGGGGGGGGGGGGGGGGGGTTAACCGCACCCCACACATAATACGTTATCTAAACGTAGAATTTTCCGCTCTTTCCGAATCCGGGATCAATATAAATATGATATAATCAATATATATATCAATATAATTTTAATATCAATATAAATCAAATATATGGATTCCTATTCAAAAAATGACTTTGACCTTCAAATGACCTTGAAAATAAATCTCAAGGTTAAATCGGATTCCACAGAAATGTTGCCCCCATTGTCCCAAACAACTGTTGTCTGAACAATTTTTTTATACAACGTCGAAAATTTCGGGGTGGTTCCTTTAAAATGGGACACCCTGTATATGTATAGATCTATTAATGATAATTAGATCTCGTGTTATTCTCGTGTTAATTTTTAAGAGATATTTCTCGCCATTTTGATACTATTAAAATAAAATGTATTAAACATATTTTTATTTGTTATAAATTATGTTTGAGCTACAGATATATTTTATCAAAAAAAATGGCATACTCCACGTACGGTGTAGAAATCAATTATTTTAAGAAAAAGCAACTGATAAACTCAATTCTCCCAAAGTTAGGTCTATTAGCCTACATTTGGTTGGGTTAGGGTGATTTATGGGGGTTTGGTGGGTTAGAGGCAGGTTGGTTAGTTGAGGTAGCACGCTCAGGCGTAGGATAAAATTATTTCAGGAAATAACAAACAACTAAAGTTGCTTTTCACAGGATTAAGTGGGTTAGCCTGCATGTGGTTACGTAAGGGTGGTTTATTAATATAATCAATTATCTGTTATAATTTCTTTTCTCATTGACAAATTGTAAATGATTAAAAAAGAAATAATAACTATATTAAATTTCCACTTTTGAAATTAATAATTTTTAACTGTTATTACTTGTTATTTTCTTTATTACGAATTAACTTTACGTTTAAAAAATAATAACTATTATTATTACTCTTTCATACACAGCTATATGTAATACAATGCAAATAATATTTAAAAAAAAAACTGATACTATAACTGTTATTATTAATTTTGAAAAAACAAAATAGTTAATAATTATTTATAATTTATTTTAGTCTCAAATCTTGTATTTATAAGCCGTTATTAATTATTTTTATCTTTTTTGTATTTATAATGAAAAGAAAATAATAATTATTACATAAAATTTGTAATACTTGGGACATATTGTTATGCAACATAAATGTTATTCAAGAAATACATTTATTTTTCGCTATTTATATAAGGTTAGCCCGCATGTGGTTCGGTAAGGGTGGTTTATGGGGGTTCGGTGGATTAGAGGCAGGTTGGTTAGCAGTTGAGGTAGCTCGCTCATGCATAGGATTAAATTATTTCAAGAAATAACAAACGACTAAACTTGATTATCCCAGGGTTAGGTAGATTAACCTGCTGATAGTTTGACGGGGATGATTTCTAGGGGGTGAAACACCCCTTAAATATATTTTTTTTTAAATCCGGAAACATGTCAATTTAATTTTGGTATTTTCTCATTATCAGTGCGATTTTTAAACCACTCGAGCTGATTTACTATATTACATGTCGTAAAACAGTACAAAAAATAGTGTATTTACCCCTATTAAAAAGGGGGTTGTAACCCTTCGGTATAAATGTTATACCCTTAAAAGCGCCTTTTTATAAGAAATTTTTTAATGTTGAGTTTACTGAAAAATATTCATTTGATGCTGAGAAATATTAAAAAAACTGATTTGAGGGGTTGATTTTCAGGGTGAATTTCACCCCTTAAAAGCCCTTATGGACCGATAAAAAAAAACGTATCTAATTTTTTTTCATGTACTACAACATATCCCAAAATCATTTAAATCGGTGAGGTCGGGTTGGGGTGGTTCCCTTGTTAGTTTACAATCAATTTTTATTTTGTTTTCCTCATTCTCATTGTGCAACATGTTATTTCCGATTTTTCCGCTCTCCTTTTTCATTACTCCATTCGTTTTATTACTTATCCGCTCAGTGCGTATATTGCTAATAAGAATTGCCTCAGAAAATGTTAAAATTATAAAGTTATCACTAATTACGCGGGTGTATATGTCTGAGAGTATGTTACTCATGATATTTCCCGATATAAATATACTGTTCCTAACATGAACCTGAATAAACGTATGATTAAATTTATTGTTAGTATTTAAAAATAACCATTTACATACACACACACACTCACGCGCGCGCGCGCGCGCACATCCCTATTTTTCCTTTTATAACCAACTGGAAGATTTTGCGGATCTATAATTGGAGTAGATGAAGTATTTTCCATTTGTTTTTCAATGACCTTTTCTATAAAATCATAAAAACTAAAATATTTTACTGAAATAATCATAAAATATACAAAATTAACAAAAATAATAGCATATCCAAAACTTATAAATCATACCAATTATTTTGTCATCCTAAACTCACTAAATCAAGAGATAATTAATCATATTGTTCTAAGTGTATAAATTTGAAAATTTCTTTGTCTACAAAATGAATCTTATTCATAGGACTTCGTTCATACTTCCTAATAATTTGAATTACAATTTTCATAAGCAATGTTGAGAAAAAATACTTACGTAATGTAATAAATGAAATAATGAATTAACAAGTCCATTGAATTTATCATCATTCCGTAGCATGAGAAATTTGTGTTTTATTTGCACATAAAAAACTGCAGTAAATTAAGTTGAGCAGAATCAGGACTGATGTTAAGATACTGATATTATGATGTCGTTATCAACAGCGCCAAAAGCCGTCTGAGATGAAAATAATAAAGATAAAAAATTAGTATTTTTTTAGTTTAACTGAGCTTGCTTTCAGGCGTTATTATACTCCATTATGAATTAATAACGAATAAGCAACAATTATCTGGATCGCACGCAAAAGTAGAAATATGTGATGTTTAAATCTGAACGAAGTTAAAATTTTTTCCTGAATATGTTAAGTAAATTTTTTTTCCATACGCTGTAGAAAAAGTGTGATTTTAATCACACGTTCTTGAACGTTTGGTCGAAATGCGTGAATAACGCACTTTCTGTACCAAGCTGAAAAAGGTTATATTTATAAAATTAAAGATTAACTACATCAGGAGTCCACAATGAATACTGAAAATCATTTTGTTAAAATCATAAAGTTTTATTTTAGTCGTTTATATTTATTCTATTATTGCTGTCCATTATTTACTTACAACTATGAACTAATTATTTATTATTACAAAAAATAATTATTTCCAGTTTACATTTTACGGATTATAACATATAGAGAAATTATCTGCATGCATAAATTAATTAAGCCAACCGCAAATATGGTTAGCGCTAAATATTTTATTTAAACTATTCTAGACTTTACATTCAAAAGTTTGTCGACTATTTTTTTTATATTAGGCCAATTCCATCTCAGATCATGCAGAGCTCCCCACACACCTGTCACACCTGTCAAGCTACTCCAAAGTATTTTTTTATTGTTTTAAGTCAAAAATAAGAGGACCCGTATTTTTTCTTTTTTCTCTCAGATGCATAGTTCCGTCAATAATGCAATCGGAAAATGCACTGCTGAAAAGGGAAAATTGAGAAAATTTTTCCAATTAAATTTGGTTTCCTCAATATTTTTTTTATTTTTCGATACAATTAAATAATTTTTATGTCATCTATAGTAGAAACGAAGTTCTTCAAGTCTAATTTACCAAAATTATGAATGTATGCATTTTTCGGGAGAAAATGCATGTTTTCGAAAAAGTGCATCTTGGAGAAAAAATTGTGTATCTCAAAAAGGTCATAATTTTTTGCGCTCAAATTTTTTTTATATATTCTTAGTACCAATACCTTCAAATCCATTCGATCAAAATTTGATAATAATAATAATTATTATTTAATTGTTTATTGTTTTCAACTTCCGATCGCTAAAATCATTATTTCTTCATCGAAGAAAACTATAACATTAATATATTAAAAATATTTGGTACTGTCAAATTAATCTTTCCATTAAATAATAATGATCTCATAAATGATTTATTAAATTTTTTATATAATCTTCCTTAAGAAAAAACTTATTAATAAAAATAAATTTAGTAATGAGATGTAACCGTTAATAAATTAAGAAACATGCTTATTTCTACACCCAAAAGCTATTACAATCATCAATCTATCAATAAACAAAATTTTTCTATTGTGGTTAATTTATAAGTATTAATATGATACATATGGATAACTCTTGGCTATTTTGATTGACTTGTAACCCTTAGGTTGCGGATTTTTTTTTAATTTGACACACTTGTTGTACACATAAAAGTCAGATCTTTCCCAAATTTTGAAGACGATACATTAATTATATCAAAAGTTATTAACAATTAAGGAAAAATGATAAAAAATTTTCAAACGGCTATATTTTAAAAACTAATAAAGACATCGAAGTCTGATTTTTTTGAAAAGACTTAAAATTTCGAAATAATTACAACAATAAACAATAAAAATTTTTTTTCGAAAGTTATTAACTTTTTGTTTAAACAATTGCTAATATCTCAAAAAGGATATATATTTTTTTGAAAAATGCTTGCTCCTTTGTGTTTCTGAGGATTTTTACTATCGAAATCGATGATAAAATTCAAGGGCCCGACATATCGGAAAACGTAGCCTTAATCAAAAGAAGATGCCTCGAAAGGCACTTTAGCTTTAATCTAAAAAACTAATAAAGATACCGAAACCGGATTTTTTCCAAAATACTTATAATACCTTAAAATTTCGAAATAATTACAACAATAAACTGTTATGTCGCGACTACGTAGCCGTGACGTGTAGTTTTAAAATACGTATGATCATTCATTTATTAGTAATTACACAGGACCACAAATGGGAACCGGAAAAAGTCCTTCGGCAAAATTGATACCCTATATGTATTTCGACGCGCTGATTCCAAATCCGAGGTCCACATAACCCCAGCACGTCGTGTTCAAGGACATTTGAAGGTCAAACGCATTTACTACGGGAAAACATAAAATCTGACCACGGATTCGGAAAGAGCGGGAAATTTTACGTCCAAATATGTATTTTCTATTTTTTCCAACATGACCCTCCAAAGTCATCTGAGGGTCAAATGACTCACCGATAGATCAAATTCGTATTTCCCACATACATCATCACAACTAAAGACATGCGTACAAATGAGTCAGGTATCTTTAGGTTTCTCGATGCGCTGAATCCAAATCCGAGGTCCACATAACCCCAGCACGTCGTGTTCAAGGACATTTGAAGGTCAAACGCATTTACTACGGAAAAACATAAAATCTGACCACGGATTCGGAAAGAGCGGGAAATTTTACGTCCAAATATGTATTTTCTATTTTTTCCAACATGACCCTCCAAGGTCTGAGGGTCAAATGACTCACCGATCGATAAAATTCATGTATTCCATATACATCATTACACTACAGATTTTTAACTATAATTTGGTCACGTATCTTTAGGTATTTCGACGCTCTAAATCAAAATCTGAGGATCCTCGGTCTCAAATTCAAATATGAGTTACGGTGAGAACTTAGTTCATGGTTGTGTTAGCTCTCTTTATGGTTTTCTCGCGCGGATATTGCCAATCGATTCCAGCAATTAAAATTCACCTAGCTTGATATATAGACTTGATTTCAGATAGTGATGTCGATCAAAAAGATTTACGAATGACGCGTTCTTTTATTAGCAAACGATCTGCGGAGCGCTTTTCTTTTGTGTGGAGTAGTAGTGTCTCTTTTAAGAGACCAACAATAGTCTGACATCATGTTCACATCCCAATAGCCTTGATATCTTCTTTCGATGTCTTTGAAGTCTTGGTGGAATCTCTCTCCTTGCTCCTCGCTAAAGTCTCCTAAATTTTCAGGAAAGTAATCAAGATGAGAATGAAGAAAATGAATTTTCAAATTCATCAAGCAACCCATTATTTTGTAATTACCCAACATCTCATTTACTATATCTTCGTAATCGTCGTCTTTATTATTTCCTAAAAATTTATGCTGAACTTCTCTAAAGCTTTGCCACGCGTTGCGTTCCTTTATCGTCATTCTTCTTTCAAATTCTTCATCTCGTAATAGTTCTCTTATTTGTGGACCATCAAAGACTCCTTCGTTGATCTTTGCTTCCGAAAGTTTTGGAAATTTCTCGAAGAGATACATAAAAGCGTTGCTTTCGTCTTATGAATTTTTCATTGCTTTAATGAACTGTTTGACCAAACCAAGCTTAATATGCAAGGGTGGGAGGATGACTTTATTTGCAGGTATAAGACTTTCGTGTAAAACATTTTTATTACCTGGGGTCAAATTTTGTCGAAGTGGCCATTCTTTTCTCACATAGTGTTGATCTCGGGCACGGCTATCCCATTCACAAATGAAACATGGATATTTCGTGAAGCCACTTTGTTGACCCAACAAAATTGTTGTTATTTTCAAATCTCCAACCAACTGCCACCCGTGAGTATCATAATGCAATTTCTGTAGCAGTAAATCGAGATTACTATATTCCTCTTTCAAGACAATGGAATGACCAATTGGTATAGGGGCGTATATGTTACCGTTATGGAGTAAAACTGCTTTCAAGCTTCTCGTAGAAGAATCAATAAACAGACGCCAATCAATAGCTTCATACTCTACGTTTCCAAATTCATTTATCAGTCTTGCAACGTCGTTGCAATAAACTAAATCGCATTCTTTCGAAAAAAATTTTCTAAATTGTTGATCACGATTTCGGTAAAATGTGATGGAAGTACCAGGAGCCAGACAATTTTTTTCTTTCAATCTAGATGCTAATAGTTCCGAAAGTTCTTTTGAAAGTCCCGTGTCTCGAACTAAATCACTCAGCTCTTCTTGATTAAACCCATTAAATGTCTGGTCTTGCTCATCATCTTCTGTATCTTCCATTTTATCAGTGCAACCTCTTCTACTTGAACCCTCTCCCATTGATTCTTCTGTTTGCATTTCTACTATTAGCATCTAGATTGAAAGAAAAAAATTGTCTGGCTCCTGGTACTTCCATCACATTTTACCGAAATCGTGATCAACAATTTAGAAAATTTTTTTCGAAAGAATGCGATTTAGTTTATTGCAACGACGTTGCAGGACTGATAAATGAATTTGGAAACGTAGAGTATGAAGCTATTGATTGGCGTCTGTTTATTGATTCTTCTACGAGAAGCTTGAAAGCAGTTTTACTCCATAACGGTAACATATAAGCCCCTATACCAATTGGTCATTCCATTGTCTTGAAAGAGGAATATAGTAATCTCGATTTACTGCTACAGAAATTGCATTATGATACTCACGGGTGGCAGTTGGTTGGAGATTTGAAAATAACAACAATTTTGTTGGGTCAACAAAGTGGCTTCACGAAATATCCATGTTTCATTTGTGAATGGGATAGCCGTGCCCGAGATCAACACTATGTGAGAAAAGAATGGCCACTTCGACAAAATTTGACCCCAGGTAATAAAAATGTTTTACACGAAAGTCTTATACCTGCAAATAAAGTCATCCTCCCACCCTTGCATATTAAGCTTGGTTTGGTCAAACAGTTCATTAAAGCAATGAAAAATTCATAAGACGAAAGCAACGCTTTTATGTATCTCTTCGAGAAATTTCCAAAACTTTCGGAAGCAAAGATCAACGAAGGAGTCTTTGATGGTCCACAAATAAGAGAACTATTACGAGATGAAGAATTTGAAAGAAGAATGACGATAAAGGAACGCAACGCGTGGCAAAGCTTTAGAGAAGTTCAGCATAAATTTTTAGGAAATAATAAAGATGACGATTACGAAGATATAGTAAATGAGATGTTGGGTAATTACAAAATAATGGGTTGCTTGATGAATTTGAAAATTCATTTTCTTCATTCTCATCTTGATTACTTTCCTGAAAATTTAGGAGACTTTAGCGAGGAGCAAGGAGAGAGATTTCACCAAGACTTCAAAGACATCGAAAGAAGATATCAAGGCTATTGGGATGTGAACATGATGTCAGACTATTGTTGGTCTCTTAAAAGAGACACTACTACTCCACACAAAAGAAAAGCGCTCCGCAGATCGTTTGCTAATAAAAGAACGCGTCATTCGTAAATCTTTTTGATCGACATCACTATCTGAAATCAAGTCTATATATCAAGCTAGGTGAATTTTAATTGCTGGAATCGATTGGCAATATCCGTGGGAGAAAACCATAAAGAGAGCTAACACAACCATGAACTAAGTTCTCACCGTAACTCATATTTGAATTTGAGACCGAGGATCCTCAGATTTTGATTTAGAGCGTCGAAATACCTAAAGATACGTGACCAAATTATAGTTAAAAATCTGTAGTGTAATGATGTATATGGAATACATGAATTTTATCGATCGGTGAGTCATTTGACCCTCAGACCTTGGAGGGTCATGTTGGAAAAAATAGAAAATACATATTTGGACGTAAAATTTCCCGCTCTTTCCGAATCCGTGGTCAGATTTTATGTTTTCCCGTAGTAAATGCGTTTGACCTTCAAATGTCCTTGAACACGACGTGCTGGGGTTATGTGGACCTCGGATTTGGAATCAGCGCGTCGAAATACATATAGGGTATCAATTTTGCCGAAGGACTTTTTCCGGTTCCCATTTGTGGTCCTGTGTTATTATAGTGACAGGAACTTACCTGGGTTATTATTTCGAGTTAAGTTGGCTGTTTAGCTCTATCTTGATAAAGTATATATGAGGTCGGTCGGTAATGATGCACGAACACTCGATTCAAGTAATTATTTATTTATTCAAAGACAGAAATGGTTTCTCAAAAATAACAATAGGTGAATTATACTTTATTCGGCTGTCGCGCGTCGCGAATCAGCCCGTAAGAACTTTAACAAATTTTAATGTTATTGAGTAGTCGCGCGTCGCGAATCAACTGCCGAATAGTCGAGTCTTCTGTTTTTATATTGACTCTTCGGCCCATATTAATGTGTTGAGTAATCAAAAAATCAAAATGTCGGGCGCCCCAAATTTTCGGACTACTCATCTTTTAATTTCGCTGAGTTTGTATTTTGTAAAAATGCCGTTCGTTGTTTATACATTATTTCGTTTTTCAATTGATTGCTGATAAAATCAAAATGAAGAAATAGTTACGTCTCGGTACGTAACACCTCCGTGGCTAGATCGTTGTATATCGGTGTGATATCAACGCAAAATAAACAGAGAAATGAGAGAGAGAGAAAAAAAAATAAATAAATAAATAAATAAGTAAATAAATGTGCGTTACTCTTAGTTATTCGGCAATCGATTGAATACGCTTTAATTTTACCTTAATAGTACTTTTAATGTTACGCGGACAATAATACTCCGTATCACGGTATAGTAGAGCTTCATTTCAGGGTTCGATATGTATATATATAACAGATTTGTGTTTTTAACTAATGTGATTCTAATGTGAAAATTGGGATATGTTGCTTCTTTCTGGTGGAAATTTCTTTAGGAGTAGGGACGGGGGATGTGGTGTTTAAGGTCTGATTCGTGAATGGGGTTATTGCTTGTGGGTTCTCATTTTTTTGTTTGTCTATTACTATTTCATCCAATGCATATTCTTCCTCTTTTGACGGAGTTTGGTTTCTCTGTTTGAGCAGCGGTTTGTTCAGTGCCACCAGTAATTGTGTTATTGAACTAAATATGGCTCCTAGCAAGTATGCAGAAATTCCATATATAGAGTGTAGAGTATAGCCTCTGATTATTACATTGATTAGACTTTTACCGCATTGAAATATAATGGCGGTCATTATGATGGCAGAACTTATAGAACCAAATTTAGTTAGTTTGGTGATGAACTTATTCCATGTGCTTCCAGCGATGTTGGTTAATGTTTGTTCTGTCAGTATTAGGTTTGATACTAATCCTCCCTCTACACTTTCGTCGCCTCGCATACTTCTCGCGATTACGTTGAGGAGTGATGCTTTCTCCATGGGAAAGAGGATGTGATTTTGTAGTTTTTGTAGGTCTTCTTGGGAGTAGATCCAACTGGTTGCCAATGATTCTAGTTCCGTCGGTTTCCATGTTATTTTGGTGGTCGGTTTCAAGGTTAGAACTGCGTTGGTTGTTCTTCTCGGAGTTGGTGTCAAATTTATCCATTCGTTTCCTATTTTGTAGTATTGGAGAATGATTGTGTTGCAGTTTATTTCTGTTCCTGTTTTCATTAAGATGTGTGTTTTTGGTGTGAGGTAAAATGTTTCGTTTCTTGAAATGACTGGAAGTTGCGAGAAACATTTGTCTGTATGAAGTAGTTGAACTTCTGTAGGCGTACATTGTATAATATGTACGGCTTCCCCTGCCAGGCGAGCTATATACCCGGGCTTCTCCATGATGTTGTACGCAAATTCATCTGGTGAGAGGGATGCCAGGGATAAGGAGTTATATAGGACTTTCCTTTCCAATTCACATTTTTGTTGCAATATATCTATATAGAGGCTTTTTATTTCGACCCTGAAATGCTTTTCTACATACACAAATTTGCTATTGAAGTACGTGAATAGATCATAGCTAAGTATCCCTTGCTTCGTTTGAATATCATTGTCGTACAAAATATTGAATTGGGTTCGTTCATATATAAAAAGTTTTGGATGTTCAGTTGTTATTAAGATTCTGTTGCAAAAACTCATGTTCCCTCTAGTTGACAATGCAAAGGATACTTCGTTCGTACTTATGCTAAAAATGGTTTCATGATCGGGTGAGCTTATTTTAGTGACCGTTCCCCTATACAGTATATCGTATTGATTTTTGAAACAGTCTTCGTGCGGTAGTACTGACCAAAAGGTGTAACCTCCTTCCATATCGATACAATGTTGGTCCGAAAACTTACATACTGTACCCGAATTTAATCTTAATCTATCTTTATTTAATTCGACTGCTGCATAGCTTTCTAACAAGGTTATTTTTATAAGTCCCTGTACGAGAACATCGCTCCACGTACCAAATCGGTCGGCGTAGGTTGCCCCTGAACAAGTTTTACCCTTAACGTTTCCTGCTAGATCTAAACCTACACTTTTTGTCGAGTTAATCCTTAGGTCGGCTATTGTGTGTGCGTTATCATATTTAAAAATACCCGTATCATGTATAGCTTTACAGTTGTCGTGTGATATTTCGTAAATGTATTCTTGGATTGCATTTTCGGTTGGGCCTAAATGACTAAACATACCGCAATGAAAAATTGTTCGCCTTATTTCTATTTTACATTGTATGATTTTCATTGATTTGAATTCCGTTTTTTGTAATAGTTCGATAGTGGCTTGTGTGTTATTTACTTGAATTTCTTGAAAATTGCATTCCCCTGCATCCAAGAGTGAGTATGTTGTAATGGTAGGGTTCGTTGAGCCGCAATTGAAGCCAATAAGTCCTTTGCTTGTTGAAAAGAAGGTGATTATGATTAAGATAGTCATTGATTGTTGCGCCATTGTGTTTCCTGGAAATAGAATAAGATTACTATGCTTGTTTTGCTACGCTTAATTTATTGGCATGAATTGTTTTTGGTTTTCCATTGTAATCGATTACAACACTGCCTTTTTCAGTTATTTTTAATACTTCAAAAGGTCCTAAATATTTATTTTTCTCTAATTTCCCCGGTTTTGGTTCTTTCATGAACCATACTTTATCTCCAATTTTAAAATTTACTGGATTTGTAAATCGGTCATAATAATTTTTTGATTTTTGTTTTGAGATTATTAGATTTTCTCTAGCCATGTGTGATATTATATTCATGTTTTTTATTAAATTCTCTAGGTATCCATTAAAAGTTGGTAATTGTTCGGATTTTTTTAATGGTTCACTAGATGGTAATTTAGCTGGAAAAGCAAAAACTAATTCATGTGGTGTGAAATTGTGACTAGTGTGTATGCTGGTGTTGTAATTGAATTGGGCCAACTCTAGGAGTTCGTCCCAATCACATTTTTTTGATGTAAATTGTTTGATGTATTCGCAAAGCGGATGGTTAGCCCTTTCGACAGATCCATTAGATTGAGGTGAAAATGACGTTGTTTCTATTTTTTCGAAATGAAATCTTTTGGCAATTTGCTTGAACATTTTGCTTCTGAAGTTTTGTGCTCTGTCCGTTAGTATACTATTTTTGGAGTTCCGAAAGTACAAATAAACCTTTTTATAAAAGCTTCGCTTACAGCTTCCGCTGTTTGGTCTTTTAATGCTACTAATGTGATAAATTTTGAAAGTTGGTCTTGAATTGAAAGTATGTACCGATTATTACTTTTTGTAATATCGAATGGCCCCATTATATCCATGGCAACTTTATCAAAAGTTTTGGAAGGTGTATCTGTTATAATCATTGGTTGTCGTGTAGGTTTACGTTTTAATTTGTTTCTTTGACATTCTATACACATGGAAATTCTTTTTTGTATGTCGTTCTTTAGGTTTTCCCAACAGTATTTATCTTTAATTCTATTGTAAGTTCGATTCACTCCCGAATGACCTCCTAATCTCGAAGAATGATATATTTCAAAAATTTTATTTCTCTGGTCTAACTCACATATATATTCAACATGATTCATACAAACAATAGTCTTGATGTTAGTTCCTATGAAAGTATCATTTATGATTTCTTCTATTTCTGACCATTGTATGTTTCTTATGTCAATATTTTTTGAAATACTCAGCATAGAGATTTTATTTTGTAATAGAAGTCTTTTCAAATTTTTGAACAATTCGGCTAAATCTTGTTTTACTGTTTCCGTCGCTGCGGCAGTGTTCAGGCACAAAATAAATATTTTTCGTTTACCGTAGTTTAATGTTTCTAAATTATTACTGGATAAATTTTTGTTTATTTTCAAATTTTTCTCTGCAAGTATGTTACTCGTATTTTTATCTAGCCCTTAATGTTTTTCAGAGATTAAATGGATAATGTTATCATTACGAAGTTGTATGGAACTTTTGCTATAAATGACATGACCTCTATTATAATCATTATTAATGCTACTATTTTTTATACATTTTTTATCTATATTGTTGGATTTGTATGTATGTTTCTGTTTGCTCTTTTGTTGAATGCATGCGTGATTTATAATTTGTTCCTTTTTGTCAACATTTAATGATTTTGTCTGTACTACCTCCTCTAAGTTCTCGGTTCTTTTTCTTTGTGCTCGTGTCATAACACAAATTTTTGGTTCTACCGCAATCCGCGATAAACAGTCAGCTGGACCGTTTTCTTTGCCTGGACGATAAATTATGTCAAAGTCGTAATCAACTAGTTTTAGTCGCCATTTTTGTACTCTACTATTATTATCAGCCGACTTTAATGAAAGTAAAGGTTTGTGGTCTGTTACTACCGTAAATTTATTTCCGAATAAGTATGTTCTAAATGTTTTAATAGCGAAAATTATTGCAAGAGCCTCTCTTTCATAAGTCATATAATTTTGTTCTGTTTTGTTCAAAACCCTTGAAGCGTATGCGATGGGTCTATCGTACCCTAATTCTCCCTGGGAAAGGACCGCGCCCAAACTATGATTCGACGCGTCTGTTCTAACGAAGTAAGGTTTGTTAAATTGTGGATATTGTAGGATAGGTGCTTCGCATAGTAGTTTTTTTAATTTATTTAAAGCTCCCTGTTGTTCATTGTTCCAGAAAAATTTTGTGTTTTTATGTAAGAGTATAGTTAATGGTTTTGTTACTTCTGCAAAATTTGGAATAAAACGTCTATAATAATTGCATAGCCCTAAGAACTCTAACGTTTTTCGTAATTGTCGGTGTTGGAAAAGCTTCAACAGCTTGTAATTTTTTTTTTATCTGGTTTAATCCCATATTCACTGATAATATGTCCCAAAAAAGATATTTCTGTTTTGAGCCAATCGCATTTTTGAGGTTCAAGTTTTAGGTTAGCTTCTCTTAGTTTTTGAGTTATTTTAGAAAAACGTTTATTGACCTCATCCACTGTTTCTCCAAAGATGATTATATCGTCAATAAAAACAAAGCATGTATTGGCGATTAAGTCCCCCAAAATTGTATTAAGAATTCTTTGAAATGTTCTAGGCGAGTTTACTAATCCGAATGGTAAAACGAGAAATTCAAATCTTCCTAATGGATGTATGCTAAATGCTGTTTTGAAGATATCTTTCGGGTGCATTGCTACCTGATGGAAACCGGATTTTAGATCGACAACATGATAAAATTTGGCTTTCCCGAGTTGATCAAATATTTCTGTTATGTTTGGAATTAGATATGGGTCAGGAACAGTTTTTTCATTCAATTTCCTGTAGTCAATTACTAATCGCCATCTAGCTTTCCCGTCTGCTAAGCTTTTTTTCTTCACTACCCATGTTGGTGCATTGAAAGCACTTTTCGATTTCCTTATTAAATTATTAGATATCAATGATTTTACTTCTTCAATAGCAATGTCCCGTAATTTGTGTGGCAAGGGAAATTGTTTGACGTAAACCGGTTTGTTGTCTGTTAAATCAATTTCATGTTGTTCTATATTACATGTACCTAATCTGTCGCCATCGGCCCAAAATACATCTTCGTTTTCCTCAATAAGTTCTTTCATTATCTTATAGTTGTTTCCGACTAAATCTCTCAAATTTATTTTTTCTAATACTTTTTCCTTGTGGCTTAATTGATGATTTCCTTCAATTTTTTCTTGTTCCTCTCCTAAAAAATTTATGCTCCCCGCGTATACAATTTCATTTTCATTGACGTTGAAATCTATATTTTCCGTTAGTTCAATACTCTTTGGAAAGTTTTCTAAGTCGAAAGATAAATATTGATATGTTTGGATTTCTTCTGAAACAGTATTTTCCGAAGGGAATTCTATTCCTATATTTTCTTTTATAACCGATATAAATTGTTTATAATCGTAATTATCTGCATAATCATCCTTTGTGTTAGTCATTTCATCAGTACTCATTGCTACATTTATATCGGTAATCATGTGTTCTATTTTGGAAGGGTCTTTCCCTAATTCAGCTTCCAAGTTCGTTATTCCCTTGGAAGAAAAAGGTATTAGTAATGAGTTTTTACAACTTTCGATCTCGCGTTCTACTTTTAAATCTTTTGCAGTCATTGTTTCATTATTTATTTTATCCGTTGTTGTTGTGCAAGGAAATGTAACAGATTCGGGGTCCTCTAGTATATTTTCTCTTTCTAGTGGATGAAATTTGTTATTTTCTTCAAAGATTTTCGATTCTTCGTAGTGCTTTTCTTTTTCGTTTTTTGTTTTATTTTCCTTATTAATGCCATGTAAAATTTTACTTAAAAATCCCTTTTGTTCTTCTGTTATCCTTGATTCCTCTTTCTTTTTGTTTTCGGTAAAAACGATTGAGTTCATTTGAGTTAACGGTATTGATACAAGTTTTATTTTCCTACTATTTATTTCCAAATAACCTTCATCTAATCTTAATTTATTTTCTTTCAGAACAGGTATGCCAAGAATGCCATCATAAGGGATTGAAAATTCTCTTGGTACAATATGAAAATCAATTAACAACCCATTAATTGTTATTTTTATCAAACCTAATGTTTGAATTGTTTTATCAGTAATACCGGATAATGAAATTTTTTCTGAGTCCAAAATAGCGTTTGATGGTATACAATCGCTTTTTATGATATTGATTTGAACTCCGCAATCTATAAGTAAATTAAAATTAACACCCGAAAACGGATTCGGTACCTGTATGTATTGCAACAAATTTTTTAACTTTAGGAAATACATTGGCATTTTAGTTTCAATGATACTTGTAAGTTCTATATTGCCATTACATTCATTATAGAGTTTCTTTTGTTTGTTATTTCGGAGGCATACTTTATTATTTTTTTCCGTTTTGGTTTGCGACTCATATTGTCTTGTTAAATTTAATGCGTGAGTTTCAATTTGGTCATCAATGTCCATTTTTCGCGTTGTCGTTATTTCGTCTCTTAATTCTGCAGCGAGTGACTTTTTATTTGTTTCCTCCGTGCACTCATGTTCGGAAGAATCTATTCGTTTCCCTGATTATTTCGTCTGAAACAAGTCGACTCTGTATGATCGGTACGTTTACAAATTGTACAAAATTTTTCTTGGTTATTTTCTAGTGATTTTATAATTGGACATGATTCGACTTTATGACCTGATTCCTTGCAATAAGTACAAATACTAGTGGTTTTTGCGTTTCTTTCTAAAGCTCTCAATTTCAAACAATTGTCAATTATATGATTATTCATGTGGCAATAATCACACTTAGTGTCATTATTTCTTTTCCCAAAATTATTGAATCGTGAAGGTCCGTTATCGTGATTAAAATTTCCATTTCTGCGTTTATTGTCACTAGAATTTGTATTTGAACTGATTTTATTATCGTTACTTCTATTGTTCTTACTATAGCTAACCAGGATTCTTGCCAATTCACAATTATTTGCTTCATGATCTTTTTCTTTACAGATTGTACATATTGCAAATCTACATTCTTTCGTTTCGTCCGCGTTAGGGCAATATTTTACTGAGTAACCAATTTCATTGCAACGCCTGCATGTCACATTTGGGCAATTGCGTATCGTATGGTCGCTGCTGTCACAAACAGCGCAAAAGTTCGTTGATTTGAAAGATTTTGAACAGTTGTGCGGGGCGTGTCCGCTTTCCTTACATTTCCAACATACTTCAAATTCTATAATAAATGGGCATTGTGTAACTGTATGACCCATCACCTGACAATATTGACAATGATTTCCTTTAACTCTGTTAAATTTGCAACCGTCTATAGAATGCCCCTGAGCATTACAGAATTTACATATCAATTCGATCTTTTTATTTACAATTTTACAATTGTTTGACAGGTGATCTTTGTTCTTACAATATACACAAGCTCCTTTGTAACAAAATAAAGCTTCATGGTTATAGTCCTGACAAATTTGACAATTATATCCAGTGCCGGTCAGCCACTTTTACCCCCCCACGGGCAAAATCAGTCTAACTTCAAAGTTTTATATCTCTGGTAGAAATTAACGTACAGAGACGCGCGTGGGTGCGTTTGAAAGGTCTTTCGGAGAGCTTTCAAATGATATGACTCACGGTTGCCATCGATTGTTTTTTTAAATTTTGCAACAATTATGCAAAATTGAAAATTCTGAAATTTTTTTATTATTTTTCACAATTAGCCAATTTTGGAAAAAAAATCGTACGAAAATTTGAAGTACACCATTTTTTAGCTATTACCAAGCCCTATCTGAATCACTCATCAAAAATTTATTTTCGTCAAATATGACGCGCGCACGGGCATTTTTTTCTGGAAGTGACAGTTTTTTTCAACATTTTTTATCTCCGTCAAATTGTAACAATCGAAAAAAATGTTTGTTTTTTCACGTAGAATACTGCAATAATTTTTTTTTCGGTTTTTCGAAAAATTTTTTTTTTCGGTTTTTTTCAATTTTTTTTTCTCACAGTCGGTACGCTAAAAAGATGAGAAACCACAAAAAAAAATTTTTTTCCACCCATTCAATAATACTACATAACAAGTATCGTAAATTACATCAAAAAAAAAAAATCTTTTTTTTTTCGAACTTGAAAAATAATTTAAACCGAAAAAAAAAATTTTTCGAAAAACCGAAAAAAAAAAATTATTGGAGTATTTTACGTGAAAAAACAAACATTTTTTCTCCTATAAATTTGTTTCGATTGTTACAATTTGACAGAGATAAAAAATGTTGAAAAAAACTGTCACTTCCAGGAAAAAATGCCCGTGCGCGCGTCATATTTGACGAAAATAAATTTTTGATGAGTGATTCAGATAGGGCTTGGTAATAGCTAAAAAATGGTGTACTTCAAATTTTCGTACGATTTTTTTTCCAAAATTGGCTAATTGTCAAAAATAATAAAAAAATTTCAGAATTTTCAATTTTGCATAATTGTTGCAAAATTTAAAAAAACAATCGATGGCAACCGTGAGTCATATCATTTGAAAGCTCTCCGAAAGACCTTTCAAACGCACCCACGCGCGTCTGTGTACGTTAATTTCTACCAGAGATATAAAACTTTGAAGTTAGACTGATTTTGCCCGTGGGGGGGGTAAAAGTGGCTGACCGGTACTGTATGTGAGTAACATTTGTTGAAGCAGTAACCGAGTCTACATTACTATGAAAGGGACTAGCAATATCACCCCTCAATAATCTTTGTTTTTTTAAATTTGTTTCAATTTCAATAGCGTCTTGTAAAGCAGTGCCCAAATTAATGTGATTTCTTAATTCCAGACGAATGTCTTGTTGTAAACCTTGTTTAAAAATTTTTAACGCGTCAGCATTTAATACTGTTTCATACGTTTTGAAATCTTCGTCAGTTACATCTGCTTCTAACTTTTTCATTTCTTTAATTTGCAAAACTATTTCCTGTAAACGGTTTGCATATGCTAAGACGGGTTCATTTGGTTTTTGGATGATTTCCGTAAATTTCCCATATAAACTATGAATATTGTCAAAGGAGGGAAATAGCTGCCTTATCACTTTGATATAATCATTTATCTTATCTATTTTGATGTTTACTAATGCTTTATAAACTTCTCCGCCCAATTTAATTTTCAGAATTGATATTAAACTTGGTTCATCTAACTCAGAAACAATTGTTTTTACGTGTTTCAATTTTTCAATATATTCATTAGTTGTCATATTTTTTCCATCGAACTTTGGAACTAATTCTGCAACGTATTTAAGTGGTAAACGTAACGGTTGCGTCATTTTGTTGCCTGTTTTTATACCGTCGTTATCGACTTGTTCAAAGTTATTTGTTTGGATGATTGGATTATAGAGTGCTACTTGTCTGGTCGTTCCGTTCGTATCTATTGTACGTTTCGCGTCTTTGAAAATACTCTCTTCGTTACAAATACCACCAATGTCTGTGTATTCGTTATTATTAAATGAAAATTCGTAATTCTGATCAAGAGTAAAGTCCAAATCTAATAATGAATTTGAGTGTTCAAAATTTTGTGTTAATCGTTTAAGTGGATTTTCTACAGAGTTGTTTACGTCCAATGTATTAAATACTTGTACTTCTTGTACCGTGTTTTCGTTAGGTGTTACTATATTATTTAATGCTTTTTCCGTATTTTCCCTACTAATTCCTTTAGGAGGAGAGTGTACCAATTTCCTTGATCGTTTGAAAGGATCTATAACGGATGTGCTCGGTTGCACTATATCACTATCCAACTCTGGTTTATTTTTTACCTGAAGCCGCGTTAGTCGTTTTGCTTCAATAGGGCTAGAGAGGTTTTTGTTACTCATTAAAATGTGATTTCATTTAGAATGTTATTTTATATAAAACAAACACCCATTTAGTACCGGAACCAATTGTTATGTCGCGACTACGTAGCCGTGACGTGTAGTTTTAAAATATGTATGATCATTCATTTATTAGTAATTATTATAGTGACAGGAACTTACCTGGGTTATTATTTCGAGTTAAGTTGGCTGTTTAGCTCTATCTTGATAAAGTATATATGAGGTCGGTCGGTAATGATGCACGAACACTCGATTCAAGTAATTATTTATTTATTCAAAGACAGAAATGGTTTTTCAAAAATAACAATAGGTGAATTATACTTTATTCGGCTGTCGCGCGTCGCGAATCAGCCCGTAAGAACTTTAACAAATTTTAATGTTATTGAGTAGTCGCGCGTCGCGAATCAACTGCCGAATAGCCGAGTCTTCTGTTTTTATATTGACTCTTCGGCCCATATTAATGTGTTGAGTAATCAAAAAATCAAAATGTCGGGCGCCCCAAATTTTCGGACTACTCATCTTTTAATTTCGCTGAGTTTGTATTTTGTAAAAATGCCGTTCGTTGTTTATACATTATTTCGTTTTTCAATTGATTGCTGATGAAATAAAAATGAAGAAATAGTTACGTCTCGGGACGTAACAAAACAATAAAAAAATTTTTTCGAAAGTTATTAACTTTTTGTTTAAACAATTGCTAATATCTTAAAAAGTATATTTTATTTTTGAAAAATTCTTGCTCCTGCGTGTTCCTGAGGATTTTTGCTATCGAAATCGACGATAAATTTCAAGGGCCCGACATATCGGAAGGCGTAGCCCTAATCAAAATTAGATGCCTCGGTGTACGTCGCAACGGCAGCGGGACGTCTTCGTGGTCTTACGCCGAGGCGTCTTCTTTTAACCCATTAACGTCCAAAATGTCAAAATTTCTTGCACGTTTTCAAAGTGATTTTTTCCTATGTAATTGGCATTGAAAAAATTCTTGAACCACATATTCTGATGTAAAATTGCATGCTCTTTCAGAATCCGTTGCCAGAATCATGATAAAACTCACAGGAAAAGAGATATGCTCGATTGAAACATAAAAAACACCTAAATTTTCGAAAAAAAAAATTTTTAGGATTTTTTTTCGAAGTGTTACGGTGAAGATATCACCTTGCGACCGTGATCAAAGGTGATCATGGGATTTGAAGTTTAACAGGGAATTTTTTTGTTTACCTTGAACCATCGCTTCTTTACAAAATGGCGGAAAAAACGAATTTTTTTTTTTCAATCTTCATCAACTTTTTTCTCAAAATCTATGATCTTTAGAAAAAAATTCATAAAAACAAAAATGCCTTAAAATCGCTCGAGGAACATTCTCAAATTTTTTCAGAATTTTTTGAGACAATTTTTGATTTTCCGGGAAACTTGGGAAATGGAATTTTCAAAAAAGTCTCCAAAAATTCTGAAAAAATTTTAGGATGTTTCTCGAGTGATTCTAAGACATTTTTGTTCTTATGAATTTTTTTCTAAAGTCCATAGATTTCGAGAAAAAAATTGATAAAGTTGAAATAATAAAAATTCGTTTCGGCCGCTATGTTCACTTTATCAATTTTTTTCTCGAAATCTATAGACTTTAGAAAAAAATTCATAAGAACAAAAATGTCTTAGAATCACTCGAGAAACATCCTAAAATTTTTTCAGAATTTTTGGAGACATTTTTGAAAATTCCATTTCCCAAATTTCCCGGAAAATCAAAAATTGTCTCAAAAAATTCTGAAAAAATTTGAGAATGTTTCTCGAGCGATTCTAAGGCATTTTTGTTTTTATGAATTTTTTTCTAAAGACCATAGATTTTGAGAAAAAAGCTGATGAAGATTGAAAAAAAAAAAAATTCGTTTTTTCTGCCATTTTGTAAAGAAGCGATGGTTCAAGGTAAACAAAAAAATTTCCTGTTAAACTTCAAATCCCATGATCACCTTTGATCACGGTCGCAAGGTGATATCTTCACCGTAACACTTCGAAAAAAAATCCTAAAAATTTTTTTTTTCGAAAATTTAGGTGTTTTTTATGTTTCAATCGAGCATATCTCTTTTCCTGTGAGATTTATCATGATTCTGGCAACGGATTCTGAAAGAGCATGCAATTTTACATCAGAATATGTGGTTCAAGAATTTTTTCAACGCCAATTACATAGGAAAAAATCACTGTGAAAACGTGCAAGAAATTTTGACATTTTGGACGTTAATGGGTTAATTAAGGCTACGCTTTCCGATATGTCGGGCCCTTGAATTTTATTTTCGATTTCGATAGCAAAAATCCTCAGGAAAACAAAGGAGTGTCGTATCGCGGAATTCTTGTGACGCGGCCGTAGGATTCAGGAGCGGATGAATTAGAAGTAAATCGACGAGTTTAAGTAAATAGTTTTATTTCAACAGACTGAACTGCTCGTCTTCGGTACAAAATCAGAACTGCCCGCTTAAGGGAACGCAGCCCTTATATACCCGTTTGAGGGCATCTATTAGGAGAAAGTGACGCAGGCACTTTCTACAATTAGAGGTGATGTTTTCACTTTCTAAAAATGAATTATAGGCCCTTGGGATATAAATCAGGATTAGAAAGTGGAGTTAGGAATAGAAAGTGAGGATTAGGATCAGCAATAAAACTAATGGATTAGAAAGTAGAAAGTGCAATTAGGATGGGAACCTGGGTAGTTCCTATTAGCGACGCATCGCTATTAGGACTCCTCATCAGCGGGGTCTCCGACACCTCCCCCTATCAGAAAAGTTTGCGACTCTCTGGATCGCAAACTTGCCGAATCGTTGGCGTCAATTGTTGAGGGGCGTAGTAGACCGTGTTGGGGTAGATCGGAGCGCTTGGTTGTATTATCGGTGAAGTACAATTTATAAAAATATTGGTGCATGGCGAACAGAGCCATTTACAAAACTTTACAATTTGATCAAAGATGTAGCTAAATACATTAAGTCTGTAGAATATTGTCAGTAGTATAATGCCTAATGAGGTGTATCCGGCGTATTGCAATATGCTGTATCCAGTGTTGATCCAGGTACGATGTTTGTGATCCTTTACTATGATGTCCAAATTTTCCACTAGGTCGTCTAGTTTTTGGGCGGTATTGTGTATGGTTAAGTCTAGGTGCCTTCCATGCAAGATTGGCGTTTTTAATTCTGTTGAATTCAGCAAAGATAACTCTATATTGGAGAATGTCACATTGATTTTATATGACTTGGATATCGTATCGTTCATGTGGCTCCTGGGCAAGTAAATACTGTCTGGTGATGTACCTCTACATTGAGGGTGTATCTCCAATATCGAAGCTTGTGTGATGGATATGGTGGTATCACTGAAAGTGTTACATGTGATGGTAATTATCTCAGGCTTTACTGGCAAGATGTACCACGAATATCCGTTAGTTAGCGAGTAGATATAGCTGTCACTTAAAGAAAAATACTTCTTTGTACACCCTTCGTCTTGTTTCCTCCGTACTAAATTTGCGTAGCATCCATGTTCTTCGATGAATCTGTGAATCGGATGCTGTAGCTCGCATAGTCTAAAATCGTACAGGTCTACGCAGTATTCTTTATTCACGATGGTATATTCGCTTGCCTCAGCGTTAATTGCCACTGGATTGGTATTGATGTTTTCGTAGATGTAGAACTTCGTCCATCCGCTCATATGAATCGGAGTGAATTGATAGACGTCATAAGGTGGCCCCATTGGTATTGGCGTGTGAATAATGTAAGTCAACCTGTTGTGCGACAGCATGATTTTCACTTTACTCACTAGCATGTACATGGTGTAATACTGTAATTCCAACGGGAATGGAAGCTCTCTGAAGAATAAATTGCTTTTTATCGCCTTTAGTCCATTCAAGAAATTGGTTGGAGTTACTAGCTGTGGTGGTACGGTGCCTGTTTTACCGTTATAGATGGCATTATTTAATGTGGAGATCAACTGATCGAACTCATCAATCCGCATTTCTGTGGCTGATATGCTTTCCATCAAGTTTGAATTAAACGCGTTGGCGTTTATCCGAGAACTCCCATTGATTACGAGCTGCTCTAGCGTTTCTATATTGCGTTTTTGAGAGTTGGAGAATGTCTCAAAGTTCGTTAGAACTGACTTCACTATGACCGTCTGATTCTTCAGTAGAGTGACTGCATCCGTTGTGTACTTATTTACGTCGTCGATTTGTTTATTTATTGCTTCCGCATCGTCGGCAGACATTGTTCCGAATAGGAACTTGCTAATAGATCCAACTGCGTTAAATAGGCCTCTTTTTTGCCTACCGCCTAGATCGATTAAGCTGTCAAGGTTAGACATCCTCGTACTGATCTTCCTTTTTAAGGCTGCTACACTTATCCTATGGTTACATTCGGGATGTTGGCCACAATACCTTTCGAGATTACTGGTGAAACGTAAGAGTTGATCGCCTTCTCTGGCTGCTTCTTGAAGATCCACAAAATGAATGGTCGTCCAAACTTCATGATAAAATCTTGCCTTGAACAGCTCCTCTCTCAATATGGGTGTGTCCACGGGGATAAGCGTATAGGGCTTGTCAAGGCCCCATGCGAAGCTGACCCCTGAGAGTATAAGTACCACCAGCATCTGAGGAAACAAAATTATTCCACAAAAGGCTTTGTATCATTAATGTGCCTTTTATGTTCGATGTTCTTAACCTTATATGTTAATGTGTGTGTATCGGTGTTAATATGTGTGATTAAGTATGGGCCTGCCCATACGTTGGATAAAGGTGTCTTTCTCAAACTCTTCACCAAGATTTTATCGCCTGCTTTATATAGTGGTGTCGGTCCCTTTCTTCGTTGCGACACTTCTTGTTCGTATCGGGTCTTGCTTCTAAGCAGATTCGACCTTATGTCTTTTAATTTATCTAGGTGATTTCGTTGAAATTCATCTACATATCTAGCTGCGTCCTGGGATTTCAGTTGAAGAGTAGGAAGATGTGTTTGTAGATGGGTTTTTCTGAAGTACATAGCTTCCATGGGTGCATAGCCGGTTCCGTTATTCGTCATGTTGTTGAATATGAACTGTATTTTCTTCAGCTGTCGGTCCCAAGTATCTACATGATCTTCAACCAATATTTTTATTTGCTCCTTTATGGTGGCGTGCGCTCTTTCTAAAGATCCATTAGAAGCAGGGTGTCCTGTAGCTATGATTATTGGCTTGATCTTGAGGTGTTTGATGAAAATCTTCATAATTTCCGACTGAAGACCTGGTGCATTATCCATGATTATTTCTTGGGGCGCACCGTATAAATAAACGTAGTTGTTGAATAAAGCATTGGCAGTCTCGCGGCCGCTAACAGTTTTAACCGGAACAAGAGTTAGGAACTTAGTCAATTGGTCCTGTATGCTGAGAATATAATGGTTTCCGTTTATAGAAGCTGGTAATGGCCCGACGTGATCGATTGCAATCCTCTCGCCTAAACATCTTGGAGGATGTATCAGCACACCATCTGCCTGTGTGTTAAATTGGGCTCGCTTCGTTATTTGACAATCCTTGCATTTCTTCACAAAGCTCTCAACATCCTTTCTGCAATTTACCCAGAAGTACTTTGACGAAATTGAATCGAAAGTTTTATTAATGCCAAAGTGACCATTTTCCGGACCGTGATATAACTTTAGAATCTCCAGCTTTTCCGCTTCCGATTTTACCTCAGTAGTCGTAGTTGTTTTCAGGACGACTTCATGAGGTACATTGAATCTGGTGTATAGGTATTTTAACATCCGGGTAACGATATACTTAATGTTATTATCTAGCAAGGATAAGTCGTAACACGTAGGGGCAGTGAGGCTAATGATGTGACCTTTTAATTTATTAAAAGCCACACATGGCTCATCGTCGTTTTTAATGACGATGTCGTGATCGATTCCTATGACAACTGTCGTCAACTTAGTGTGCGTTACTTCACGTATCGGCCGCAATACGGTGCTCCTATAGGTATGCAGGTATTCTTCAAAATCTTGATTTTCATCGCTGCGCGTGTGTGCGGCGTATACTTTCCGTGACAGCGCGTCCGCATGAGTTATTACGGATCCTTTCTTGTATTCGATCTCGTAATCATACTCCTCCAGCTTTAGTCTCCAACGCATTAAACGGGATGAAGGGTCTTTGACACTCATCAACCATTTTAAAGGTTTATGATCTGTTATAATCTTGAAGCGTTTACCATATAAGAAATGCCTAAAATGCTTGACTGCCCATACTATACCTAGCATTTCTCGTTCTGTAGTACTGTAACGCGTTTCTGCGTCATTCAGTGTCCTAGAAGCGTAAGCGCATGGTCTTTCAAACTTGCCATGCATCTGTGAGAGTACGGCACCTAATCCTTTGCCGCTAGCGTCCGTACAGAGGATAAACATCTTGTTGTGATCAGGATACGCTAGAACAGGTTCTTTTATCAGGGCCTCCTTCAAGCACTGAAAGCTTCTCTCTTGTATTTCAGTCCAGGCAAATGCGCTCTCTTTCTTCAATAGATCTGTCATCGGTTTGGCAATTTTGCTGAAGTCCTTAATGAACTTCCGATAATAGCCAGACAATCCAAGAAAGCTTTTTATTTCAGTTGGGTTGGTGGGCGACTTGTAATCGCTGACTGCTTGAATCTTGTTCGGGTTAGGCTTAACCCCATCTTTTGTTATTACGTGTCCGAGGTACTCTAACTCGGGACGTAGATACTCACATTTGTCGGGCTGTAGCTTCAAATCGTACTCCCTTAGTCGATGTAGTAGTGTCCCTAGCCTTTCGTTGTGTTCATCTAAAGTTCTTCCAAAGATGATAATATCGTCGAGAAATACATAGCAGATTCTGCCTATCAAACCGCGCAGTATGTAGTTCATCGCTCGCTGGAAAGTGGCGGGCGCGTTCTTCAAACCCATAGGCATTCTTTTAAAGTGGAAGTGACCATCTGGAGTGGAAAATGCCGTTAATTTTTTTGATTGTGGATCCATCAGGATGTGGTAGAATCCAGAGTACACGTCAAAAGCACTGAAATAATGAGCTCCGTTCATATTTTCGATTATTTCGTCAATATGCGGCAGAGGAAAATTATCTTGCTGAGTGTGCTCATTTATCTTGCGAAAATCAACAACAACTCGCCATTTTTGCTGGCCTGCAGCGTCCTTCTTCTTAGGGACCACAGCAGGGGAGCTGAATAAGGGCTATCCGATTCCTCGATGATGTCCTTCTTTAACATTTCGCGCGTTTGTTCCTTGATTATTTCCTTTTGGAAAGGCGGAAACCTATACTGTTTGGTGAAAATTGGAGTATCTGTGTTCAGCTTGATGCCGTGTGTCACTCCTTTTACTGCTGGTAGCGCGTCCCCGGGTAGGAAGAATCGATCGCTGAACTTATACAGCACTCTCATAATTTCATCTTTTTCCTCTGAGGGTACGTGATCTAGACGTGTTGCCTGGTTTAGCAACCGCTCACGGTTGATCACTTCCCTTGTCGTAGGAATAGTGTTAAAAATCCGTGGCGCTTTACTATCTATTTTGTTTAGGCTTGCTTCATCACACTCGTATATCTTAATTTCATTGCTATAGGTTAATTTCACCTCACTTGTAGGGTTCGAAATAACTACTGGTACTCTATTATTTTTTATTTCTGCTAAAATCGAAACACCTTGTTCTTCTACAATGACTGGTTTTGAGTTTTTGAACATAGTAGTCTTGACGAAATGAACTTTTGTGGAGCGCGCGTCGGTCTCTAACGGTGTCTCGTTGATAGGTATAGATATCTCGCTCAATTTGATAGAATTCCTTCCGATGTCGTTTACCGCGTTGTGTATTCGCATAACGTCAAACCCTAATATTCCGTCGACGTCTATGGGAAAATCATTGGGTGCAACAAGATACTCGTTGTCCTTGTTGAATAGAGTTAGCTTCGCAGTTCCTAACATACTTATTGTACTGTAACCCATTACAACTTTACGCGTATTATCTTTATGTGGTTTGCAAGTTGCAAAATCGAGAACCTTGTTTTATTATGGAGGCCTCTGCGCCCGAATCCACTAATAATTGTATGGTTCGTCGCACTCCTGTGGGTCGTAAGTAGATGATCTGTCGGTTTCCTCCGTCGATGTTGTATACTCGTACGGATCGTTCGTTATATTTTCTGTGCCCTTTTCCTCCAGAAATCTCACCGACGGGGGGCGCGTTCGATCGTAGTCCTGCTGAAAATTTCGTCGTTCTTCATTTGGGCGCGCAGGTGTATCCCTCTGGAAATTTTTTCTTTCCTCGTTTCGATGAAAATGTTGGTCTCTGTCAACATTGTCCCTTCGCCCGTAATGATTGTTGTCATACTTTTCTCGACGATTAACGGTACCGTACGACCGCGTCCCTTCTTCCCTTCGGGGGTCTCTCCTGAGCTCTCTCTTTACGTCGCTTTCACCTCCGCGTGGGCGACCTTCAAATCTGACACGTAGTGGTTCGTTGCGCCTACCTCTTTCCTCTTGGCGTGCTTGTGATGTTTTTCGAAGCCATTGCCTCTCCTGTATTTCACTTTCCGCGTTCTTCGCGAGGCTGATAGCTTCTTTTTAGGTTTTCGGTGATTTTGTTATGACTCGCGCATTAATTTCGTCCGATAGTCCGATGACGAAGCGCGTAACTCCTTCTTCTTCCTGCATTTCCTGCGCGTACTTTGCACGTCGTGGATCCTCATTCACGCCCGCGGCTTTCATCACAAGCCAATGTTTGTCTAAAAACTTCCGCGCATACGCGTGTACACTTTCATACCCCGTTCGATGCTCAACTTGAATGATCCTATTCCGCTCTTCTTTCAATGAGCTTAATTCAGTCTCTGTTGTTGCGTAATAGGAGATTAGTAATTCCTTCATGTCCTTCCACGTGTCTGTTTCCTGCGAATCTACTAAGTCTTTCGCGCCCATCTTTAATTTGCTGGCTTTTGCCATTTGAAATACGCATTTTTTATCCCAACCGTCTTTCATTTGCTTCATCGCATCCTCCATTTCGCGTATAAAAACTCTTACATTACCCGTACCGTCGAACTCGGTTATCCATGTAATGACGTCCTTCGGAGTCAATATTCGGTAAGACGCCGGCACTAGTTCGTCGTAGGCCGGGTGTCTTTTTGCCTCGGTTTGTTCTATTTCTATGTTCTCTTCTTCGGCAAGCTTCGATGCGATGCCGCGCGCATCTTCTATTAGTTTAGAATAACTTGTAGTTAGGTTTAGCGCGTATTCATCTTTTTCTTTCACGTTCATAAGCGCGTATTTAGACTCCTCAACAACCGTGACTCGGTTGCTGATTCTCGTCATGAGATCTTCGAATGCCTTAGTAAGCGCATCGAGTTTTTTCTCCATTTTTTTTTTTTTATTTGTATTTAGTGCTACTTATGAGTCCCAATATACGCACTCACCTCTAATTCTCTCACTCTCTCCAAGTCCTTGGGCCTTAATTATCGACGATGTGATTCTCGCGAGAGAATATACAGCAGTTTTTTTGCCAGCTGCTCACAGCTTCCACGCCGCCTTGCAGAGCTTCGAAGTCCTCGCGAGAGGTAGTACAGCAGGTTGTTGCCAAGACGTTCACGTCTTCTTCGAAGTTGTCCACTTGCGTCACCCCACACTTAGCACCAATGTCGTATCGCGGAATTCTTGTGACGCGGCCGTAGGATTCAGGAGCGGATGAATTAGAAGTAAATCGACGAGTTTAAGTAAATAGTTTTATTTCAACAGACTGAACTGCTCGTCTTCGGTACAAAATCAGAACTGCCCGCTTAAGGGAACGCAGCCCTTATACAGGGTGGCCCATTTTAAGTGATCCACTCAGATATCTAGATTGGAGTGAGTTTTATCGAAAAAAGTTTCAGACAAAAGTTACTCAACTTTGAGGGGGCCATGTTTCTATGACCTTGGATTTGACCTTGGAGGTCATGTTCAAGGTCATTTCAAGGTCAACTTTGTTTTTTTAAATAGGAACCCCCATTTTTGACCCCGGATTCGGAAAGAGCGGGAAATTTTACGTCCAAAACGGTATTTTTAAATTTTTTTTCATGGCCTTGAGAAGGTCGATTTAAGGTCAAATGCTTGAAAAACTGCATAAAAGCGTTTTTTTAATTTTTAAGATATCGAAAAATGACCTCTACAAAATTTGTTCAGAACAGAGTGGGCCACCCAATGCACCAAAAACCTTTGACCTTTAACCTCATTTTGAAGGTCATTTCAAGGTCGGAGTGTTTTTTGTAATGGAAACCCCTCTTTTTGACCCCGGATTCGCACATAGCGCGAAACTCAACACAATACCTTATCCAAACGTCGGATTTCGCGCTATGTGCGTATCCGGGGTTAAAAAGAGGGATTTCCATTACAAAAAACACTCCGACCTTGAAATGACCTTCAAAATGAGGTTAAAGGTCAAAGGTTTTTGGTGCATTGGGTGGCCCACTCTGTTCTGAACAAATTTTGTAGAGGTCATTTTTCGATATCTTAAAAATTAAAAAAACGCTTTTATGCAGTTTTTCAAGCATTTGACCTTAAATCGACCTTCTCAAGGCCATGAAAAAAAATTTTAAAATACCGTTTTGGACGTAAAATTTCCCGCTCTTTCCGAATCCGGGGTCAAAAATGGGGGTTCCTATTTAAAAAAACAAAGTTGACCTTGAAATGACCTTGAACATGACCTCCAAGGTCAAATCCAAGGTCATAGAAACATGGCCTCCTCAAAGTTGAGTAACTTTTGTCTAAAACTTTTTTCGATAAAACTCACTCCAATCTAGATATCTGAGTGGATCACTTAAAATGGGCCACCCTGTATACCCGTTTGAGGGCATCTATTAGGAGAAAGTGACGCAGGCACTTTCTACAATTAGAGGTGATGTTTTCACTTTCTCAAAATGAATTATAGGCCCTTGGGATATAAATCAGGATTAGAAAGTGGAGTTAGGAATAGAAAGTGAGGATTAGGATCAGCAATAAGACTAATGGATTAGAAAGTAGAAAGTGCAATTAGGATGGGAACCTGGGTAGTTCCTATTAGCGACGCATCGCTATTAGGACTCCTCATCAGCGGGGTCTCCGACAGAGCAAGCATTTTTCAAAAAAAATATATACTTTTTAAGATATTAGCAATTGTTTAAACAAAAAGTTAATAACTTTCGAAAAAAAATTTATATTGTTTATTGTTGTAATTATTTCGAAAGTTCAAGGTATTATAAGTATTTTGGAAAAAATCCGGTTTCGGTATTTTTATTAGTTTTTTAGATTAAAGCTAAAGTGCCTTTCGACCGCGAGTCCGCTGGACCGCTACCGCAGCCTTACGCCGAGGCGTCTTCTTTTGATTAAGGCTACACTTTCCGATATGTTGGGCCCTTGAATTTTATCATCGATTTCGATAGCAAAAATCGTCAGGAACACGCAGGAGCAAGAATTTTTCAAAAATAAAATATACTGTAACGGGGGAGCTAAATCTGAAAATGGGAAATTTATTTAAGAACAAACTCCCACGATGCAGAGCAAACTGCCGCTCCGTTAAACACGTATGATAATACGTGTATTCGCCTTAACGTCAGATGATTTATCTTAGTTGTCTTCTATCGATCGGAGTTGAACTCACCTTAAGTCACGTGTCTTGTTACACTTGATGAGTTTTAAGTGTGAGCGACTTTACTCTTAATCTTCTTAATCCCCTAGATGTAATTGGATAAAAACCTAAGCCTATTTCAAATACTTAAGCTACCAGGAAAATCAAACGACGAAAACGGCGAATAAATTTAACAGACTTTAATCAATAAAAAATCACTACAGTCTTTGTTGGGCCGAAAGACTGATGCACGAAAATAGGATTTTACAATTGAATTATGTTCGGTGAGAAAGAGAGAGAGAGAGTAGATTTGAATTCTATCGCGAACTAACGCACGACGTGAATACAAAAAATATAACGCTATCACAAATTTGACAAAATACCGAATGTATTTTGTTTCGCTTAATATGACGGAAGGTGCACCTACCATGCGGTGCAATTACGGTGATCAGCCGTAATTGTTGTTGCAAAAATTTCAACTGCCGCTGTCCCTCTATTATCAGCTGCGCTGCCTCGATCTGCCTCAAATTAGCTACAAAGCTGCTGCTTCTGCACTGCTACTGGTTATCTCGAAAATATCGTTGCACTCACGCACGAAATTGTCCCAAATACTAATTATGCGGCGAAAACAAAGTGCAATACAAATCGGCGGTAAATTCACGTTCACAGCTGAGGCGTAACTGCTTATTCAAAAGATCGCGCGCCCCCTCTCTCCCACAATAGTTTGAACTAACGCGCGAGAAGCAGAATCGCGAACGAGTCGATTAATTAAATCGACTACCGTTGCAATACTTTAAATTAAAAAAAAATTTTTTTTAAATTTAAAACAATTTTTCAAATTAAAAAAAAATCCGCAATCTAAGGGTGACAAGTCAATCGAAATAGCCAAGAATTACCCATATACAGGAACTTACTGTATACCAGCATGTAATAAAAGTATTTAAAATAATTCTTTAATTATACGCATTCCGAAATACTCTTATTACAACAAGATAAATATAATTATACAAAGATCAATTTAAAATAAATATTTTATAATATTATTTTCTTCAATTATTTCTCATATGTGCTAGACAAATTAATCTTACGCAAGTTATTGCGGTTTTAATGATTATGCAACTTTAAACGTTATTTATATACCAAAAAATATTGACAAATTAATTGTTTATTTCTTCTTTAAATAGCATTGAAAGAAACAACTATTTAATTTAATGGAAGTATATTTTGTATAGAATATTTGTATATAATTATTATTACTCTAAGTTTACAAGAAATATATGTTAAAACATGAATTTGATAGTCACAAGAATAGATATTAAATTTTTTATAAAACTAGATTTTGTAACTGGAAATAATAAAAAAATAGATTTTACTATTAAGAAATTAATTAACTTAGTTCAAATCTATTCAATTTTATTTAGTATGAGGAGAATTAATGTATAGAGACTGATGTTGATAATTAGCTTTTATTATAATTAGTTTATACGGAGCTGTCAAAACAACGACTGTTGAGAAAAATAATCAAACACTTTTTTTAATGCGATAGTAACAAAACAATCATGCTGCGGCAACTTCAGATTCTAACGAAGAATTGGCATTCGAACGTAGAACTCGGTTCGTCAAGCTCGCCACGAGTATTTAAGTAATAAATTTAAAGTATTCACTCAAGTTTTCTTCAGCTATTTTTTTCTATAACTTTCGTTTGAAGATCATAATAAAGCTTTTCGAGCTTACCTCGTTTAGCTTGTAATTCTTTGTGACGTCGTGGCAACGGCACATCTCAGATGCACCTGAGGCTTGGCACAGTCTCAGTGTTCCGTTGTCGCTAGAAGTGCGATTTCTCGCCTAGACTAGCGGGATCACTAATCGAAAATTATTTTAACCGAGAGGGAATAGTGCCATTGAACCTATACTTCTGCCCTTGGGTTCCAATCAAATGTTGCAATCCGAGAGCGAAAAGTACCTGGGTTCTATCAATAGTAGTACCCGGTTTTTCTATCAAAATCGTACCTATCAATAGTAGTCTCCAGATACGGAAAAGGGAAGAATTTTGAGTCACGAGTTGTTTCTAAGATAGAGAAGAGATAGATGAATTAGACAATTGTTTGTTTGTTTGCTTACTTTTTATTGAAAATTTCGCGTTTTCTGGACGCGCGCGCTCTGCTCCGTACTAGCTGTTTGGCTGCTTGACTTTATTCGTTTTTCTTGGCTGCTTGGCTACTTGGCTTGATTCGTTTTCTTGGCTACTTGGCTGCTTGGTTTGATTCATTTTTCTTGGTCTGCTCCTTGCTGGTAGCACGAGAAAATCTCATCTTTGGGTCTTGTACAGCCCTTTTTATACTCGGTGGGTGGTTGGATGGTGAGTCCCTCTCTTAGCCTCTCGATTTAGGGAGGAGTGGAGCAGGCAATGGTGCACTAATCGTTTTTTGAAGTATTGCAAAAGACTTATCGACAAATAGTAGACGATACAAGATTTCGCCTACAAGTTCATATCTACATATACCATCGAGCAAATCATGCATCGGTTCAAAAGAAACGTATTTAAACATGTCGAAACCAGGTATCTGAGAAAACATTCATTTGTTCTTAACGCCATTTCCTTTTGCTTATTTATCCGATAAGTGTTTTTCGCTACATCGTAATAAGTCTATATTTTCTTTAAAAGCAGTTCTACACTCCTTTTTTCCCATAGAACACGTTCTACAAGGAAAATTAAAATTGAAACTCTCATGACGTCCTAGAATTGTATGTAATTCTAAATTATTGCCACTCAAGTTAAAAATATCAAAGTAAACGGTCAATATTTTATCACCTACAGTAATACTAATACCGTTTTTTTGTATATCTTTCAATTATTCTATGATTGGATGAGGCAATTTAAAATGTTTTACATATTTCTTAAACTTAGATTTACAAAGTTAGATTAACAATATATTTTCTAACTGACTAGCGAACTCGGGTGGAATCGCTGTTACGAGTATATTACAATATAGATAGTGTAACTTATTGTAACCTTTGAGCGAATCTATGGGATTATTAATTTCAAAATCATCGCCAAAAATGGTTAATGGCAATAAAATTTTACTTAGAAATCTATTTTTAATAACTATCCATCTTTCGTTTCGTAAAATTGAATACAAACAGTTACATTTTTCTTTTTTATCAATGTAATCAATAATAGCAGAATAAACATTTGGAAGCTCTAAACAAATTTTCAAAACTTGCCTCAAAGGGATACTTGCAACAGTAACTTTCAGCGATGTATATATTTTCTTTTTTCTTATTTTTTTTTGGTTTCAAAACGCTTGCTACATGAGTCATCTTAGGTTCAAAATAAAATGACGATTTTAAAGATGCTAAAGCTTTGTGGTAAGTCGAGTAGTTTTGAAAACAATTTTTCCTAGTGTTTATAATGTTATCCAATTTATCATAATTCAAAGTCGTATTATTTAAAGATTGCATTAAAATTGCAAAATGAAAATTATAAAAATTTCGAAACGCTGTCATAATAAACATGACCATTGTAATCGGTAAGTTTATTTTCGTAAATAGACTAGACATTAGCACATCTGCAGCACTGTCAACTTCTCTATCGAAATTCTTTGGCTCATTTGAAGCATTATGAACAGGTGATTCTACTACGCCTGGTAAATTATTATCAGATTCTAAGAATACTTCTAAATCTAGTGGTATTTCTTCTTCGATATTTTCTATCTACAGATACTTTCTCATATTTATATCCTGCAATGTGCTTTCAACGGATTCTGAATCAGCATGCTGCGATTGATTTATAGTACCAAAATGAGTTTTAGTATGTTTAACGAATGTAGATATTTTACTGTATATTCTTAAGCAATTAAGTTGTGTAAAAGTGAATTTAAAGGACCTTATGCATTACTTTTAAATGCTTTGAAAAAGTCTCTGTCTCGAGAAATATTGCTTCACATAATGGACATTTGATATCCATTTTTGAAAATTTCAGTACTTAACCCCTTCAGGGACAGTGGTACAAATATGTACCACCTTTTTTGTCTTAGTTTTTTTATATTTCCAATAGACTTTGGCATTTGATCTATGAAAATTTATACTTATTAGACTCTTAGGAGTCTAAATTATTATAATTTGGTGAAATATTGCATTATTTTATTTATTTATTCGTTTGTTATAAAAAAATAACACGAAAAAACGCTCTTTTTTCAGAAAAAAATCGTTTTTCACGTAACCTGAAAAGCTGAACCTCTGTTGATTTTTTACGTATTCTATACACTTAGTTTCGTAATATTTTTTTTCAGATTTTTTCGGACGCTAGTTTTTTCAAAAAAAGTTTTTGAATATTTCAAAAAATGGATTTTTTTATAATTCGCAATTTCCTTATTATTTTTTAACATTGTTTGAGGGCAAATTATTTATAATTTCATGAATATATTTATTCAGCTTTATAAATCTAAAATATTAAGTCATCATTGAGGTCTTAGTAATTTTCTCTACACTAAATGGTCAATGTGCCATGTTACACGCACTATTGCTCTGGCCACGCAACAACGGATAAAAGTTATACAATTATTTTCTTTTTCATTTAGTTTTCAGTATTTTCAATAGTAAAATTTCTCAATCATTTTTTTACCGTGATTGCTAGGTGAATATTAGTAAAAAGTGCCATTACGGCCAAACAAAGTGATACGCTCGCAAACCACAGATCTAACATGGCAGAGAAAAAGTACTATTTATATTGCATACTTTCATTATTAATTTTTGTATGAACAAGTTTATAAATCTTATTACTTTCTTCGCCAAATGGTAGGCCATTGAAAGTGCTATTTGAGTGAAAACAAAAATTTTTTGAATTAAAAAAAAAATTTACGTTCTATAATACAAATTTTTATTTTTTTCGTTTCGTTCAAAAATTTTTTCTGATAGTGTTTCTTTACTGCTATTATCAGTAAATAAATCGCATTTCTCAAAATGTTATTTAATTGTTATACAAGTTGCGAAGGTAATCGCAAGTTTTCTCTTTTACAATTTGGGAGCGTTGTTATTACTACCGAAATAAACGATTTTAGCCACTGGTTATAAAAAAAGTTTATGTTATAAAATGAGTGACATGCTCCGCGAAGAGATCGAAATTCCCAGTGATAGTGATTCAAACGATGATATTGAAAATAGCAAAGATGAATTATTTGCCAATGATGATCCGGAAGAAGAAGCTTCTGGAACTCTGAACGATGAAATAGAAGATGTTGCAGATTTAGATGCAAGTGACGAAGATGGTGATATTCCTTTGAATATTCGGCTTGCTGAAATGGATGGAATATAGGAAAACAAAAGAATAAGCCAATTCGATTCACTATTTACTGAACACTGCGGCCCCAAAAATTTGCCCGAAAATATCACGACACCTGGGGAAGTATTTTTATGTTTATTCTCAAACGAAAACTTATGCAGGATTGTAGATCAATCAAACCTTTACTGTGCTCAAAAAAAGTGAAAGATTTTCAGCCTATTACGGGCGAAGAAATAAAAAAGTTTTTAGGAATCAACATAATGATGGGTATAAAAAAATCACCATCATATCGTGACTACTGGTCGACAAATATGCAACTCAATGATCCTACATTAGTTTGGTTATGAGTGTAAAGAGATTTTCTTTTTTATTATCACATTTACATTTGAATCATACTACTACAGAACCTAAAAGAGACGATCCAAACTATGGTAAAGTATACAAAGTGGCACCTTATTTGAAAACTCTTTTGGAAATTTATAAAATGTTTTATGACTCAACTAGAAATAAATCGATTGATGAAAGTATGATCAAATTCAAAGGTAGGTGCTGCCAATGAAACCAATTAAGAGAGGCTACAAAGTTTGGGTAAGAGCTGATGATTATGGCTATGTATGTGAGTTTCAAATATACACAGGGAAATTGAAGAATTCATCAGAAAATTTTCTCGGAGAAAGAGTAATAACAGATTTGACTGGGGATTTAGTGCAAATGCACTATCATATTTTCTTATACAATTTTTTTACGACTGTAGATTTGATGATAGTTTTGCTGAGTGATGGAATTTTAGCATGCAGAACAGTAAGGAAAGACAGGAAAAATTTACCAAAAATCCAACAAGCTAATAAAAATATGTCTCGTGGAGATAGCGAATTTCGTACTTCTTATAAAGGAGTTCAATGGCTCAAATGGATTGGTAAAAAACCAGTGAATTTCTTGTTAAATTATCATGACCCATCAGTTGCGTCAGACAGCCACCGAAGATAGAAAGATGGTACTTTAAAAACAGTTGTGACGAGAGCAGGCCGTGTGCCGGTCTCTCGTCTGCGTTTCTCCCTCCTTCACTCGGCAAGGCGTGTTGGCCAACGTTAGGCGCATTAAAGTATGCGCCTAACACTTGGTCTTTTTGTTTCAGTGCCAAGGACGGGTCAGTGCAGTTAAGCGCAGGAAAAAGTTGAGGAGCGCGGAGAGAGTGAGAAAAAGAGAGAAAGAGAAAGAGTACTAGGCCCATGCAGGGATAGGCAAGCGCGCGACGCGTGACCGATAAGCGGTGCGTCGCGTGTCGCCTAACTAATAGGTCAAGGTAGGGAGAGAAGCGAGCGCCGCTGAGCGGCTGCGAGACGAGCGCGAGAATAAGTGCGTGCGAGAGTCCAAGCCCAGTCCTGCTAGAGTGCAGAGAGTGTAGTTTGGGATAGCTGAAAGGAAAGCCAACCCTACCGGCAACAACTTTGTCTACGACTACAGCCAGCCCCACCTGCAAGGAGAGCTAACGTCGCCTGCAGATACTTGGCCAGCGGCAACAGCCAACAGCTAGCAACGATCTGACCAGCAACGACGACCGGTACTTCCTGCAGCAGCACATCGCTTCAAATTCTCGACGTTGCGAGGAGCAGTGAATAAAGGTTAAGCCTTCTTTTCTTCTTTCTCTCTACACTCTCTCTCTGGTGATGCGACGACCGGTGCGCGTTGAATAAGATAGCCAGGCATTCACGTGCCGGCTATCTAAATGTTCGCGCTTAAGTTTAATTTATAGTAGTGTAAGTCTCGACCGGCGAATAGTCCAGGCGCCCACTTGCCGGACAATTTATCCGGTATTGGTTCGCGTAGTTTTTAAGTAAGTTTGTAATAGGTTAAGTGCGCGATTAGGTATTAGGATGAAATGCGAAATATTTATTTGTGATTATTATAAGTAGTTTACTGTTCTATCTGTAGTTAGTTGGTCGATAATTTAGATTATGTTATGCGTGCGTATGTTTAGTGTGAATAATGATTAATAATAATAGGTTGTAAGTTTAATTTGATTCATGTCATTGTATAACTTATTTATGACCTATCCTCTCTTTTCTCCTTCAATTACCTTGAACGAAAGTGCCTCACTTACCCCGCAAAATAATTGCTGACAAAGGAAGAGTGATTCTTGTCACATGGCATCCCTTGTGAGTCTGGCAATTGAGAGACAAATGAGAGAAATGGTTTGACGGTCAAATTTTTGAAATAACGGTTGACTGATTTTCTTTGTGAACTAAGGGCAGAGAGTGCACGTAAAGGAATTTCGAGTTTCGGTATTTTGAATTCTTTGTTAGTGCTTGCCAGTGACCTTTCTTAGTAGCGGTGTCGCATGACAACGGTGTGCCATTGAGTCACTTTGACGCTAGACGACTGCGTTCTTTCCTCGCTTTCGTTTTGCTTTGTTTTAAGAATTTTACTAAACTGCCTATTCAAAAATTACGGTAAGTAAATTTTGATAAATTATAATTTCTTTCTATAGGCGTAAGCAAGGCAATTTCTTGCCGGCTTATAGCTTGGAAAGAAATTAGTCAGTAAGGTATCAGGTTACACGGACCGGTCGAGACTTGCTTAGCCCCCATAATCTCGCTTCGTAGTCAAGTTACGGATTTTCATTTTTAGAAATAACAATGTCGCTAGCGTGTAGAGATAAAATAGTCATGCGCAGATTATTACGCGATGCGCATGCGACAAAACTAAAACGCAAAATTGATTCCACAGAACCGGCTGTTCTGTTGGAATTAATGCGCTATCGCGAACTTAGCTTACACGGTGATCTTGAGGAGTTACAAACCCGGTATCTCCGATATATTCTGTCAAGAGAGCGGCCAGATTTGCAGCCACCGTTGCGCTCGAGCGATTTTGCGTCAGGCCGAATCCCGGAAAAACTGTACGACGAACAGCAAGAAACAACGGTAAGCAGCGCGCAGAACGCGAACCTGGGCGATGAATTCGCGGTAGCTGCAGCACCTTTGGCGGCCGAATTATTATGTGAACAAGAGCAGGCGACATAGGCAAGAGCAGGTGTTTGTTGAACAAATTCGACAACCGGGCGAAAATGCAGTCGCGCTCAGTCAGGGAGGTAGCGACTTAAATAGGCCATTTACGGGGGCTTGCTTCAATTGTAACGCGGTGGGACATAGGAGGGCGTAATGCCCGATAGCTCAGGTTAATCCGCGGGTAGTTTGTTATAAATGCCGACAACCGGGGCATTACGCTAATAACTGTCCAACGCGAACTTCAGAGCCGACATTATATTGCCAGGTTTGTGGGACAATCGGTTACGTGTTTAGAAAATGCCCTACTTGTAATCAGGTGAAGCAGGGAAACCTCAGCGCGGGAGCTGCCGACCGCTCGACGACTCCTGCCTAAGATGGATTGAGCGGGCCATTGAAGTAGAGAAAGTGCTTCGCGCAAAGAGCAAAGACACCGTAGAAGAAAGGAATAGAGTTGAGGCAAAAGGGGAAGGCGAGAACAAGGCAGAAACTGCCAGTTCTGCGCCTCCTTTCGTGAATTTGGTAAAAGAGGAAGGCGAGAACAAGGCAGAAACTGTCAGTTCTGCACCACCTCTCTTAGACGAGGTAATAGGGGAATATTTGAAAGTCAAGGCTAAGGTCAAGCGTGCAGTATTTGTAGAATATGAGGATCCGAAAAAAGGGAGTAAGGAAATCGTTGAGTTTAAAAACGTGTTTAAAGGCGAGTTTAGTCGTTCAACATTGAAAGAAGCTCGGGCGCAGAGTGACGAGGGCGTAAGTTTCCCTAGTAGGATCAGCAATGAATCCGAAGAGGGAAATAAACGTGACTCGTTACAGCAGGACGCGGAAAGTCTTCAAAAAGATCGACATACTAACACGCAAGAAATTTTGCCCGATAAGGATACGCATGATGCTATCGGGTTTAATAAGTTTTGCGCGATAATTAGCTCGCCCGAGAAGTGCCCAGCGAGGCAAAATGAGTTGCCATCGTCGCGCACGAACACGAATGAGACAGGTTCGAGTATTTCGCCCATGGTTGGACAGACTTCGGAAAAGGCCGTTGCTTTAAGAAATCAGGGCGAACCTGTGGTAGAATTTGCTGGTAAGAATACGAGCTCAGGCGCTGCGCTCTCGTCGGAGCGGGCTGCGACAAAGGTCATGGTCACGCGCGATAGAAGTGAGCTTGTTGATAGTAGGGTTTTGTTGTTTGGACGTTAGGTCGTCGGTGCCGACGCACCTTCCGTTTTGGTGAGGAGAGGGTCTGAGTGGAACTCAGAAATCCCGAAGAAAACGGCAGATGAATCAGATGCAGCGTTAGTCGCAGTTATAGAGAACGGGTTCTTTATCAAGGTCGACATAGACGGGCAAGTCTATATAGCACTGCTAGATTCAGGTACTCAGGTATCGGTTGTAGGGCCGAATCTCGGCTTACGGTTTAGGGATCGTTTAAAGCCGCCTAAAATATTCGTACAGGGCATCTCGGGTGAGAAGTCGCGAACTTGGGGCGACTTAAAGCTGAGTTTTGAAATTGGCGGCAGGACGGATTGGTTAATTGCGACGGTAGTATCTACGCTTAAGCACGACTTGACTTTAGGAGTCGACTTTTGGATGGCGTGGAATATAAATATTAGCTACGGTAATCGCGCTTGGCGGGCAGGTGACCAAGGCGATTGGTATCCGTTAGCAGAGCAGAGTAATAACGAGATAGTTGTTTTTGCGGAATGCGCAGGTTTAAGTAAATACGAGGAGGCTCAACGAGAGGCAATCTTGACACTCGTTCGCCGGATTGTCCCGGAGCCTGGTGAATCTCCGGCGGTTACAAAAGTTATCGAGCACGTCATAGATGTAGGTGATGCGCGCCTGATAAAAACGCTGTTGCGCCGAATGTCGCCTCCTATATTAGCATTCACGCAGGAAGAAACCATGCGGCTATGGAAGGCGAAAATAATTAGGCCATCGAATAGTCAATGGAGTAGCGCGCCGGTAATAGTACGTAAACAGGACGGCGGTTATAGATTTTGCGTTGATTTCAGACCGTTAAATAAGGTAACGAAAGTGGACGCATATCCAATGCCTAGCATGGATGCTATCTTGGACAGGTTGCGCGGAGCAGTCTACCTGTCGAAAATAGATCTGCGAGCGGCGTTTTGGCAAATTCCGCTCTCACAGAATAGCAAACAATATACGGCGTTCGCGGTCCCAGGTCCTGGTTTATGGGAGTTTGAGCGAATGCCGTTCGGTTTGGTAAATGCGCCGGCTACTTTCACGCGCCTCATGGACGCACTCTTTGGTCCAGAGTATGAGCCGCACGTTATCTGGTATCTTGACGATCTGCTAGTAGTTAGCGCAGATTTTAATAGCCACGTGATCTGGCTAGAGAAAGTTTTGAAGCGTTTAATAAGCGTTGGCTTAGAAATCAACTTAGAGAAGTCCGATTTCTTCTGTACCAAGCAAATTACTTAGAGTACAGATTAGATAGTGAGGGTCTGCGTCCAGACGATGACAAGGTGAAGCCGATAGTAGATTATCCTGCGCCGAATAACGTAGCTCAATTACGCCGATTCCTAGGTATGGTAGGGTGGCATGCGCGTTTTATCGAACACGAGAGTGAGATAAAGGTCCCGTTGACCAAACTCATCCGAAAGGACCAGCCATGGGAATGGAAGGAGGAACAGCAAGTTGCATTTGAGAGGTTAAAGAGCGCATTAACGGAGGCGCCGGTACTCGCGCGTCCTGATTTTACGCGCCCCTTTTACTTGCACTGCGATGGCTCTTCCTTCGCGGTTGGCGCGTGTTTGGTTCAGGTATTCGACGACGGCGAGCATCCTATTTGCTACGCCAGTCGGATGCTTAACGCGCACGAGCGAAATTACACGGTGAGCGAAATCGAGTTTTTGGCAGTACTTTTTGCGGTAAAAAAGTTTAGGCCTTATATAGAAGGCTCACACTTTGTCATCGTTACGGATCATAGTAAGCTCACTAGGATTCTTAATAAACGCGAACTTACAGGTCGATTGGAAAGATGGGTATTAGAATTTCAGCAGTTAGATTGCGAAATAGTACATAGAAAGGGAGCGCTGCACCATGTACCGAACGCACTTTCGCGAGAATTTGAGGACGAATTCGAGATTTGCGAATTTGATAAGATACAGGATGCTTGGTATCTACAACGCGTGAGAGACGTTCTTCAAAGACCGAAGAAATTCGAGAATTGGAGAGTAGAGAATAACATCCTGTATCGGTTCATGCGCGATCACTTGCTCGATCCGATAACTAATCGCGAGGAATGCTGGCGCATGGTGGTGCCACCAGAGTACCGAGAAAGGGTGTTGAGAGACGCTCATTGCGAACCATTCTCTGGACATTTCGGCCGTGAAAAGACTTACGATCGAATAGTTCGTGAGTATTACTGGCCAAGAGTGTGGTATGATGTGAGGACGTTCGTAGACTACAAGGTAGTCCAGCAGGCACCCCAAGGCCTAATGGGTAAACGCGTGGTAGAAAGACCATGGGCCGTAGTAGCGACTACCGTCGTAGAGCTGCCCCGTAGCAAAAATAGGTTTAAATACCTGGTGGTTTTTCAAGACTTATTTACGAAGTGGGTCGAGCTAAAACCGCTACGATCGGCGGACGGCCCTGCTCTTGTTACCGCGCTTGAGGAGTTAATCCTGTTCAGGTGGGAAACTCCGGAATATATCATTAGTGATAATGTGAAGGCATATAGGAGCAAAGTATTTCAAGATAGGTTGCAGGAATACGGTATCGAATATATACAGCGTGTCCCATTTTAAAGGAAGCACCCCGAAATTTCCGACGGTTGGCGTTGTACAAAAAAATTGTTCAGACAATAGTTGTTTGGGACAATGGGGGCAATCTTTCTGTGAAATCCCATTTGATTTTGAGATTTATTTTCAAGGCCATTTGTAGGTCAAAGTCATTTTTTGAATAGGAACCCATATTTTTGATCCCGGATTCGGAAAGAGCGGAAAATTCTACGTTTAGATAACATATTATGTGTGGAGTGCGGTTAACCCCCCCTTCGCCTAAGGTCATGTAGGGGTCAAATTTATGATTTTCTTCATCTATGCACAGGGATGATCGGGCAAGGGTAAGTTTAATTGTAATAAATCAATAACTCCAATACCCAATAACTCGATAACCCCAATAACCCCAATAACCCAATAACCAAGAGATATTTTGAATAAGGACCCCCATTTTTTATCCCGGATTCGTAAAGAGCGGGAAATTCTACGTTTAGATAAAGTTTTATGTTGGGGGAACGTTGCACGCCCTCCCCCCTATCCCACCGGGGCAAGGGTGATTGAAGGTATTGATTACCCAGCTAGTGAAGGGAAGGTATTGATTACCCAGCCAATGAAGGCAATGAAGGTATTGATTACCTAGCCGGGTGCTGCGGGTAATACCTTGCCGCAGCACGATATCGGCCTTGACATGCCCCGAGAGACAACAGAATATCAACAATTTCGTTTCTCGAATAATCCGGCATATTCCCTCCTTTTAAGTCGACTAAGAAAATTACACTTGAACTATAAGAGAACTATAAGAACTACAGAGAAGGACTGTTCGCGAATCACTATTGTCATAAACAATACTAAAAAAGTGTTATTAAACAATTTAGTTGAAACTTTGTAGGCTTGTCCGGAATTATACTAGAAAAAAGAATGGAAATAACATGTTATCCCACAAAATAGAAAATGACACTTCTCATGAAAGCTTTGAATACATGAAGTCGACTTTGAAAATCAACCTGAAGTTTAAGCTCAAGGTCACTGTTGTTTGACCCTACAATTTTTTTCGGATATTGGGGTTATTGAATTATTGGGGTTATAGGGTTATTGGATTATTGGGTTATTTGGGTTATGGAGTTATTGGGTTATTACAATTAACCTTACTCTTGCCCGATCATCCCTGTGCATAGATGAAGAAAATCATAAATTTGACCCCTACATGACCTTAGGCAAGGGAGAGGTTAACCGCACCCCACACATAAATCGTTATCTAAACGTAGAATTTTCCGCTCTTTCCGAATACGGGATCAAAAATATAGGTTCCTATTCAATAAATGACTTTGACCTTCAAAACCTTGAAAATTAATCTCAAGTTCAAATCGGATTTCACAGAAAGGTTGCCCCCATTGTCCCAAACAACTATTGTCTGAACAATTTTTTTGTACAACGCCAACCGTCGATAATTTCGGGGTGGTTCCTTTAAAATGGGACACTCTGTATTTTGTCCTGCGTATCATCAGCAAAGTAACCCGGTCGAGCGCGTAAATCGTACGCTAAAAACGATGATAGCGTTGTTTGTAGATGCCGATCACAGGAGCTGGGATAGGTATTTGCATGAACTTCGTCATGCTATCAATACGGCGACTCAGGCGTCTACAAAAGTATCGCCGGCGTTTCTAAACTTTGGTAGGGATCCGCGTCCGGTAAAGAGTTTGAGGCGCGAGATCGAGGCAAAGGCCCCTATTGTTAAGATAGATACGAAGGCGTGGGAAGATAGGCTATCACGTTTAAATGCATTACGCGACTTGGTATCTAGGCACATTGATGAAGCTCAGGAAAAGCAAAAGAAACACTACGATAAGGGTAGGCGTCAGGTACTTTTTTAGGTAAGTGATTTGGTTTTACGCAAAGTGCATACGCTTTCGAACGCAGCGGATGGTAAAAACGCGAAACTTGATCCGAAATTTGACGGACCGTTTGAAATTATTTCAGTAATTTCGCCCGAGATCTACGAGCTAGCGACGAACAGTAAGCATCGTACAGCTAGGGTATACGTCTCGGAAATTAAGCGATATATACCACCGCGTAAGGTAAATAAATAGTTTGCGAAATAGGACAAGTGTAATAACTGAATTGTTTTGTTTTAAGGTACAAGAGGTTCATCGACGTCAGGTGATGATGGCTGAAACCGAGAAGTCGGGCTGCATCGCTCAAGTCGCCGAGGCCCAAACACTTATAGGCGATGTGACCGCATCGGTGAACTCGACGGAAATTGCTGAGGCTATGGAGGTGGACCGAGCGTCGGAGTCTGCCGCCCGGTTTTCAGGCCTTGGGCAGGTGGCCTCCTTTGACGTCGAGGTTGCCTCCTGTGTTTCATAGTTGGCACAGGCGTCGGTTGGCGGGGGCAGTGACAGGCAGGCGAAGGGGTTCCCTTTGCCTCCGCCTTTGCCTTCGCCCCCGACGCCGTTCATGAGCGAGGGGTCCGTCTGCTAACGGGAAACCGCTGTGCGGGTTCGATAATTCGTCTGGCTGCGCCCACGCGTACATGGGACGAGGCGGTACGTCGTAGCGCAGCGTTTCGGCTCACGACGCTTTGCATACGCGAGGCGTCGGAGAAGTCGAGCGTTATCGCCGCAAAAGAGGAAATTGTCTTCTCGCAGGCGGGCACGAGTAGCCAAGGCGAGAGATCGCCGGGTTCTCGAGCTGCCGCGGGAGGATATCTCGCGGGTAGGGTGGCAAATCGGAGCCGTACCGCAAGGGCTTCTATTGAAAGGGGAAGCTGGAATCCCACAAAGCGAGGCGCCACTAACGGTATACTGGAGGTGGTGCTAAGCTCGAGTTCGACACCAACTCTACCCAAGATGGTGGAGGGAGCCGTTGTTGAGGCAACAGGCGCCCTCCAGCCACCGGTTTCGTTGGCTGTCGACAAAGGGAGAGCCTCGGGAGTTAGTGCGAGCACAGTCACCGAGAAGACGGGAGAGGCAGGCACAAGGATGGAAGTGGTGGTGCCGCCGACCCCACGAAGAGTGGAGCTGGTTGTGCCGGAGCGACCAACCCTTAGGCCGGTCCGACCTGTCTCGATTCTTCAGGCAGCGAGCCCAGCCTCGTCCTCTGCGTCGCCGTGTTGGGTCGACGAAACCGAGTTTCGGCTGGTAAGAGGTAGCTTCCTGCAAAACCTGGCTCCGGTCCCTTGGGATGAGGAATTGGACGAGCCCTCGTTCCGCTGTTTCAATCGCAGAACAGGGTCACATCCCAGGTCGGCCTGCAGGAACCCGCCTTTCTCGCGTCCGGTCTGTAGAAACTGTGAGCGACTCGACGTCCGCGTGCAAGACTGTCCGCGTTGCCGCGATGCCTTCATGGCAGATCAAGCGCGCGCACGATCGGTGGAGAAGGTAAGGGTTAGGATTCACCCAGGCGAACCATTAGAGCTCCCGGCAACGCAGGCAAAGACTATGGAGCCGGAGCTCGAAGTTCCTAGGTCGGTGCTCGAGGTAGCCAGCCCTGAATCCTCCGTCGGGGAACCCAAGGCGAAAAAGCCCAGGCACCGATGTGGCAAGCGTTTTCGCGCTAAGCTCACGCGTAGGTCACAGGCGCTTGCTGCAGAAGGAGCCGGGACTGAAGCCGGTCCGGCTGAAAGTACGGGAATGGAAGTCGCGCCTCAGACGGAGCAGGCGTCGGTTCCCGCGAGTGAGCCGAGCGATCGGAGCGCCGGGGTGATTGGGTCCGAGGCGACTGAGGATGCCGGCCAAAGACTCTCCGGGGCAAGTGCCTCGTTTCCTTCGGCGGAGGAGCTTCGAGCGCTTAGGCTCCGGTATTTGCAGTCGTTGAAGCGGCATTAATGGTAAGATTCTTGGTTTAATTGAATACTGAGTTTGTCGCGATTTTGGCGCAGCGGATTAGTCGGCTCGCTGCGATGAAAGGCTAGGCATATCACTCGGATTAGACTATTGGGTTTGTTAGACTTTGCTCTTAGTTGATCTGGTTGTTACCAAGATAAACTTAATTATGATTTAAGCTAAGTCTAAGAGATTATTATATAATTTAGCGTCTATCGTTGGTTGCCATTGCCGGTCGACAGAGAGAGAGAGAGAGGGAGAAACGGAGTCAGGCCGTTCGCGGGTGCGATCTTTGGCCTTGGAAGGGGGTGTGACGAGAGCAGGCCGTGTGCCGGTCTCTCGTCTGCGTTTCTCCCTCCTTCACTCGGCAAGGCGTGTTGGCCAACGTTAGGCGCATTAAAGTATCTTGGTCTTTTTGTTTCAGCGTCAAGGACGGGCCAGCGCAGTTAAGCGCAGGAAAAAGTTGAGGAGCGCGGAGAGAGTGAGAAAAAGAGAAAGAGAGAGAGAGTACCAGGCCCATGCAGGGATAGGCAGGTGCGCGACGCATGACCGATAAGCGGTGCGTCGCGTGTCGCCTAACTAATAGGTCAAGGTAGGGAGAGGAGCGAGCGCCGCTGAGCGGCTGCGAGACGAGCGCGAGAATAAGTGCGTGCGAGAGTCCAAGCCCAGTCCTGCTAGAGTGCAGAGAGTGCAGTTTGGGATAGCTGAAAGGAATGCCAACCCTACCGGCAACAACTTTGTCTGCGACTACAGCCAGCCCCACGTGTAAGGAGAGCCAACGTCGCCTGCAGATACTTGGCCAGCGGCAACAGCCAGCAGCTAGCAACGATCTGACCAGCAACGACGACCGGTACTTCCTGCAGGAGCACATCCCTCCAAATTCTCGACGTTGCGAGGAGCAGTGAATAAAGGTTAAGCCTTCTTTTCTTCTTTCTCTCTACACTTTCTCTCTGGTGATGCGACGACCGGTGCGCGTTGAATAAGATAGCCAGGCATTCACGTGCCGGCTATCTAAATGTTCGAGCTTAAGTTTAATTTATAGTAGTGTAAGTCGCGACCGGCGAATAGTCCAGGCGCGCACGTGCCGGGCAATTTATCCGGTATTGGTTCGCGTAGTTTTTAAGTAAGTTTGTAATAGGTTAAGTGCGCGATTAGCTATTAGGATGAAATGCGAAATATTTATTTGTGATTATTATAAGTAGTTTACTGTTCTATCTGTAGTTAGTTGGTCGATAATTTAGATTATGTTATGCGCGCGTATGTTTAGTGTGAATAATGATTAATAATAATAGGTTGTAATTTAATTTGATTCATGTCATTGTATAACTTATTTATGACCTATCCTCTCTTTTCTCCCTCAATTGCCTTGAGCGAAAGTGCCTCACTTACCCCGCAAAATAATTGGTGACAAAGGAAGAGTGATTCTTGTCACACAGTTACAATTTCACAAATAGCCAAAGATTACAACAACCATATGGGATGCGTTGACAAAGCTGATATGCTCAAATCATATTATGAAATTAGTCGCAAGAGTAAGAAATGGTGGCAGAGAATCTTTTGGCATTTCGTTGACGTAACATTAGTAAATAGTTTTATTATATATAGACAGCTTTTCCCAAATGATACAATGTTACTGAAAGACTTTCGATTATTAATAGTTGACCACTTAGTAGGTTCTGCAAATCGCCCGAAAAAAGGAAGACCTGCTAACGTATCTACATTGAAAAAGCAACTGTATACGAGGTGTCCCATTTTAAAGGAACCACCCCGAAATCTTCAACGGTTACGTTGTACAAAAAAATTGTTCAGACAATAGTTGTTTGGGACAATGGGGGCAACCCTTTTTGTGAAATCCGATTTGACCTTGAGATTCATTTTCAAGGTCATTTGAAGGTCAAAGTCATTTATTGAATAGGAACCTATATTTTTGATCCCGGATTCGGAAAGAGCGGAAAATTCTACGTTTAGATAACGTATTATGTGTGGGGTGCGGTTAACCCCTCCCACGCCTAAGGTCATGTAGGGGTCAAATTTATGATTTTCTTCATCTATGCATAGGGATGATCGGGCAAGAGTAAGGTGAATTGTAATAATCCAATAACCCGATAACCCCAATATAATTCAATAACCCCTATATCCCAACAAAATTGTATGGTCAAACAACAGTGACCTTGAGCTTAAACTTCAGGTTGATTTTCAAAGTCGACTTCATGTATTCAAAGCCTTCATGAGAAGTGTCATTTTCCATTTTGTGGGATACCATGTTATTTCCATTCTTTTTTCTAGTATAATTCCGGACAAGCCTACAAAGTTTCAACTAAATTGTTTAATAACACTTTTTTAGTATTGTTTATGACAATAGTGATTCGCGAACAGTCCTTCTCAGGATAGTTCAAGTGTAATTTTCTTAGTCGTCTTAAAAGGAGGGAATATGCCGGATTATTCGAGAAACGAAATTGTTGATATTCTTCGGGGCATGTCAAGGCCGATATCGTGCTGCGGCAAGGTATTACCCGCAGCTCCCGGCTAGGTAATCAATACCTTGCCTTCATTGGCTGGGTAATCGACACCTTACCTTCATTGGCTGGGTAATCAATACCTTCCCTTCACTAGCTGAGTAATCAATACCTTATTAACCTCACCCTTGCCCCGGTGGGATGCGGGGGAGGGCGTGAAACGCTCCCCCAACATAATACTTTATCTAAACGTAAAATTTCCCGCTCTTTTCGATTCCGGGATAAAAAATGGGGGTCCTTATTCAAAATATCTCTTGGTTATTGGGTTATTGGGGTTATATTGGGGATGTCGAGTTATTGGGTATTGGAGTTATTGGGTTATTACAATTAACCTTATCCTTGCCCGATCATCCCTGTGCATAGATGAAGAAAATCATAAATTTGACCCCTACATGACCTTAGGCGTAGGGGGGGTTCACCGCACCCCACACATAATACTCGTACGTTATCTAAACGTAGAATTTTCCGCTCTTTCCGAATCCGGCATCAAAAATATAAGTTCCTATTCAAAAAATGACTTTGGCCTTCAAATGACCTTGAAAATAAATCTCAAAGTCAAATGGGAATTCACAGAAAGGTTGCCCCCATTGTCCCAAACAACTATCGTCTGAACAATTTTTTGTACAACGCCAACCATCGGAAATTTCGGGGTGGTTCCTTTAAAATGGGACACCCTGTACAATACAGTTAGTATAGAACTGCTCAGACTTTCCATTTTCCAAGTTGCAGTGATACTCGTAAGAGATGTACATATTGTAGTTCGAAAAGTAATGATAAATGAACAAAGTTTTTTTGCAAAACGTGCAAGGTTCCTTTATGTATTGACTCAAATGAAAATTGCAATGAAAAAATTCATAAAGCCTCTTAGTTACTAAAAAATAAAAATTATATAATAAATAAAAAAAATAAATAAAAATGTAGAAAAAATAAAAAAAATTAAAATATATATAAAAAAATTTGCATTGATCTGCACTTTAGTCGCCAAATTCTTTCACTATATTGAATTTTAAAATTTTGACGATAGATTCGTAATCATCGTTCTTCAAAACACTCACAAATCAAATTGAACACTGTTCTGCTCTTCTTCCGAACATTTTGCCTGCCATATAGAACGACTATTTTGAATTCTGAAAAGCTATCTCCAAATTCATAATCAGCGACCTAAAAAATCGTTATAACCGGAATTTAGCATTAATTTGACCTTTTTTGATAATTTAAGCCGCCATATTGGATCCACCATTTAAAATTTTAAAAATCTGACAACAGATTCGTTATCAGCGACCCCGAAAACCCTTACAGTCGCTATCATATCTAGGGTAGATGTACCAGAAAAATGTGCCCCTGAAAGGGTTAAAATAATATCGAACAAAAAACCTCAAGTTAGACAAGTTAGACAAAGTTAGACAACCGTAAGTTAATTCAATTATAATTATTTTAAAACAAATATATTTTTAGTTGTTTTAACTTCCGAAATAATTTATTTTAATCACCTAAAGTCATTAGTTATAACACGAACTTTCATTTGATTCAACATAGGCATTGATATTCTAACCTATGTAACATCACTACAAGATAACTGATGTCACAACCACAGACCCTGCTATTAGATTTTTCCAACATAATGAATGCCATCATTTCAACAAACCGGTTTTTAAAATTAACATTCGCGCACTTAAACTGATAGAGGGCCAGTTAAGTGAACAGCGGGTCAGTTGAGTGAACAGCTAACCCGTTGAATTAACGATTATTTTTTCTCGGTGTATTCAGACTATTTTACGCATACACCGTGGAGTAAGATAAAAATTATTAGAAGTTGTAAGATATGATTCAATAAAATACACAGGTCTGCAAGATTTTGTTATAGAAAAGCCATAGGTCATTTTCGAAGTAATTTTTGGCGTAGAAAACGAATCCGGAGTCCAAATTGCTCCATCACGTCAGGATTTTGAGATATCCTAACCTAAAAATGCGAAAATAGTGGTTTTTTGCTATTTTTGAGGCTATATAGCACCGCGGCATTCTCATTAATCAGAAAAAAACCAACGACACCTTAAAGTATAAGTCTGACACTTTCAAATACCGTTGAGTTTGCTCAAATAGCTCATTTCTGCATCAAAATATTCCATCTTGAATTTTTCAAGTTTCATGAATTTAGTTGTTTACTTCGTTGGTAACCTCACATAGTTCTGGAGAAAAAGTGTTTAACTAATCGCCTTTCTTTTAAAAAATAAACAACTTAACCTCAGATAGGCTAACATGACTTAACCCTCAAGTATTTTATCCAAATACATCTTATGAACCCTCATAAACCACCCTAGCACATCAAACAGACTAGCCCACCTAACCCTGGGTACACCAACTACTTTTCTTTAAGCAAACCGAATTCTCCATCACTGATGGACTACCCTATTTTAAGCTTTATAGACTTCATTATCACATACCCTTAAAACCCTTGTAACTGCTATACTTATACTTCTATACTCTAATAGGTGAACCCACCTACCCTAGGTAAAACAAGTTGGTAAATTTTTTTTTTTCGAAAAAAAACCTAATTTTGTTATTTAGCAAATCCGATATTTTTGCAGTTTATCTAGTTGTAGATTTATACTTAAGATGTGATTCTAGTTTTAAATCTTGAATCGACTTTTTTTTTTATTCAAAAGTTTTTAAAAGCCAAAATGACTCAAAGTTCAACATCCTAAAATACCTTTGAGTATCCTAAATTAGTGAAATTAGTGATATATTGTTATTCAGTTTATGTGTCTGTGTATTTCTGTAAACTTTTATATTTTCATTACTAAATCTTCGTTTCCAAATTCTTTCGTAACCGTATTTTCATGGGATTATTAAACAAAATTCGTATTCATTTTTCTCCAGAACTATGTGAGTTTACCAACGAAGTAAACAACTAAATTCATGAAACTTGAAAAATTCAAGATGGAATATTTTGATGCAGAAATGAGCTATTTGAGCAAACTCAACGGTATTTGAAAGTGTCAGACTTATACTTTAAGGTGTCGTTGGTTTTTTTTCTGATTAAGGAGAATGCCGCGGTGCTACATAGCCTCAAAAATAGCAAAAAACCACTATTTTCGCATTTTTAGGTTAGGATATCTCAAAATCCTGACGTGATGGAGCAATTTGGACTCCGGATTCGTTTTCTACGTCAAAAATTACTTCGGAAATGACCTATGGCTTTTCTATAACAATCAAAATTCTGATTTTGCAGACCTGTGATATTATTAGCAATATATCTTTTATACGTTTTTTTAAATTTATAAAAAAATATTTAATGAAATTGTGACGGAGAATCTCGGCTAGGCCGATCTCGTCCGTTTAGCTCTCGCAAATGTCCGTGCGCCGCGCCAGGCTGAGAGTGTGTACGTTTGGCACACACGCTCATGCTTGGACCTTTTGTTTGCGAGGTGCTGAACACGGGCTGAGCTGACTGCTGGAGCGACGCAGATGGCGCAGAAGAAGAGAGAAAGAGAGAGAGAGAGAGAGAGTGAGAGAGCGCTCGAATTGCCGATTCGCCGCGGAAAATTGGAGAGTCTCTGCTAGGCATTGAGCGGAGAAAGTCGCGCGCGCGGATAAACCGAAAGGTCGCGGTTTTTCCGAGTTGGCCTCGCAACCTCGCCGACGTCTTGTTCATTCCGGAGACACGCCCGGTGCGCGGACGAGTGATAGAGCGTGAGGCTGGGTCGCGCCCAGCCGTGTCCCACAAGATACCCGGCACCGGTGCGTGCGGGTAACCGGCGAGGTGCGCGGGCGAGCGCGCGAGGAACGTGACGTGCCACAACAGCGAGCGGGTTGAGACCGAGGCAGCAATATTGCGGAGCGAGCAAGAGGGCGAGCTAGAGGACAGATAGCGACGACAACAAATGTACCAGCGATACGGCCGGGAGCACACCAGTGACGTTACAGTACAGAGCGCTCCAGCCGTCGGACAGACTGAAGGTCGAGGTCGGTGCCGTATTTTCCTCTTATCTCTCTCTCTTGCATGTTCGGGCGTCGGTCTGTGGTTGGTAGCACAGCAGACCTGCTGGCTACCCGTTAATGGCCTATCACCGAAAAGTATTTTGTCGGGCATTATTGTAACGGTCTAATTTATAAAGGGAATCGGCAGGCTGATCAGCCGCCGATTCACCTTTCGCGTTCGGATTCATTGTTGTGCCGTTCGTAGTGTATAAGCGCGAGATCGCTGTATTGTAACTCATTGTTGACGATTAAAGGATTAGTGTTAATCCGCTGTTGTGTTTATTCGCCGCCGTATCACTCCTCATCCCGACTTCGAATCTGTGCGCTTAACGTGTTTATGCTCGACGCGTTATTCAGTCGTGGGAACGTCTTTTGCTTCCCGAATCCCCGAATAAATAATTTGTGCGGACGGCCGCGAGCAACCCAGACGGGTACGGCCGGAATTCTCCGTTACAAAATACTATAGAAAATTGTTGTACTATAGAAAATTGTAATTAAATAGATTAGGTCTTCTCTTTAACGTAATTTAATTACTGCTAAATGATAGTTGTAGAAAAGTTATTAACTACTATAAAGATGGTAAGTTTACTATAAGTATGTGTAAATTCCACCAATAGGTCATTTAGCAGTATCCGATAAAAATAAAATAAACTATGCTATTCAAATTAATAGCTCATTTCAAATTACTAGATGACCTCTTACAGGGTTTCATGCAGTCATTTAGCAAACTTGTCACTTTTAAAATAATTGAAACTGATCTGTTTATACAAGTGTTATTTACAGGTTTATATGTAGATTTAGCTCGACTGATAACCGAAAAGATAGGGATAGGGTTTTGGTCAGTCAAACCAACACTACCCGTACGTTCATTATCATTTGTATCTTTTTGGAGGTTTTCTCTCCTATAATTAAAAATATACAATACGTTATCGAACATTTAAATTACATATATCCATGATATATACAATTTGAATAGGACAAAATGGTTTGAGAACATTTTCAAAACTTTTTCACTTTATTCATAATAATCTAAGCTTATAATAACCAACTAAACAATATAAAAACATTTAGGAAACGTTTTATAAACTATTAAAAATATTGCCCACTAAAATTTTTAGTGATGAAACGCTTTTAAAACATTTCAAAAAGACAGTTTTATCTCAGTATCAACAAATTTGCGAACATATCCGATGTTTCTGAAACGTTTTCAAAATGTTTATTCTACCAAAATTCCACAACATTTTTTAGTTTGGCAGAAAACATTTTGAAAACGTTATGTGCTATCAGGGACTGTAATAGATTGTTGCCAAGTATTCGTTCAAAGAAATGTACATGGCTAGTTTTCATTATACTTATTCAAACAGCAATTACAAATGAAATTGCAATATTTAATGCTATCAATGATAGTGGAAAGAAAGTTGGAGTTAAAGAATTTACAATGTCAATAGCTAAAAGTTTGATTCATGATGGTGAAGAAAATCAGGAAAAACATAAAACAATTCGACAAGATAAACAAAAAAGTGTTCCATTTCCCTAATAAGAACATATATGTACTACGAGAACTATTTTGTTTTTTTACGGTCCGTGTATGAAAAAAAGCATTCGATAGTTAGAGCAACAGTAAGAGGCAAGGGAACTCACTATAAACAAGCACTCCTATGCAAACATAATTTTACTATGGCCACACCGTTATCTCTGGATTACTCTAAGAGTAAACTCTAAATATGAACTGAAAGTAGGCGTATTTTATAGGCACTAAAGTTATTTTTTTTATTTAAAGCCTATTAAAAAATAGAAATGCTGTACATTTGGACCCTAACTGATTTTGTGAAATTCCAAAAGTTGAAACGGTTGAAAAGAATTTGCACAATGTGTAATAATATGTTGCTCAAAAACTATAAGTTTTATGTAAAAATTTTATAAGAACAAAAAGTCTTAGAATTTGAAAAATCAAAAATTTTCTCCACAAAATGTGAAAAATTTGAGTGTTGTTTGATAAATTTTAAAATATTTTTAGTTCTATAAAACTTTTTCCTAAACCTTATATTTTTTTAGAACAACAATGGTAACGAGAAACGAATTTTGTTTGAGGTTTTTGCATTTTATCCGTCATGTTGGAAAAAAAGCTCACGTATAAAAAATTCTTGTTAAAGTTCAACAATTTTGTGCACCAATAGTTCAAAAAAGATTTCGTTTATTCTAGAAAAAAAATTGATGAAGAAAAAATATTTTAATTTTCCACTATTTTTTTGTAAAAAAAAACCCATTACATTTAATTTTAAAAGTAAAGTTTTTGAATTTTGAGCACGGGTTCGTATTTAGAATACCGAAAAACATAAGGAACGTTACCTAAGATCAATTTATTGTATAAAAACAATAATACTGCAGCCTACTTTTTTACGTGCATTATCTTCAAAATTATCCGTATCAATTATGATAAATTGAATTTTTATTGCTAAAATCTCAACGCGAAACCACATCTACATTTTTATTTACCGCCACATAACAGTATATCATGTAACTATATTTCAGCCAATTAGATCACATCTAAAATTCTTCAATATTAGGTCGTTCAAGTTAGCCCCTATATTTAAATTTTTTTTAACTTTTGCATCAAATAATTAGCTCAAGTGATTCCACATCGCTTAATTAATAAAAAGTTTGGTATACATTTGTTTGCTCGTCACCGATTTCATGGAAAAAAATTGTATGAAAGAATGAGCTTGGCCAAGTCACCGTCACGATGGATAGGGCATAGGAATGTCAGGAATGACCGATGCACTCGCACTGTCGCTGAGTCGAGAGCAGTCTGAGCGGGGAAAAATCACTTTTCTCGTGCGCAACGGCCGCCCAGCGGCGATCCCAGCGAGAAAGCGAGAGATACCCAGCCTCCATAATTACAATGAGCCGTTATTAAATTTCATTTGACATTTGAGTAAATGTAATAAGTGCAATCGGTTCTGGGTCGATCGCGGAATTGGCTCCCGTAATAATATTGCCGATTAAAATAATAGTTTATCTAATAGCAATGAATAATGTTTTTGCGCCGAGTCAGTGACTCTTAAAAAGTTCATCAGACATCTGAGGGGCCCTCGACGGGGAATCATCTGTTTATGCTATAGTATGCTGCGTTCTCATCAATGCTAGCTTAAATGTTAACTGCGTTTGATTTTGAATTGCAGTTGCATTGTTAAATAAACCAAAATAGTATGAAGGGAGGGTCGGTTTTTACAATAAAATTTGCCTGCAACTCTATTTACTAATTATCTACATATTTAGAAAGCAAAATGCTTCAACTACTGAACAACTTACCGGGCATGCAGATTACAAAGAGAAATAATGTGAATACTCACTTTTTTCTAGTTATATATTTGGTAGTATACAGGGTGTCCCAGACCACCCGTCCACCCCTTCTAGTTTTTCAAAAACGCATTTTCAGAAAATATGAAATATACAAAATTTCAGTAAATCAGTCAAGGATTTCAGCGGTGACCTTTAATTTAACCTTGGAAATGATTTTGAAGGGCATCTCAAGGTCAACTTGGTTTTTTTAAATAGGAACCCCTACTTTTGACCTTGAATTCTTAAAGAGCACGAAATTTTGAGTCAAAGGTGTTTTTTTAATTTTTTTTATTAGGGGCACAGTTTCCGAGAAAAAAAATTCATTAACATTTGCAATTCAACATGTGAAGCCTTTCAGATAAATGCAAGCCATCGGTTTCACGAGTTATATTACAAATGTTAATGAAATTTTCCCTCTTGAAAAAAATTACGTCATTAAAAGACGTTTTTGAATGATTTTGTTAAATAACGTTATTTTATAACGTCATTTCGACGTGTCAGAAATCGGGACAAAAAATAACGTTATTTTCAAAAACCGCCGCGGCCGATAAAAATAAAATCACGTCATTTCCTCATCAAAAAGACGTTGTTTTATGCAAAAACATTTTAAAAATTTTTTTCGGGGTGTAGAGATTAATAAAAATGACATCATTTCCTCATAGTAATGACGTTATTTTATGAAATGACGTTTTTTAAATGATTTTCGGGTGCAGATTAATAAAAATAACGACATTTCCTCATCACAACATCGTTATTTTTTGAAATAACGTTTTTTAAATTATTTTCGGGGCGCAGAGATTAATAAACATGACGTCATTTCCTCATTAAAAGAAGTAATTTTTTGTTTTGACGTTTTTATATTATTATTTGGGCTAAATTAATGAAAATGACGTCTTTTCTGGAAGTCATTGATGTCATTTCGATAATGACGTTATTTATTCAAAGAAAGACATGTACTACCTGTAAAAAATGAAATAACATTCCTTATGGAGACCAATGATGCCTTAGAAACGTGATGTTAGAAATTTTTGTTTTTGGAAATGATAATTTATTGTAATTTCGAGATATATAATACATGTACGTACATGAAAATCAAAAGCAATTGCTGTTCTTCTCTGAATCTTTCGTACAGTTTTAAAAGCTATACTAAATAATTATATAATAAGGCTAATTAATAATTATATACTATTAGAAAACGTTTATTTGTGAATGTTACAATCATGATAGATATAGAAACGTTTGTTTCCAAACATGTTTTCTCTTAATTATTTTCGCAATCGTGAATATATTATTTTAAATATAGCAAAAACAAGTAACATTTTAGATATAATCGTGAATAAATGATATTAAATGTAACAAAAACAAGTAAAATACACGACATTACGTTACGAAGAATAATTACTGACCTCACTATCACGATTATATTCGTTGATTAAACGAGTCTCGAATTTTTCAACTCTCCTTTTTGGTGTAGCAACAGGTGCATTATCAGCAGTGTCAGAATCACTATCTTGAAATGCTTCTTTTTTTTTGCTTCTATTCTTTTTTCGGAGACAATGATTGCTAGCTCTCTGCCATATTTATTGATTCTTTTTTGGGCGTCTTTAATCTCGTGAGTTGTTTTCGGATCTGATTTAATTAGTTGATTTTCCTTCAAAAACATTGCATAAGCCCCTATAAATGAAATAAGGAAAAAATTGTAACAAATTGAAAAAAAATTATTCTCAGCAATAATAAACTTTTATATTTTTGCCTGCTTCAAAAGTTTTGGGAGTGAAAGCTTCTCTACACTAGTAGTTCGACCGATTTGCACAGCTTTCTTGATGAAATCCTCCGGTTTCCATAAGTGGGGAGTTGCTATTTCTCTTAAGAATTTGCAAGAAGAATTTATCTTCATTGCTCTTTTCCAATATTTATACGGAATCACAATGCCGTAGCTGATGTGGTACATGCTGATCTGCAAACACGAGATATGTTACAGTCATGTTTCATAGATTTATAAAAATATACATATTCAATTGTTAATAGAAATGTTGCAATGCCTTACTTTTTTCGTACTATTTGTTTCCTTGTCTGCAACTTTATTCGTCCAGATTGTAACGGTTGTTGATTTCTTCTGAAGTAAATCGTCATCCGTTAGCAAAATGTATGTCACCGCTGTTTTCCTCTTTTGGCTAGCTCTGTGCTGGACGCGCAACCTGAAAACGAGCGCGAAAGCATGGAACAACAAAGAAAAGCGATGGTCGAAGGTTCTTAGAAAACGTTGCGTAGGAGAAGGGGACGTAGAGAATGCCCAGGATTGTCGAATAAATATGTCGGCTTAATAATGTATCTTTGCCGGATTTATTCGCTATTTACAGTTACAAGGGCGCGGCTACTCATGTTGACCGAGATATTCACGATGCGCAACCTAATCGTGCTTACGCGTGAGAGAGAGACAGAAAGTACAAACTTGGCCGGCACGCAGCCGGTGCTGCTTACATGTGCTCGCTTGCCGGAATTCTTGATCACGATCCCAAAAACGAGGGAGGGGACTTACGCGAATGAACGCTGCTGCAGACAGCTTCACTTTTTATCTCGGGCCTGGTTACGCAGAGGCCGTCGCCCAGGGTCGTCGAGGTTCGGAGGCCTATGAGTAGATCCTCACGGATTGTAGGCGACGAGCCGGCTCTCACTGTTCGGATGGCGATCTTCGATTCGCTCGTCCTCGCGCGTGGATCCTTGCTGGGTTCCTTCCTCGGTCACTGTGCTCGCACTTCCCGAATTCTCAATCCGCGGGGCTGATATATCACTCGATTTTTCCACACCGAAAGACAAAAAGATTTCGAGTACGTCTTGTCCGCTTGCCGGTCTCACGTGTACTCTCCTGAGCCCGCGTGTCGTAGCTATATCTCTCTCTTTCTCGCTGCGCGGGTCTTTTGTGCATGGCGCGCTTTTTCGAAAATCGCTCATTCATCTCTTAACGAGCCCGCTCATTAAGAGACGAACCTCTCTGTGACCTCCATGAGCCTGATCTTCTTGCTCTTGGGTCTGGGCGGCTCGGACCTTCCTGATGGCCGTGGCGTAGGATTGCCAGGTGGCGATCTTCTCGGCCCATCCCCCAGCCATCTGGGCAGCGCCGGCATAATCTTGGAATTCGGCGAACCTCGCGATAGTGTTATAGGTGAGGAGTCGCACGAAATTCCAAGCGCTGTCTACCTCTTGGAGGGCGTTGTGGAGGATCCCCCACTTATCCTCCAGGGAAGATTCCATGGACCAGGCCAAGGGGGAGGTGGGCCAGTCGTCCCTGTTGTACGGGCGGTCTCGCTTGGGGTATTCCCTTTGGTGCCATGGCCTCTCTGTTCGTGGGACGGCGGTGTCTTCTGGTCCCGCGTCCGTTGGTTGTCGGCCCCGTGTTGTGGTTGCAGCGCTGGGGCCGTCGGTGGGCTCCCGGTGGACCGAGGAGCCCATGGAGGGGGGAGGAACCTTCGGGTGGCCGGGCGCATCGGTGGAGGGAGCAGCCTCGGTGTTGGTAGCTGCCTCTGTCGTCTCCACTCGTTTCGCCCCCGCTGGTGGATTTGGGCGTCCTGGGGCTGGTCGTGGTCGCCCCTTACTGGTGTACATCGGCAGGAACTTCTCCCAGAGTCCCTTCAGGCCGTCTGATGGAGGTGGCGGGGCCAATCCCGGTCTGTGGGTAACCACTGGAATTCCCGGGGTGGGCTCCCTCACCTCGATGATTCGGATTGGGCGGTCGTTCGGCCGATCTCTCGGGGCGAGCATCGACTCCCCTTGGCTGAGGGCGCGTCCGAGTTGGGCGAGGAACCGTACTTGAGTGTGTACGATTAGTTCCCTCGCAACGCGCCTAATGTTCACCTCGCCCAGTTCGTTGAGGGCCGCATCGGCTACGCCCACCATCGTCTCCTCCACACGGGTTGGGTCCTCGAGGTCTCGGGCCCTGACCAGTCTCTTCTTCATCCGGCCCAGGATCTCTGTGACCCTCGTCTGCGCGGAGTCCGATAGGTGGAGGTATTGGAGTTTTTCCTCCATCCAGTCCACGTTTCCTCTGATGATGGTCTCCATCCTAGGGTTGGGAAGGAGGAGGACATCGGGTTCGGGTTGAGGTAGATGAATGATGTTCGACATGAGTATTATGTATGATACGATATGTTAGAAAAAGGTAAATGATTACATAATATGGATTTCTCGTACCCCGGGGTGGGTATTACAATTAACGAGTTCATGATACGATTTCCGAGGTCGTCCGCGTCTTCGTATGGGAGGCTCGTCTCCCCGCTTTTCGATCGAAACCGCGCGCTCGACTGCCCGACGCACCACCGGTACGGTTTTCCTTGGACGACCGACCCCTGCCTCTCTTTTCAGGGATCGGGGCACCCTGACTCTGTGGTCCTCTAGGAGGCCGCCCACGTCGTCGCCGTCTTGATGTGTTCCCCACCTCGGAATCCTCGGTTTTCGATCGCGGGGGTGCGTCAATTGAGTCCGGGGTGCGTTCGGGGCCGTCCCTCTCGCGGTTGCCGTCGTCCGATTCGTCGCACGACGCTGGCGGGTCGCGCTTCGCCTCGATGTCCCCCGGCGGTCGAGTGTCTTCGCCTTCTTCTTCCTTGGTCGCTTCGTAGAATGGTTTAAGATCTTCGGCGTGTACCGTGCCTTCGATAGTCTCCTGATGGTTGGCTATTCGGAAGATATTCGCACCCAGTTTTTCGATGATGGCATACGGGCCTTTATACAACGGCGCCAGGCTAGCCGAGATCCCCTTAGCCGCGGACGAAAGGACGTGATTACGGTACCACACCCAGTCGCCAACCTTGAACGGGACTTGGCGTCGCTTCTGGTCGAATATTTTCGCCTGGTGTCCCTGTTCGTGTTGCGCCCTTTCTGTAGCCGTCTCGAACAGCTCGGGCAGGTGACTCACGTAATCCGCCCAATCTTCCCGCGACTAATCTTCTTCGTTCTCAGCTCTTATCAATTCCTGTTCGCGTCTGATCGTCGCGGGTGGCACCGGTTGTCTCCCATAATTCAGCATGGCGGGGCTAACCTTGGTTGAGCTATGGTCAGCAGTGTTAAGAGCGAAGCAGAGATCACGAAGCTTCTCGTCCCAATTCTTGTGCTGCTCCTCGAGGTATGACCTGATCATGGTCTTGAGGGTACGGTTGTATCTCTCCGTCGGATTCGCCCGTGGACAAAAAATTGGCGTCAGGCCCCGCGAAATGCCATTTCTATTGAGGTATTCTTCCACCAATTTATTTTTAAACTCCGTGCCATTGTCCGATAGGAAGACCTCTGGCGCACCGTACCTTGTGACTATTTGATCGTGGAGCTCTCGTACGATATTCCTAGCTGTGGCCTTTCGAAGGGGGATACATTCTACCCATCAAGTGAATAGATCCACGAACACCAAGATATATTCGTGTCCTCTCGGGCTTCGAGGGAGGGGTCCAGCTATATCCGCGGCTACGACCTGCCATGGTTTTTCCATTTGGCGGCGCCCCATCGTGCCGTAGGGTGGGCGCTGCTCCACCTTACATTGTTGGCATACCGTACAACTTTTCACATATTGGGCGGCGTCGTCTATGAGGGTTGGCCAGAAGTAAAAGCGGCGTATCCGGGCAAGAGTCTTTTCCCGCCCAAGGTGCCCAGCCGTCGGGGCGTCGTGGCACTCAGCCATGATTGATTTCCTTTGTTCCTTGGGCATCGCTAGCTTCCATGCTTCTTCCTCATCGCCCAATTCACCGAACTATGTGCCTGGGCGGTATGTATATAAATTCCCCCCCATGATTTTCCATGTCGGGTTCTTCTCCGGCTCATCCGCTACTGCCTGCAGGGTTTCAAAAAACCATTTATCTTGAGTGCACTCACTCCAGGTCATGGCACACAGGGTCGAGTTTTCCTTGCCATCCTCTTCATAAGCTCTTGAGAGGCAGTCGGGCACGTGATGTAGGGCACCTTTACGATGTTCTACCTCAAAGGTGTACCCCTGTAGCTTAAGCGCCCATCGAGCCAAGCGGCTTGTCGGATTCTTCATGCTCCTTAGCCACTTGAGACAACTATGATCGGTTATCACTTTGAAGTGATAATCTTCTATGTATGGCCGAAATTTCTCGATGGACCATACGACTCTGAGGCACTCGCGTTCGGAAACCGAGAAGTTCCTTTCTTGTTGGCTCAACGTACGACTGGCAAACTCGATGACTATTTCCCACTATCTACGTCAGCACCGCCCCCAAGCCTGTATCGCTCGCGTCGGTGTGCAGCACGAAGTCTCCCTTCGGGTCGGGTGGTTGGAGGATCGGCGCCGTCGTCATTAATCTTTTTATCAGGTCGAATGACGCTTGTTGCTAGGGACCCCATACGAACGGAAACTTCTTCCTCAAGAGCCTGTTGAGGGGTTCTGCGATTGTGGCGAAGTCATCTACGAATTTCCTGTACCATGAGGCCATACCCATAAAGCTACGGAGTTTTCTCACGTTCCTGGGGACAGGAAACTCTAGGATTGGGCGTACCTTCTCGGGATCGGGACGTATCCCGTCTCGATTCACTAGTACGCCCAAGTATCGCACCTCCGATTTGCAGAAGGCACTTTTCTCCAAGCTTACGGACATGCCAGCTTCCTTGAGCGCCTCTAATACCTTTCGCAAATGCTCCTTGTGTTCTTCGAACGTCGATGAGACAATTATTATGTCATCGAGGTACGCGAAGGCGAAAAGATCCATGTTGGGGCCGATTACTGAATCTATGGCCCGCTGGAAGGTCGCACCGGCATATGAGAGGCCGAATGGCATTCTCACAAACTGGAAGTGACCCATACCTGGTACTGTGAACGCTGTCACCGGACGGGATTCCTTTTTCAGGTTAATTTGATGGTAGGCCGAATTGAGGTCGAGGGTCGATATGAACTTGGCATTCCTTAGTCTGCGTAAGATATCTTGCATGAAGGGAATGGGGTAAGCGTCTGGTTCCGTGACCGCGTTCTCCTCCCTTAAATCTACGCAGAACCTCCAGGTTCCGTCCCCCTTTTTAACCATCACTACGGGGCTTGACCATCCACTCTTGGATGGCTCGATGACCCCCGCCTTCAGCATCTCGTTGACCAGCCGATGCATTTCCTGTTCGACCTTCGGCGAAACCGGATAGTACCTTTGCTTAATTGGCCGAGCGCTTCCGACGTTGATTTCGTGCTCTACCCCGACAACACAACCTAGGAATTTCCCTGGTTTTGGCAAGATCTTGGAGACCATCTGGCTAATCTCTTCTCGTTGGGCAGCCGTTGCTTCCGCGATGCCCACCGATGCTAGTTGAGCCAGTCCTTCGATGCTCGCCATCTACATACGTATCCTGATCTTTTCGTCTTTGAGGAAAAGTTCGTTATCTTCCGAATCTATCACGGCTTTGAACGCTTTGATGAAGTTGACTCCAGTGTAACACTCGTTCGCTAACCTTGGGACGATCGCCACACGGATTACCTTTGTCACTCCACCTACCGTCATAGGCATGAGAAAGTGACCCGTTACGGATACCTTTGTGCCATCCGGCAAACGACAGGAATCCGCATCTTTTACCTCGAGTCTCAAGCCCAAGTGCGAAGCGATCTCCAATCCTAAATTACCCATCGTAGTGCAGGATGCTCCCGAATCGAATAACGCTCTGATCCGGAACCCCCTTATTTTGATGGGCAAATACCACCTCGTCTCATCTTCGGGTTCGTATTCTTTGCTCCTGGGTCGATCTCGACAGTCGCCTTTGGCCGATCCGATAGTCGGTGGGGGCGGTCCTTTCTCCCTGGGCGCGCGCTGGTTGGCTTGCTCCTTGCAAGTTCCTTCCTCCGTGGCGCCCAAGGACTCTTGGCCATCCTTCCCCTCCTCCGGGTTCTCCTTTAGATCGGCGCTCGCGATGTCGAAGTCCTTGTCTGTGGAACTCGATACCTCCACGCCCTCAGATGATCGATTTATCACCTTGGATTCGCTATCCTTGCTCGTTTCTTGCGTGTTGATCTCGGTCGAGTATTCACCTCTCACTCCTGATACTTTCGCCACCGCCTTATCAGGGGTAGCTGCCTGGTTCGTCTGCGGGATATCATCGCCCCACTGACTATCGGAGTGAGGGATCCTCTCTGTTTTTGGAACGGTACGGACCGCCTCTAACCGTCCCGTGTCTCGTTTCCCGACTTTGGGCTCTCCTTACAGTCGGGGCAGTGTTTGATACTGAAGCCCAACCTGCCACACCTTATACATGTGAGTGGCTTTGAGAAATCGATCTCTCGTCGAGATCCCTTTGGTTTCATCTTTGGACTTCCGTTTTTCTCGGGAGTTTTCGGTTTCTCAACGGGCGGGGCCGGGCGCAGACCTCTCCGGTCTACTATTTTCGAGATTAGACTCTCCAATCCCTGTACCATCGCGAACGGAAAGGTGTGCTCCATCAGGCCCGCTATCTCCGGCATCGTTGGTTCTTTCTTTCCTCCTCATCCTCTTTCTCGCTTGACATGCCCGCTACCTTCGGCTGACGGTTATTTGCTGTTGTTTCTCCGCCCGTGGGTTGATACGCCCATTCTGGGAAGAGAGAAGCCTTAGGTTCCAACAGCGTCCGTTTTTGTCCGGCAAAGATAATGTCGTTCTGCGCTTCCGACGCTAACCGGCACAGCTCCCTAACAGATACTGCGTCTCTTCTCTTCACGTGAATCTTTATCTCGGGAAGTAGATTGGAGTACATCAGCTCGAGTATCTCTGCCGGTGGCATCGGTGGATGTAGCTTACTCACCATTGCCTGTAGCTTCGTGAGGTAGACTTTAGCTGGCTCATTATCACCCTGGTATCTCGATTGAGCTTCTCTTTTGAGCCTCTGCTGCTGTTGGATGCTAGTGCCGAACCATTCTCTCGCATACGAAACAAAGTCCTGGTAGTCTATCCAATCTTTGTTGTTGTTTAGATACCAGGTGTGAGCTACCCCGGTAAGTACGTCGGGTAGCCCGAGAAGCATCTCTTCCTCTGAGAGACCAGCTGCCAATCTTTGGGCTTCCAGCTTTTCCAGGAAGACGTCTACACTCTGGTCGTCTCCTCCAGAGAATTTGACTCGCCAGCCTCTCACGATCCTCCCCACGTCTCGTGTGGTTGACAGGCCCATCGTCGTGTTCTGCGCGTAGCTGCCTGTGTGCCTCGTGAAACCACCTTCAGCAGAGTTATTCGCCGTATTCTGCTGTCCACTCCCCTCCGAGGGCCGTATTAGGGGGTCTCCCGGTATTCTGGGGTTCCACCGTGGTTGTTCCGTTGGTGGTGGTCTCTGCGGAGTGCTTCCCGGGATCATGGTGTCATAGTGCAGTGTCACCGTGTCCTGAAAGTTCACTGTTTTGCCGGGCAGCTGTTCTGTTTCTTTGCTTGGTGACGATGGCTGGTTTTCCTGGAGCAAGTATATCTCGTTTTCTATATTGCCTATCCTTTGCAGAGCCCTAGCCATTCTGGATGTTTCCGTGGCATAGGTAGCGCATATAGTTTGTGCCATCTGTGCGATCGATAACACTTACTGGCGCTCTCTTTCCATAGCTTTTTCGACTCTTTTCAGTCGATTTATCCATTCGTTCATAACTTCCTTGATCTCTGCAGGGATTGCCACGGGGTTGCCCCTTTCATTATATATCGTGGGCATCTCATTATCTGACGCTATTGAAGCTTGGTCTTCTTCGTGCTCGTCGCTTTTTGAGATCCTTTCCGCTCCTTTTGCTAGGGATTGGCTCACTGATAGGTTGAGCTTGATTGCAATCTCATCGTCGGTGAGTAGCCTATATAGGGGGTGATTCTCGCGATCGGTTGCTCCTGTGTCTTCCAGTGTTTTGCATTCCTTGGAGATGTAGGCGTATCTCAATTCATTTCTTCGAATAGGGACTTGGGCGATTACTTGGGCTATCGTTTCGTCGAAATCAGCCGATGTATAGTCGCCCATTAACCAACGCTGGAGTCTCTTTGCCCTGGTTGTTTTTTCACCGTCGCTTCTTAATTCCAAAGTTGCCAGAGTCTGATGTAGTCGATCATCATCTAGATTACTTATCCACTCCTCTATTTCTGTTTCTGTGTCGTCCATGTCTTTCATGTTTGACATTCTTCTATTTATTATTATCACTGGGTGTGCGCGCTGAGTTAGATCCAGTGATGTTTGTTGTGTGTGTGTGTATTTTTATCTTTTTCTAATTTTCGATACCGCTTAGAGAAATATTAGAAAAAAAATTTATCCAAAATCAAAAAAAATTATAATCCGTTAGGGTAATCAAATTTTAATTTTTACTGCGGTATTCACCACGAAGTTTCTTAATTTGCCTTTTTCTAAGCTGATTTTACAATTATCCTACCTATTAATTTTCACTTACTGTTTGTAGGTGCAACGGGGGCAGCGCCTTATTCGGCACTGACGTCACTAATTTATTAAGGGGAGAGTAAGAGAGCTGCTACTTCCAACCTTTCTCCTCAACTTTCTTTCGGGAACTGCCTCACTCTAGTAAGGCTCGGCTGCGACTCTCTCACGCACTCATTCTTGTGCGCATCTTGCAGTCGCTCAGCGGCGCTCGCTCCTCTCCCTACCTTGACCTATTAGTTAGGCGGCATGCGACGCGTCGCTTATCGGTCACGCGTTGCGCGCCTGCCAATCCCTGCATGGGCCTAATACTCTCTCTCTCTCTCTCTCTCTCTCTCTTTCTCACTCTCTCTCTCTCTGTCTCTCTCTCTCTGTCTCTCTCTCTCTCTCTCTGTCTCTCTCTGTCTCTCTCTACCTCATAGTCGCTGCGCTCTTGTTTCTTCAGGCGCTCTCAACCTTGCTCGGCAATCTTCGGCGGCTGGAAAAACATAAAGGCCAGTGGTTAGGCGCAATAAATATATGCGCCGAACGCTGACCACGTCGCCATGCCGAGCGATAAGAGGGAGAGAGAGAAGAAGGGCAGACGAAGAGCAAGCGTACTGCTTGCTCTCGTCACATAGGTGAAAATTTGTTAGTTTTTATTGGCGTCGTTATTTGTGTAAATTTGTCGTCGTACAGTGAGCAGTTTTCTATTTTTAGATTTTCTATTGTGACGGCCACCCGTAACTTAGTTTTTTTTCTCTATTAATTTAATTATTAAATATGACGAACGGAGTGGGAACCTTCCTGATTTCTCACGATGAAAACGCATTCGAAATATAAACTTTGTTAGTGGCCCGAGTCTGCGTACTCAAGCTTACAATCAACGGTCTATCCTGCTTTGTCCCACGCGCATGTGTTGACAGGGGCCTACGATCATCGCGTATACATCGTGAAGTGTTATCACGCTGATAATGGAAGGGGACCATAAAAATGCAATCTATCTTTTTTTTCCCACCGAATTTTAAGAAAATATCCGTAATATTAAATAGATTTTCATCAATTTTGTAAGCTATTATAATGCGCATCTTTTTGTCATCGAATAACCAATAAATAGAACAATAATGTATTTTATAATAAATCGTAAAAGGTTTGGATTTTTCTGAATGTTTATAATAATCACTATGTATCGTTATAATTAATTAAGTTTAGTACGATTATGTATAAGTAATTATAAACTATAGCGTTACTCTTGCTCTTAAAAGTGGCACTCCGAGAGCCATCTCTGGAGAAAAGGGCCCAAGTTAAAAAGGGACCGCCCTTTCTCTCTCTGAAAATTCACGCCCACAGACCAATAAAGAAATCCTAGATATGATTAGAAAATTTCCCACCAATACAAAATTTGGCCGTTATCGCTTCATGGGCCTGAGGAAAGGGATTTCCACCAAACCACCCACTGCTTATAAAAAGCTCTGTACAAGACTGGAGGGCAGTAGTGGAGTGGGCACCAGGAAGTGCCTAACAAGAAGTGATTACCAGTGAGTGAGTGCTGGAGGAAGCATCAAAGAAGAAAAAGTCAGTCAAAATTCAATTAAGAAGTCACCCAAGTATGTTCAGAATATATAGAGAGAGAAAGAGGCCAAAGAGCAGAGAGAGCGCAGCCTTAATAATAAGTAATTAGAAAAAATAAAAGTAAGTAAAATCTTATATCTGGCTATCCTTTTCTTTCTTTAAGCAATCCGCCCTTTTTTTTGGAAATTCATTAAGCGTGAGTTTGGTGAATTTTCATTAAAGTCCCTTAAGAACACATTAAGCGTGAGTCTGGTGTGTTCGTAATAACATTTGGTTATTACATTCCGCGCTAGCATACAGTTTTCTTAACGCAACAATATTGCTCGTCCCGGCTTATGTGTTACACGATAGCCAAATCAGAGCAACCCTGAGTTTACACTTACTCCAAGAGTACCTGAGAGTGACCCCGACGTCACATAAAAATTTTGGAGGCCCCGGAGGGATAAAATTGTTGCAAAGAAAACTGTTAGGGCTTTCCTTTCTTAAATTATATCAGTGATCAGTTAGAGTAAAAGAAAATTAAGAATAGATACTACTTAAAGTATTTCGTTGAATTTGAAATCTGTGAAGAATAAAATAAAGAAATAAAATTTTTTTTTTTTGAATAAGAATACACATTTATTAGTCAGAAAATCACTGATTTAATTGAGAAAATAGAAAATAAGTTTTGTGTTAAACAAGGAGATAGCTTAAATTGAAAGTGAAAATTAATTGGAGTTTATTTGGATTGAACTTCGGAAATTTTTGGAAAATTAATGGGAATTTATTTTGCAATAAAGAATAGTGAAATAATTTAGAAAATTATTGAAATTTGAATGAGTAAATTAATAGAAGAGTTAGAGAAAAATAAAGAAAATTAAGTTTTTTAAGAAAAGGGTTTGAAAAGTATTTGAAATTTGAAAAAAGTTTTCAGAGAAGAATCATTTTTTATGAAAATAAAATTATAAATCAGAATAGGAAAATTGTCAGAAAAAAAAATCTTTTGGTCTTGAAGAGAAAAATTTGAAAAAAGTATCTTAATTACAAAAATTGTCTGAGTCGCTAACCAGAAAGGAATATATTAGTAATAAAAATTAATTTTGAGGAATTTTTAGAAAATTGATTAAACGAATAAAACAATCAATATAGATAGAATAAAATCCGTCTTGAGTTTAATATAGAAAAAGAATCGATTAATGAAAGATATATTTAAAACTAGTGCTCAAAGTAAGTTTTGAAAAATTACAAAATTGTGCTTATTGAAAATTGAATTTGAATTTAAAAATTATTGACTAAAAGTATACATTTATTTTACTCAGAAATAGGGAAAGATTAACGAATAAATTTTAATAAAATTTTGTTGTTAGATAGATAAGATTTTTGGTCTTTCTTTTAGTTGTAATGCCACCGTTCGTAAGTTTTAATACTTTTTCTAACGATATAGTCGACACGGTAGATGAATTAATCGATGACATTACACATTTAAAGGACAGTCAAATATCCGTAATTAATAGGGTTAATAATCATAGTTCCGATATCACAAGAATAAACAATAACGGTCGTAGTCTTAGCGCACGTGTCGCGAAACTTGAATTAGAGAATAAGCATAGAATTGAACAAATAGCTAGTTTGGGAAATATTTGTGTAGACTTAATCAAAACAAATACTGCCCTAAAGAAACAAGTTAAAAATCTTAGGAAGCAAGTAAAAATTAATAACAAACTAATTAATAGGAATACGATTTCAAAAAGGGCTTTAGCAAATAAAGTAGATAAATTAGTAAAGTCATTTGAAAATTTACAATTATAAGTAAAATAATTCGCGATAATCCTTAGTTTATACACAGAAATAGATAAGGTTTTATTACAATAAATTAGATTGAGAATTCTAGTAAAAGTATATGAAGTTCAGACTTTTTTTTTAGAATCATTCTAATTATTGAAATATGGTATTAATATAAGTTTGGTGTCTTTGTTTTGATATTGTTCTAGTGGAATTAGGATATAGAACAACTAGAAAACGGCTAACTAAAACACAACGAAGAGCTCTCGGGAGAGAGATTCGAAAGCACGAGTTAGGATTGCCAAAGGACAAGTATGAAAATGGATTAAAAGAGATATCTAAGCAGAATAAAATAGAGTTAGCTCGTCCGATAGAGATTTGGTCAACACCAAAAGACAAGGTACAGGGTCCACCCAAACAACCTGCACCTTCATCAAGTAACTTGCCTACAACATTAGAAGAAAATGTCACCCAATTTCGAAGATGTTTATGTCGACATTTTGTTATCCCGGAAAAGTGTGTTCGTTGTCAACGAACATTTAGGAGGGAATACAAAATACCGTTTTGCGAAAATCAAAGATTAAAAAAAAAGGATAATATTAAAGACGCTGTTATTAAAATTGCAAAAAGTGACGAGAAACTTAAAATACTGAAGGATGGTACAAAAGTAAACCCCGAGGTTTACAAAATTATACAAAAATCTTTACGCGCAATAGAAAATCTGAAAATAAAGAAAATTATTAAGCCTGAAGCCCCTCCATTCCCAGAAGCCTTAGCGAACCCTCCTACATCTAGTTTAAATAATATTTTGCAATTCAAAAAATCGCTGTAAGTTGTGTAAAATAAATTTATAATAAAACTAGTAAAATTAATTTCTTTGTAAACATTTTTTTTTTATTTTGGGACCTAAAGCCTAAAATAATTCAATATTTAGAAAATAGAAAAGAACTCTATCTTTTAATTTTTTTTTCTTTTCCTCTCCTCTGTCCTTTCTTTCTCACATATAGTAATATTTATGAGTAATAACGAAGATAATAAACGTTATACGCGTAGTCAATTGAAACATAAAAGTCTTAGTTGGACTATAAGTAAAACTAGCGGAAATTTAAGACGATCAACCGAGTCACTTCCTAATATAGAAAAAGGTGAAGACATTTTTACTTCAAACTGGAATACAAATAGAAATTTGCATCGAAACAATTCACTAACCAGAATAGAAAAGAAAAAGACCAAAGCTGTGTCCACTACACAGTCCTTAGTTAATATTGATACAAGTATCAGTCCACCGAATCCTTCTTATATTTTAATCTCATCGAATAATAGTAAAATGCCGCCAAAATTGGATAATAGCAATAATGCTGAGTTACATATGCCGAAATGAAAGTAGTTCCAGGACATGTAGTATCATTAAATGATGCATTAAGTATGGTGCCAACATTTGATGGAAGACCAAGCCAGTGGACGCAATTTGTAGAAGGATGCAAAGAAGCACTAAGTATAATACCACCAAATATAGAGGAAAATTTAACCAAACGCTTAAGATCGAAATTAGAAGGAGAAGCACGTGCTACAGTAGTAGGACAAACATTTTCGAGTATAGACGAATTATTAAATCATTTAGCTGACATATTCGGTCCTATCCAAACACTAAATCAATTATTAGGTGAATTAGATAATGAGTTTCAAAGGAACGAGGAAAAGATGTTAACTTTTGGAAATAGGTTACGATTGTTAAGTAGTAAAATTATTGAAGCCAAAAAGAAAGAAGAGAATCTAGAATCTTTAACGCCTACACAAAAACAGATAATTGAACAAAACATATTTGAATGCTTTAGAAGAGGACTAAAGCCCGAAATTCGGCTACATTTACCTAGTGACACCACTATCCTAAATGCGCTAAAGAATGCCATAAAAGTCGAAAAAGACCTAGAATTACAATCAACATTGCAAGCACGAGCCTCTAATAATTCTCGTTCTTTCAGATCAATAACCCTCTGTCAAAATTGCAATAAATAAGGCCACAATGCCCTAAATTGCAATAGTATAATTAGAGAAAGTAATAATAAACGATGTAATTTCTGCAAAAAGGTCGGTCACGAAGAAAATTCATGCTTCTTCAAGTTAAGGAATAATATTACAACATGTCAAATTTGCAATAGGAAAGGTCACGTTGCTAGTGATTGTCGAACACATCTCAAATGTCAAATATGCAATAGAAACGGCCATATAGCTGCAGACTGCCGAACTCGAACACAAATAAGAATGATAAATCAAGTTATTTGTCAAATTTGTGACAAACCTGGCCACTCAGCGAAAGAGTGTCGCAAAAACTTAAGCAACAACCGTGATACAGAAGTTATTTGCCAAGTTTGTCGCAAGTCAGGCCATTCAGCAAAAAAATGTTATAATAGTAATAGTGTTACTCCAAACACTAATTGTTTTTATTGCAAGCAACCAGGCCATTATATCGCTAACTGTCCAAAAAGACAACCATATCGCCATCAGTTTCAGGGAAACGGGTAGCAGTCCTCTCATCAGAGCGCGATGCAGAGGACCAATTCGAATCAAGCGCATCAATTACAAGAGACGGAAGTATCGCTCAGTCTTATACCGTAACAAATGAACCAAAAATTTCAGCTAAAGTCCCAATAATTAATGCAAACTTCTTAGGTGATATCAAATTTCAAATTATGATTGATACAGGCTCAGAAGCTAACATAATGAAAATAGGAATGATTCAAAGTTACACAGAACATATAAATAGTACTAGATGCAAACAGTTAAAGGGAATAGGCTCAGAGGTGTTTATCACATTAGGAACAATTACACTATCAATATTTGGTTTACCGACGGAATTTCAATTAGTACCAGATGATTTTCCAGTACCTTGTGAAGTAGTTTTAGGGGCTACATATTTTTCAGAAAGCAATTCTGTAATAAATTTCGTAACACGACAATTTATTGTAGGAGATCATGTCATACGATTTCAAGAAAATAATGTTCAATGTAGCAATTTTTGTTATTTACATAGTACAGAAGGAATAGAAGAAGTTAGTATAAATGCAATACAAAAGGTTTCTCCAAAAGTCAAAGTTTTAAAACCAGCAACTAGTACCAAAGAATATTTCCTAATAGGGTCCGAAGTTAATCTAATAAAGAACCGTCTTCTGTCACCTGGAAACGAAATTGATACCACGCAAAAAACACAAGTCCGAGGAATAGGAAAAGAAATAATATCAACTCTTGGTACATCCGAAATAAGGATATTTGACACTTACACTATCTTTTATGTAGTCGATGATGCTTTTGGAATGACTTACTATACGAAGGAATTTAGGCGCTTTATTTCTCGAAGAAGCTAAAGCCATCATAGACTTTGGATTTAATAATTTTAGAAGAGAAAACTTTGTTGTACCTCTATTATTAGAACGAGACCTCGGAAAAATCATGCCAAGACCACAAGTCAATAAAGTGCAGCTTAGTCCTGATGAGTTTGACAGAATATTAAACGAATTGATACCCTTAGATTTTGGAGTACCGTTTAATTCGGCCGTCAGACACGTTTATAGTATTGCACAAGACAGCGTTAACGAAGAATTAGATATAGAAGATATAGATAATGATTTAGGGATAGCCGACGTAATCTTAGATGAAACCAACGAAGATAGTAATAAAAGCATAGAAGATTATTTAGATTTAGGTCACCTGAACGATACTGAAAAAAGTTACATTGTTAATCTCATTAAGGAAGTACGAGATGTCTTCTATCTTCCTAGCGACAAGTTACCGGGAACCGATCTTGTCTTGCATGAGATAAGAACAATTGATGATGTACCAGTAAATAGTAGACAGTATCAATTTCCTCACGCGATAAAGGATAAGATTAACTATCATGTCGAAAAATTACTAAAAGCCGGTATAATACAAGAATCTACTTCACCATACAACATCCCCATATGGATCGTACCTAAGGCAACAGACAGTAATGGAAGAATGGTGTTGGACATGAGAGGATTGAACGAAAAAACAATCGCTGATTCGTATACAATACCTAATATTACACAAATTTTTAACCAAGTAGGAGGTGCTAGATTCTATTCCGTACTTGATCTCGCCATGGGATTTTACCAAATCAAGATGCACCCAAAAGATGCGCATAAAACGGCTTTCAGTACTCCTTTCGGCCACTATGAGTTTGTGCGTATGCCATTCGGTTTGAAGAATGCACCCGCGACTTTTCAACGTTTAATGGATACATTGCTCCGCGGACTTCAAGGGTTAGATCTGTTCATGTATTTAGACGATATAGTTATATATGCAAATACACTTGAAGAACATGATCGCAAATTCCGAATGTTAGTGGAAAGATTACGAAAAGCAGTATTGAAATTGCAGATTGGAAAATGCAAATTTTTAATGCGACGAGTTAATTACTTAGGTCATATAATAAGTGAAAATGGTCTAGAACCAGATCCAAAAAAAATTGAAGCAGTTAAGGAATTCCCAAGACCAAAGTCGGTTAAAGCTGTACGTAAATTTTTAGGGTTATGTGGCTATTATCGTAGATTCATTAAAGATTTTGCGAAAATAGCTAAACCTTTGACCAGACTTTTGCAAAAAGATACGGTGTTTAAATGGACAGATAAAATCGAAAGTTCATTTTGTGAACTTAAAGAGTTGCTGTGTAGCGCTCCATTATTACAATTCCCAAAACTTGATAAAGATTACATAATTCGTAAGGATGCCTCTGGAATCGCAATAGCAGGAATACTCTCACAAGGCACTATTGGATCGGACCAACCTATTGCATACACCTCTCGAGTACTACGTGGTCCGGAATTGAATTACGAGGTTTACGAAAAAGAAGCGCTCGCAATTATTCACAGTATCAAAGCATTCAAATCATATGTCTTCGGAAGGAAAATCACCATTATTACTGATCACCAACCTTTAGTTTGGTTTAAGTCAGCCGACCTCAATACCAGGGTTTTGAAATGGCGTTTCCAAATTTCTGAATATGACTATGAGATAATTTATCGCCCAGGTAAAGCCAATGCGACAGCCGATGCATTATCACGGAATCCGATAGAACCAGTTAATGTAAAACATATACGTCAGAATGATAGAGAAATTAAAAATCTAGTTTACTCTTATATTAGCAAACAGACAGGTGAAAAGTTTCAATTCTTAATTGATTCTACTTCCATTACCAATATCATTAAATCCTGTTGTGTACCGGACGATATACCTATCCAAATGTCCAATATCTTACCCATGCAGAGTATTTTTGCTGAAGATGATTACCAAGAATGTGGATTTGTCAAGTTAACAATAGTCGGAAATGAAATAGTATTTTATGTTGTTGCAAATTGTCAAATGCCATATCACGGAATTATAGGTAAAAATTTCTTATACAACACCAGTACGAGGATAAACTATAATAACAATAGCATAAACGAAAGTAACGCAATAAAACCTGTTGTTAGTGATAGTAACATGCAAAAATATAGAAAAATTTATAATTTATATACGCCACTCGTTGACGAAGAACCTCCTTTATTGAATATATATAATCCAAAATACGGATGGACACAGTATATGATTAATAGTTTATCTGAACAGAGTCTAATAAAGGAAAAGTATGCTTTAGGAATTCGTGATGAGACCGATCAAATTGACCTAATAGATATTAATGGTTTAACCCATAGAACTTTAGGATCAATAACACTGAAATTATTTGAGATACCAATGAAATTCCATATTGTACAAAATGACTTTCCTGTTAATTGCGAAGGCATAATAGGATCTGATTTCCTTTTTTCTAGTAAAGCAAGTGTTAATTTTGACACAAAGACAATAAAAATAGGAGACACTTACATTCCTTTTAGAAGACGGAAAATACCAACACAAGAGAATGATAGTTACATATCAGTAATCACCGAAGCAGACAAAACACATCAAATTCCTCAAATAAATGTAGTTACTAGAAGGCAAAGACAACAAATGGAACAGTCATCTGATCCTTTGGTAGTTCAAAAGGAAACTGAAGAAATCAAACCAATAAAACGTCCACGTGGACGACCCCGGAAAATTCCTGTTAATAATGATAATAAAAATATTATCCCACACCCAAGAACACCTCCTGTAGAGAAGTTGCCCATACCTGAATCTGTCGAAGTTGTTTCAAAACGTTACCCCAAAAGAACTCAAAATGAGATACCTGATTACATAGAAAGTGATCTAGACGATAGTGAACTTGAAGGTGAGGCACGAGTTATACCCAAAATACCTGTGCAACCCAATCAGAATCTGCCTCACAATATACAAGATACTGATTCCGAAGAGGACTCAATGAATAATAGTTCGGGTGAGTCCGTAAATAACGACAACGATACCGCTAATATAGTTAAAGTTAAAGAAGCCATACATGTGCGCAACGACAATGTTGCTTATTTTATAAGCAGCAATGGACAACCTTGTGACGAAGGCGCTCGAAAATTGATAGAAAATAAGAAAATTAATAGTAAGGTAATCTTACAAGTGGGTGAAGTCTCAAAAGAAAAGAAGAAGAAGAACTATCATCAATTTGGACTCTGCATACGAGGAGACCGCCCAGAATTGTTAACTTATATTAAGGATTATATATATATTACTTTAAAAATATTAAGAGATTTGCTAATTAATACTAATCAAACTGAAGTCTGTATTGCTCAGAGTAAACATGTAGATAATTTAAGTTGGTTAGAAATAGAGTATTTATTAGATAGTGTCTTTAGAAATAGTGGAATAAAATTAATAATTTGTACAGATAAGTTAGAGTATGTACCCTTAGAACAACGCGACGGAATCTTTTATGAATTCCATAAATCCCCGATTGGAGGACATCGTGGCGTTTAAAAGACCTTTCACCGGATCAGACAAGAATATTATTGGGAAAATCTAAAAGACGATATACAAAGGCGAATCCAACAGTGTCTAGAATGTCAATTGAAGAAATTAACTCGTTTACAGACCAAACAACCTATGATAATAACTGATACATGTGCAATAGTGTTTGATAAAATTGCTATGGATATTGTAGGCCCTCTAAAAAGAACAATAAAAGGAAATGAATACATTTTAACCTTACAGGATCAATTAAGTAAATTTTGTCTAGCTGTCCCAGCAGATACCTTATCATCAACAATAGCGGACGCATTTCTTAAGAAAGGATCCGGATACATGGCTGTGACAGCAGGAGAGGTAGTGCACATCGTTAAGTGTATACCCGTTGATGTGAAAGTATCGCAAGGAGACGAATGTTATACTGAACTAAAAGTAATCCATAACAACCATACCAAATTCTTATCTCCCAAAACACATATTTTAAAGGCTTATGGGACAGTAGTTGATTGTAATGCTCTACTACCCACATTCTTTTATTTCAATGATGACTGGTATAAGTTTTTACCAAGAGCAGTAGAAGCAAAACCTCCCACCACTTTTAGGCCTTTTTCTGGATTAACCTGGAAGTACCAGAATATTCCCTCACTAGCCACCAGCGGAATATATACAGAAAAGGATCTACAAGATTTAATGAACAGAATCCTGTTCCCCTTGAAGCAACCTGCAGTAATAAATGATGTAACCCGAGAAATTCGTACACACACCATAAAAGACAGTAACGGAATAATTGGAAGGTTAATGAACGAGAATGTAATGGAGCAGTTAGTAGTCAATACCTGGAACAAAATGTGGATGAAATTTATGACATTTGGTACTTTCAGTGCCGGTATACTTGCAATTATACTAATTCTCCAAACTACAAAAAAATTAATAGAAGTCCTCATCAATGGAATAACTCTACAGAGCATTTATGGATAGTCTTTTCATCTGATTGGGGCCATATGGAATAGTTTAACTACGTTTCTGATACATTTAGCACCAAAACCTACAGAAGCGAAAAGGGATGTAGAATCACCAGCAAATATTGCCACCGCTCCTAGACAGGAGTTATATCCAACTCTACGTACAACAGAAAATGAAATAACACAACACAACCAGAGTAATTCGATTCCAGCATCACAATCTCAAGCAGTTAAACCATCGTTTGGGTTCCTCCCATGTTAGGGCAAGATCTTCGAGATTAATAAAATATCAAATAAAATGATAAAACCTTGATTACAGCATGATACGACAAGATCTTTATAATTAGAATAAAAATTTCGATTGCTCTTCCTCGTTGCACTCCTTTAGCAATCGTTTAAGTGTGGGGGTGAGACAGCTAGCCGTAACTTAGGTTTTTTTTAAATTTAATTATTAAATATGACGAACGGAGTGGGAACCTTCCTGATTTCCCACGATGAAAACGTGTTCGAGATAAAGTGTTTAAACTTTGATAGTGGCCCGAGCCTGCGTACTCGGCCTTACAACCTGTTGCCGGCAGACGCGGGTAATTTGTTTAGCATCGGGAAAAATCCGAGCATCAAACAAAGAGAAGGAGAAAGTCCCGGTTGGTAACGAGCGTACCGCGGCCAGACAGCGAACATGTGCTAGTGTCTCACGTAGACCGTCTTTTTTGCAAAACAAAAAAAAATCGATGTTTGTGAACCGATCCGCCCGGGTAGTGCTGCGCTCCTTTTGTTTGCTGTTCCGCTCATCGTGACGGTATGGCTGTCATATGGCAGCCACGGCCGTATGCTTACAGCTCGGGAATAAAACCCGAGGCTGATACGACCTCGAGGACCCTGGAAGCGGTCACACCGCTCGGATATCGCACAAGGGCGAATTCGAGGCGGCCTAGCAACCTATGAGCGGGGCGCAGGGAAGGAGCGGAGGCGCGCGCGGCCGTGGATTGGTCGGGGCCCGACGGTAGCAACGATGCATCTGCGGCGTTGCGCGCGGCAGTTTAGTTTACTGCTTGCCCTCGAAGAAGCCGCTCTCTTTGTAAATTGTAACGTGAAACATTGTTCGATTATTAAGTACGCGGCTACCACTCCCTTGTAATATTAAAATAAAAGTAAATTAATACAGTGTTAATGAGTTAATTGATCCCTGCTCCTTTGTCCCAAACACAACCAACGCTCTATCCTACTTTGTCCCACGCGCATGTGTTGACAGGAGCCTACGATTATCGCGTATACATCGTGAAGTGCTATCACGCTGATAATGGAAGGGGACCATAAAAATGCAATCTATCTTTTTTTTCCCACCGAATTTTAAGAAAATATCCGTAATATTAAATAGATTTTCATCAATTTTGTAAGTTATTATAATGCGCATCTTTTTGTCACCGAATAACCAATAAATAATTTTATATTAGAACAATAATGTATTTTATAATAAATCGTAAAACGTTTGGATTTTTCTGAATGTTTATAATAATCACTATGTATCGTTAAAATTAATTAAGTTTAGTACGATTATGTATAAGTAATTATAAACTATAGCGTTACTCTTGCTCTTAAAAGTGGCACTCCGAGAGCCATCTCTGGAGAAAAGGGCCCAAGTTAAAAAGGGACCGCCCTTTCTCTCTCTGAAAATTCACGCCCACAGACCAATAAAGAAATCCTAGATATGATCAGAAAATTTCCCACCAATACAAAATTTGGCCGTTATCGCTTCATGGGCCTGAGGAAAGGGATTTCCACCAAACCACCCACTGCTTATAAAAAGCTCTGTACAAGACTGGAGGGCAGTAGTGGAGTGGGCACCAGGAAGTGCCTAACAAGAAGTGATTACCAGTGAGTGAGTGCTGGAGGAAGCATCAAAGAAGAAAAAGTCAGTCAAAATTCAATTAAGAAGTCACCCAAGTATGTTCAGAATATATAGAGAGAGAAAGAGGCCAAAGAGCAGAGAGAGCGCAGCCTTAATAATAAGTAATTAGAAAAAATAAAAGTAAGTAAAATCTTATATCTGGCTATCCTTTTCTTTCTTTAAGCAATCCGCCCTTTTTTTTGGAAATTCATTAAGCGTGAGTTTGGTGAATTTTCATTAAAGTCCCTTAAGAACACATTAAGCGTGAGTCTGGTGTGTTCGTAATAACATTTGGTTATTACATTCCGCGCTAGCATACAGTTTTCTTAACGCAACAATATTGCTCGTCCCGGCTTATGTGTTACACGATAGCCAAATCAGAGCAACCCTGAGTTTACACTTACTCCAAGAGTACCTGAGAGTGACCCCGACGTCACAAGAGAAAAACAAAAATTTCTTGAGAAAAAGATTATTGAAAATCAAAGATGAATACGAAAGTTATTTTCAATACGAACATGTAGAATGCCTAATTCAGTTCATTTATTTCTACATATATTCCGATTCAAAATCCATATGTAGCCTTCTCGCACCAATATAATATTTTTCATATGGCTGAAATATATGACCTAAAACTGAAATACGTTACTACTATTGAAATTTTTTTGAGACTTGAACTAATTTATTTTTTTCGAACGTATCGCAAGAATTTCTTTCGCAGAATAGCACCGTCTTACAACAAAACATTCGATTGACTGGCACCGAATAAAAATATACGTAGAAAGCACATGATGATGAAACCTTCTCATTTTTAGCAGATAAACAAGTTGAAAACATTCCAGTGACTCACACCGGAAAACTCGTTTCTTCCGAATATGAAACTTATGTTAATAATAATATTGATGTAATGCAACTTATGGTTATAATAATGTTGGAGTAATTAATTGTTCGCGTAAATAATTGTAAACGTAATTATTATTAACTTTACTGCTTTTTACAATTATGATATTTAAAGAATGTAGAATATTGTTGGCTACAGAATGAGACCTTTCTTTTTTAATATTTAATTTAAAAAAATTAATAACTATTTAAGTTATCAAAAACATATTTTTATTATCTTTGAATATGTTTCATGATACGAATAACTATTTTTTATGTATTGTTCCACTTTCAGAAAGCTTCGTTTTTTTAGAAAAGCATCAACGTATAAGTATTCTCTCCTCTCTCTCTCTCTCTCTCTCTCAAACGGCGCGAACAATGTCAACTTTGATTCTTAATGCCCTTGCAATAGTAAAATATGCTTAATGCAAGAATAAAATTAAAAAAAAAATCCTTTCACCCTTGTGAAAAATAAGAGATGCAACCTCCTGGATCCGTGGTATAACTTATAACATTGTGACATGGTAACAAATAATTTTCAGTTGACTGAAAGCACTTAGTTTCAATTAAAATAAAAAAATTAATTTAAGGGTAGTTTAACCTTAAATTAGAAAAAAATAATAAATACGTCAACTTTGATTCTTAATGCCCTTTTAAACAAAAAAAGTTAGAAGAGGATTAAATTAAATTCACAATCTTGGCAGATAAAAATGTAGGAAAAAAATCGCTTCCATCCTTATAAAAAGTAAGAGTTGCAACTCTCTGGAGCTTTGGTGCGCTACGTGATACTGTTATTGAGTAACAATGAATATCCAGTTCGTTCCAAGAGAATATCTTATTTAGAAGAAGAGATATATCAAAAAAACGGTTTTCGGGGGTGAACTTTAGGGGCAGTTTTCACCCCTTTAAACCACGTATTAGCACATAAAAAAAAACGTGTCGACTATTTTTCAGGCCTCTACAACATATCAAAATTTCATCGAAATCGGTTACTTACACTTAGTGTACCTTTCTTGTTAATAGAAAGATTCGATCAAAAAAGTAAGCCATTATCAGTTACAATAAAAAAAAACAATTTGCTAAATTTTAAAACAATGCCTACTTCAGAAGAAACTCCAAGATAAAAACAAATGAAAATTAATGAAATTTATCGTGTCATAGCCCTTGTAGGAGAACGAAACTATCCATTAGAGAAACTATTTAAATATGAATTATCAGACAAAAATACGTTATTCGACGAAAATGGTTCTCCGTGAATACTATAAAAACTCGTAAACTCGTGTGATGATTATATAAATTACAAACTTCTCGACAATTCACTCTCATAATTAGTGTATGATAATTTAGAATGGGTAATAGTATAATCACCGAAAGATGTGTTTCATTACCATCGATGACGATAACGGCTGCTCGGCGGATGCCGCGTACCAACGCATCGCCGCGGCGTGAGCGATCGTTATAACGTCGATAACTTCAAATGTATTCAATATTTTTTCAAAAATCAAAATGGGTATTAATCTAGAAGTAAAATTCTACCGCCATGTGTTATTTTTAAGTAAGTTTTTAACCCGGAACATTCATTTATACTCTTATAAACAAATAGACTACCAAAAAACAGCTAAAATATCGATATTTTTGGCTTCCTGCTCGTTTCTACATCAATAAAAATGTTTTTTTACCACATATAAATGTAGATTACACTTTTATCTTTAAAATAAGACCTCAGCCAATGAAAAATATTTGTTAGAAGCTGAGTTATAGATGAATTTGTCCGGGCGCCTCGATGTTGCGCCGACTTTTTGCAATTAATTAACAATACCTTCGGTTCTAATAATTTTAGCAAGAAAAATAGAAAATGAATTTGTTTGTTATGGAATAAGGAACATAAGTTACCTGGTCACGTCTTTCCATCTCTTCTTGTTCAAAAGATAAAGCGCTTTATCATTTAAATTGTTTATAACAAATTACTCGACTGTCAGATCGTAAAACACTATCGATATTCGTGTTCAGTGGGTCAAAATACATTTAAAAAATCTTAGTGTTCCCATCTAAATTAAAAAGGCAATGGTGACCTCTCTGGCGACTAGACTATATACGCATAAATGTGTTAGGGCAATACGGCGAAAACAAGACCATATAAGGAGCGTGATGTCACAAGCGTGGGAAATTTATTGTTTACGATGCAAAATCAATAATTGCACAATTTTTTCTTACGAAAAAAAGGATTTTTCAGTCAATTTTCATGCGCTAATCTCGAATCTCAAGTTATTACAGTCATTCAATATGTATTTGTTAGCTTAACCCTTTTCCTCCCAAATAACACAAATTTTTTCTTAACTTTCATCCTCATATCTTTTAATGAAAAAATTGTATGAAAAATTTATCAAGCATCACATCTTATAGATTTTGACCTCCTCTTTCGAATGCCGTTAACAAAATTTACCTAAATTGTAAGCCGGAAACGTTATAGACCGGTTTTCCAGAAAATTCACAAATTTCTCGCGTTTTTTTTTCTAAAAAAAGTATATTTTGAAATGGAAAAAGTTTGCACACACCATTGGAAACACTGTTATTGGTGTTATAGATGTCTTTTCTTTCAAATGCCGTTGGATTTTTTCCGAAATTCAAAATGGCGAACACAAAATGGCATTCGAAAGGAAAAATTTTTTTTTTAAACTTGACGAATTTTTTCCTCCAAAACTATCAAGTTTAGTGGAAAATTTCTAAGAAGAAAAATATCTTAAAATTAGTCAAGAAATACTCTCAAATTTTTTAAGATTTTTTTACAGCGAATTTGTAAATTTCGATTTTCCGATATAACGAGCGGCCAGACCCTCGTTATGTCTCTCTCTCCCCACACATAATTATAATTATTTTTATATATATATATATTTGTCATATAATTATTTCACATGTATGGCAGCCAAAGGTAAGTCAGAGAGAGCGCTAATAGAGGGCGAGCTAGAGAGAGAGAATTCGGGAGGCCGGCGCGACGCGCGCGAGTAGGGGAGTGGGGCAGGAAAAAGCCCCGCGATAAGAACTCTCTCTTGTACCGGCGACTTCGAAGCACGTGGACGTGTGACGAGCGGATATACGTGCTTGCGACCTTTTGTGATCTGCGACTATTTCCGTGGTGTTTCTGGCGAGTACGCGAGTGCCCACTCGGTGCGAGGTTTGGTGCCGAGAGTGCCCCAGTGTTTTTGGCGAGCTAATTCCCACGACTACGCGTGCGAGCCTTCAAAGCCGCCCGCCTTTTGACCGCATTCGAGTTGCGTACTGCGCGTCCTCGTAGACCACGTGCGAGGCCGAGAACACCGTCTCCAGGGCTGACTCCGAGACGTTATTGTAAGTACCACCTCGAATACGTGTCTCTCTCACTAGCTTTTCGCCGCTCTCTCTCCCGCTTACGCTGCGTATTAACTTTGTACTATTCTCTGTAGTAAACTCAATGCTGCTCGTATATCTGTTTTCTTCCTCTGCGCTTCCTTTTTACCTATCGTAAACAATCCCGTTCCGTCCGGCTTTCGCACCTGAATTTCGTGATCGCTCCAAAGCGCCCATAGGACTACACGACGCTCTCCGCGGGCCAAAGTAACAGGCGCTGCATCACGACGTTCCTGTTGCTGCTGGGTTAGGCTTTGCGCAGCCTATTGCGAGGCCCACACCGAGCTGTTTCTAATTCCCTCGTAATTTATATAACGAGTGACCCGCGTCGGGTCAAAACCCCGTTATACCGATTTTCCACGAATTCGAAAATTAACTCGGAAAATTCTGAAAAAAATTGAGAGTACTCCTTGGTAAATTTTAAGACTCTTTTGTTCTTATGAATTTTTTTATTGAGTCAATAGATTTTAAGTAAAAAATTAATCAATTTTATTCCTAGTATACATTTTTTTCAAATTGGTTTCACAAAATTTTTAAAAATTTCAAGTCTAACATTTATTTTTTTTTGCTACCCTCGCTAAAAATTGATTTTCCTGATTGGGACGTGATAGGACTTTAGGCGAGAGAGGAGCAGAAAAATAGTATATCAGTCACGGCCGTAAATAAAAAAGCCTCAGATCAGGCGAAACCTCGGGCGACAATATTCGGTCAATTTGACACCTTATTTACTTTTACGGTCTAAGGCCATTATTATCATTTAAAAAATTCAAAAGTCAATTGGTTTAAGTTTTCAAAAATTTTTTATTTTAGCCCACAGTGAAAAATTGTTAAACATTCATTTACGTAAACGTTTTGAAATTTTATTTCTTACTAACTTTTATGAGTTGTTAGATTTTCAGTTTTCAATATTCTGTCATAAATTGTTGTGCAGTTATAAGCAGAACTTTTAATTTTTGTTTCTTGATACATGCTTAACCATACAAAATTTTCTCATAAAGAGTAACTATAGTAGTGTTTGAATCTTTCGTGTTGTACTTAAAAATTTCATAGTAATAATTGAAAAATTTTTATTTGCAATCTTCGTTTTAGTTATTTTTTATACTGTGACGGTAAACGTCGAATTAGCGCTAATAATATAACCTAATTGCCGCTCGCGGGGGCAGCACCGACCGGGGAGACGAAAAATGAAACGAAGGAATTTGGCGCGCGAGCAGACGGAACGCGCGCGATTGAAAACGAAACAGTGAGGGTTCATCCATCATCACGCTCGTCCGTTTATTCGCTAACTACTACCAATTCGCGAGCCGCAAAGACCAAAAACCAGCCACAAAACGTCCGTGCCAGTACCAGCTTGGAGTGACCGCTGTTGTGGAAGTGCTGTGCAGTTACCAAAGGGGCAGTACCAAGCCGACGGAAGAGCGTTGTCCTCCGCGAGATCGACAGCGTGTGTGTGAGGTTTCGCCATCGAGGGCGAAACCACGTGTGCGCGAATTCGCGAACCGCGACACAAACGCAAACAGTTTTCTCGCAGTGCGACTCACTATCGTCCACTTCGTACGTCTACGATATAAAGGTAAGCTGGCCAGCTTAATTTCGCGGTCGCGATACAATTATTGCTCGGTTAATTATTCATCCGAAGCGTGCATGCGTAGCTCTACGAACAAAGAGCAGCGAGCGTCCCGACATTGCATGTTGTCGTTGAGGGAGCGCCGATGTCAACATAAACACGCGGGCCGATCTAATGTAGCATTTGATAGAAAATAAAAGGTTCTGTTCGTGATATTAACAAATGTTCTCAGCGTATTTATTCCGTAATAACTCTACTCCTTGTAGATTTGTAGATTTATTGGTTGACTGACACTCATTTCCTCTTGCTCTCCGATTTTCTCATTTGACACAGGTGATAGTGAACGCGTTTACGCGATCACCGTAATTAAAATAATTAAACGGTAAGCAACCCCGTTACAATACAAATCACAAATTGAATTTTTAATTAATATTGATTTATCTAAAAGCCATAGTTGTTACTTCTAATCATTAAAAATTCACAAAATAAACATACCGTAAATTATTTTTTTTCGCAATGCCGAAACGAAAACAACCATCATCAAAATCCTCGCGCCAAAATATTACAAATGTTTTGCTCGAAGATTCATGTCAGTTATTGGAATACGATAACCGGATTGACGTTTCCGTCATGCCTAATGCTAATGATTCGGATATGGAATCAGACTTGTTTAGCGATGATGATATATCTGATAAACAAATGTCAAACGAAATTGAAAAGGTACTATATTACAAGCAGATTACCAACAATTATTCTTCTGATCAAAAGTATCTAGAAGAAAATCATAAATATAATTGGACATTAGGAGAAAAAAAAGTGCGCTGAAACACTTAAAAATGAATATTTATTGACTGATAAACAACAGGATGAGATTCTTGCGAGTTTGCCAACTAAATTGTTCGAAACATTTTTATCTGCCGAGATAAAAACTCATATTATTGAAGCCTCTGTCGAAAATGATTTGCATTTATCAATGAGTGAAATGAATACTTATTTGGGTATAATAATTCTAACAATTTTCAATAAAAGACCAGAGATAAGTGACTATTGGTCCACCAATCCATTATTGGAGTGCTCCGTTGTAAAATCAGCTATGTCCCGTAATAGATTTCAACAAATCAAAGGGAAAATGTTATATTCCAAAAAATCTGAACAAAATCAAAATAACTTTGCCTGGCGAGTACGTACTATCTTTGAAATTTTCCAGAAAAACTTGAAACAATTTGGTTTTTTCCAAACTGCCATAGCTGTTGACGAAATGATGGTTAAGTTTTTCGGAAGGTTGGAAATCAAACAATTTATACGTAATAAACATATAAATATGTTGGAAATTCGAATATACAATAGCGATCCTAGCACCTTAAGAAAGAGAAGCAAAAATTTGACACTTTGATAACTGATTTTTGACTGTGTTATCAATAAATAAAAATTTTATAATTTATTTAAACAATTAAAATTGTGTTGCGAGATAGCGATTCAATTGTACATACCTATATAATTACTAATAATGATTGTTACCCGTTTGTTGATTTTATAATGGCTAAAAGAGGAATTTACGAATTTATTATTTAGTTATTATTCAAAAACGGATTGTTCAATTAATAGTTTTTATTTTAAATAATTTTTCACTTATCACGAGTGACTTTTTGATGTAAAAATCTTCCGTAAATTTATTGTAAATTCTATGTTATTCACTTATCTAACTTAAATCACTTATAATTTTAAGAGGTGATTTTTCCTTAAAAAATGATTTGTATTAAAAAATTCGTTATCTTCTACTTGATTTTTAAGTCACTAATTTTCAATTTTGAGCGAGCCATTTTGCGACGAAACCTGTACAAAGTTTATGCGAATATCAAAAATAACGTTGTAGGGGCTACAAAGCGTAGAAAGGAGCTGTTTTCGCAAGTATAAATTCGCTCGTCGCTGCGGCAAGAGGACTTAGAATCCTACCTTGCCTAGCAGCGCGAGCATTGATTGAAATAAAGGCTCAGCTATTTCCTGAGATTCATTTTTATTATTTAGTGGTTAGCCTGCTATTCCGTTCCTACACGATAATCTAAGTGCTCAACTCATAAGACTCTCTCTCTCTCTTATGAGAAAAAAGCAGTCTTAGATTATCTCCTCTCTAAAATTAATATTGCCTAGAAATTAAATTGAGTATTCACTGTGGCACTGTCGGGCTTTCCCTCGATAGATGCAACAGTACTCAATTGTATTTCAAACGGCTCATCGAAGCGGCGAACTACGTGGAGAACACTGTGTTCGCTATTTGTTGATTGTAGCAATATCAAAACTCAAAGAACTTTCGCGTGTCAACTTCTTGCTTACGCTCGGAAACGCGATTATGAATATATCTTAGAGTCCGAACTATTTATTTCAATAACGTAGCATAAGAATCAAACGTTACATACAATATCATTTATTCAATAAGGTTCGTTTCTTCTCTTAAAATATTATTGAATCTATAAAATAATTTATTTCTATTTCTACAATTTTTATTGAAATGAATAAATATTTTATTGACGAAATACACAGATAAATATTTAAATAATAATACACACAACAATGTGAAAAGTCATCTGAGGTGATCTTTCACATCTTTGTGTGTATTATTATGTACGTATGAAAAGTTAATGCAATAGAACTAAATAAATATTTATTTATTTAAATAAACACTCGATTACTATGATGAAATCACTAAATCATTTTAATGAATCCATGACACTTATTAGTGTGTCAATCATGAACCGCTAACTGATGACCAGTTGACTTCAAAAGCAAAAAATAAAATATTCGACATTATCATCAATGAACTGCGATTATTAACTAACAGGTACTGTGACGGTAAGCGTCAAATTAGCGCTAGTAATATAACCTAACTGCTGCTCGCGGGAGCAGCACCTATTGGAGAGATGAGGAACGTGACGAACTCGGCGCGCGAGCAGACGGAACGCGCGCGCTTGAAATTGGACAGTGAAACATCGACCATCATCACGCTCGTTTGCTCTTTCGTTTCGCTACTACCGATCTACGTGCCGCCAACACCGAAAACCCACGAAGATCATCCGTGCCATCGATCCAGAAGAGTGATCGCAGTTGACGAGGTGCTGTGTGCCTACGAAAGGAGAGACCTGAGCCGGCGGAGAAACGCCGCCCTCCACGAGACCGGCAGAGTATGTGAGGTTTCGTCATCGAGGGCGAAGCCGTGTGTGCGCGCATTCGCGACCCGCGACGCTAACAATAACTGTCTTCTCGCAGTGTGTGACTCTATCGTTTCCTTCGAACGTCTGCAATATCAAGGTAAGCTGGCCAGCTTAATCTCGCGATCGCGGTTGCATGATTAACAATCGATTTATAATATCCGAAACGTGCATGTAACGGCTCCAATAACGAAGAGCAGCGAGCTTTCCGACAATACGTGTTGTCGATGAGCGAGCGTCGATGTAAACAAACGCGCGGGCCGACCTTATGTAGCATTTGAGTGATAATAAAAGGTTCTGTTCGTGTTACTAACAATTGTTTTTCGACCCGCTTACTTCTTTGTGCTTCCACTAACTTTCTTGTACGTTAATTAGATTTACTGGTTGACTGACACCTATCTCCCCATGCTCTCCGAATTACGTTTCGAGCATAAATAATTACATTCGCCCTTTCAACAAAGCCGCGCGAATAAAAATATAATTAAACGGTGTTACCCCGTTACATGGCGCCCAACTTTAAAGAACCTACGGTGTTTTTGATTGTTCAAAACACCGGTTCTCAATAGTGACCTTGCGCTCAGTCAACCAGCGAATTAGGTGGCAATCAAGTGTTGTTGTGCACACTTGATACCGAAGGCCACAATAGTAAACATAGCCTGTTAGTTAGCTTGCGAAGGTCCGCCGCGGCGCAAAAGTGTAAACAATAACTGTAAGCGCGTGCGAGTGCTACCGAACGACTCTTAGTTAAGCGTAAACACCAATAAATTTTGAAAGTTGCCGCAAGTCAATAAAATTGTACCCGTTGACCCGGGGAAAACTAACGCCGGCAACATTCAAATAAAATCAATTAATATTAGTAATTTTATTTCATACCGTGTTGTCTTAGCGTAAATGTGTTTTTTTTTAAATATTATTAGCTGCGATTATTGGTGATCACGCGCAACGCTCGTTATAATATTTTAGATACTAACCAACACAGCCGCGCTAACAAACAGTTAGTGCGTCTGATAGGCAGGATCATTATATTGCGTATTAACGAGCGAAGAGTCTTTCGGCAAATAAATCGTAAAACGCCCTTGATCAAGCTCAGTGTCGGCTAATAAAATTTTTTTTATTTTCGTTTTGCATACGAATTTTAATACAGCACTTGCACTCGTATAACAAACGTGTAAATTTTACATAAAAATTAGCCGCAAGTCAACTAACGAAGAAAAATGGACCGCACTCAAACAGAAATAGAAAACTGGGTGTTGACGCTCCAGGAGGAGTAAATCGAAGAGTACCTCGAACAACTGGAGCTCAAAACAAGCGGGACCAAGCTCTCGAGAGCTGCACGACTACATACCTGGCTACTCGGCGACTAGTCCGCAGCAGATTTCGCGGAAGCCGACAACCAACACAGCAGTCCAGCCAAAAGAGCCGCCCTACGCTCGGAATTAATTGTATCCCTATGCCAGGAACACACAGCATCCGAGCAGGAGGGGGAACATCCGCTAGCCCAGTTAATGCAGAGTGCGGAAGTAATATCGCGAGTACAGAAAACCGCGATAAACATCGCGAATGTCCTGGACAGCGGAGAGAACGTGAACAGTAATAAGAGTATTACAATAACAGCTGATGATGGCAGCCAGTTCCAACTCCCACCGACATTCGTGGTGATGATCCAAGACCTCATTTTCCGGTCCAAAGAAAATGAGAAGAAACTAAAGCTGCTAGACTCACTAGGGTTGAATATGTCCAATTTAACAAAAATATTAGAAAAGATCCTCAGCAACAGCGTCAATGTGAAGGACCAATTGGACAGTCAATCCGCCAGGATCAGCGCATTAGAACACGCCGAAAACAGAAATATACGGCAAGACGATGCGAATAGTTCCAACGAAGTGCAGCAACAGGAGAACACGCGTAGGAGCGTAGCATTCCAAGACACCTTCACATGCCATTACGACACCAGGCTACCCCAGAGCACTCCAGCTGGACCCAGACAGAGGCCCACGGGGGCCACCAGCCGGACCCCCTACCGGACGCCCCCTTTCGGAGAGGGTGGACAGCATCAACTCGGTGGAGTTAATGCTGAAGTGGACAACCACCCGCCGAACATGTGGTCATCCCACCAGACGTCAAATCCGTGGTCGATAACAAGAGACGTCGGCCGCATTGTCCGAGGATGGAAACTCAGATTCTCCGGAGAGGGCAATGCGAGCATTGACACCTTCTTGTCGAGGCTGGACAGCTCGAGGAGCAGCGCAGGACTTACGGAGGACGAAATGCTCCTGGCAGTATCCGAGCTACTCGTCGGTCCCGCCCTCGTCTGGTATGAGGCAATGAGAAATGAATGGTTCTCCTACGCGGACTTCGAGGCAGACGCAAGAGCATGGTTTGGAATCAGCAGGCAACAACAGCAGCGTTTAACGAAAGAGGTTCAAGGCCGATATCAGGGCCCAGACGAACCAGCGAACGTCTACATCGCTAACATGATGGGCCTAATGAATCGACTGAACCCCAAAATGACGCACGAGAACCAACTGGACCTGCTGCATGCCAACCTCCTCCCGGAAATCCAGAGCCAAATACGGAGATCGAAAGTAGACTCCGTACGGACCCTGAATGACCTGGCCACGGCGGCCCAGAATAACTTGCATCAGCGAAGGATGGAGCGGACGGTACCAGACCCTCAGTCGACTCTATATCCTGAGTTAGCGTACCACCCCCGCACCGACGCGAGCAAGGGTCGTAAGGGGAAGGTGGCATCTATGTCCGGTGACAAACCGGAAGTCAATGATAGGTTGGACCGTATGGAGAAGGTACTCGAGAAGGTGACGCACCAGGTCGTCTACACGCCGACGCCCTCGGGGGCGGCACCTAACCCGAGCCTTGAATCGGTCGATGGCAAAAAGAAAGTCCTATCCTCCGATGTAGTGAACCAGATGCTGCTGTCTCTCAGGAAGATATCGGAGGGGATAAAGGATATTCGCGCCGGCAAAAACCCGACTTCCGAGGACCGAGCCAGGAGACCGGAGACTCCTCGCAGGCGAGGAAGAGAGTTCTCAGGGCCGATCAAATGCACCGAGTGTGGCCTACTGGGGTACAGCAGGAAGTTCGGTCCCCAATGCAATAAAGGAAACGAGCAAAGGAGTGGATAGGTGGGGTTGACCCCACTCCTTCATCCCGTAACCCAAACCCCGTTGAAGAGATCTCGCGGCCTTCGTCAACACGGCCCGCGCCGCTAGTAGCGAGCGTGTTGAGCGACGAGAGCGAGAACTCCCTCAGTGACGCCAAAGATGAGCGCGGTGGTAGAGCGCACGTGGAGAAGAAGGGTTATGACGTTAGTAAAGCCAGAGACCCTGGACCAGCCGAGGCGGTGGCGTATGGATCGCACACGCCCTCGGGGGCACGGGCAAAGGCAGATAAATCGTCAAAGGGTATCGACGTTAATAAAGCCCAAGACCCTAGACCGGCCGAGATGGTGGCGAATGGATCGCACACGCCCTCGGGGGCAAGGGCAGCGGCAGATAAATCGTCGAAACGTAACCCCATGGAAACTCCGATCGTCCGAACCAAGGGGGCTCGGACGACAAATGACGTCTCTCTACCACGCGAGAGCACAGTGGCTAGCGCTATGGTGTACAAGAAGCAAAGCTGTGAGGCCGTCGAAACTGTTTTCCGATATTCCCCGGAACAGGAGACGCGTTGTGGCTACCGGTGAAAATAGGGGACTTCCAGATACGGGCCCTCTATGATCCGGGGGCCTCCACCACAGCCATGGGTAGTAATGCTCTACAAATAGCGTCTGTGCTAGACGTCAGATTGGACACCACCCACGCGGGTACAGCAGGACTACCAGACGGTCGTAAGTTAACGATCGTCGGTCACGCCCTGCTGCCATTCACCGTGGGAGGATTGACGATGCCGACGAGAGTAGCCATCCTCCCTACCCTCGTCGAGGAATGTATTTTAGGAGTGAACTTCGTCAGGTTGTTCAGAGCGGTACTTGATCCCGACGATAACACGTTGCTGTTCAAGGGATCACAAGCCAAAATGGAGCTAGAAGTAGCTAGCTTGGAGGCTGGTCCGAGATTAGCTACAATCGGACTAGCCGAGGTAACGGCGACCCAACAGGCGATATTGCAGAAGACCATCGACGAGGCCTTATCGCAAGCCCCTGCGGGCTTGGGATGTGCAGCAGGCATCGAGCACGAGATTCGGGTCGGTGATACGAAGCCAATCAAACAGCGTTACTACCCGGTATCGCACAAGATCGAGCAGGAGATGCATAGACTGGTAAGGGAAATGTTAACCCAAGGGGTAATCGAACCAGCGGACAGTGGCTGGTCGAGCCCAGTGGTTATGATACGCAAGGACGGTTCGTACAGATTTTGTATTGACTTCAGAAAGGTTAACAAGGTCACCGAGCCGAATACGTATCCCCTACCGTTTATGCAAGATATATTAAGGCGTTTGCGAAACGCACGCTATATATCGACGCTCGACCTCAGCAGCGCGTATCACCAGATTCCACTCAAGACCGAATCTCGGTCAATTACGGCCTTTACCGTACCCGGACTAGGACATTACCAGTTCGTACGGATGCAGTTCGGCCTCTCGTACGCCGGCGCCACCTTCCAACGATTGATCGATAGCGTGATCGGCCCCGAAGTAGGCGAATTCGCTTTCGCCTATTTGGACGATATCATAGTGGTATCGTCCAAATTCGAGGATCACCTACGACACTTAAAAACCATATTGGACAGGTTGTGCTGAGCTGGCCTCTCGATTAATTGAGAGAAGAGTATCTTCTGCAAGTCTGAAGCCAAGTACCTGGGCCTGTTGATCAACCGCGAGGGTATCAGGCCATACCCTGAAAAGGTGCGCTCTATCGTGGAGTACCCACGACCAGGAAACGTGCGACAGCTGCGCACCTTCCTGGGGGTTGCTTCATGGTACCGCAGATTCTTGAGTGACTTCGCCACACACGCTCAACCGTTAACGAGGTTGACAGGAAAAAAGAGCGAATATGTGTGGGGAGAGGACCAAGAACAAACCTTTGCTAAACTTAAGGCACTCATGATATCCGCACCATGCCTCGGATTACCGGAACCCGATGGGCAGTACGTGCTGGAGACAGATGCTAGCGCTACAGGAATCGGTGCCGTCCTGATACAAAATGTAGGAGACGGAGACCGAATCATAGAGTACGCTAGCAGAGTCCTTAATCCGGCTGAACAAAACTACTCAGCTACGGAACGCGAGTGCTTGGCGGTCGTGTGGGCCATCCAAAAATTCCGCCCATACATAGAGGCGTACCGGTTCAGGGTGGTGACGGACCACAATAGTCTAAAATGGCTATATAACCTGAAGAACCCAATTGGACGTCTAGCCCGATGGGCCTTGCAACTCCAAGGCCATACTTTCGAGATCGAATATCGAAAGGGGGCAGACAACGTGTTGCCCGACGTGTTATCACGCGCTTTTGAGCCCACGAAGGCTGAGGTTGGCGCAATGGATCAACCGAAGTCAAGGGAGAGCGCCTGGTATACGGAACAATTCTGGTGCGTCAAGGGCCATCCAGAAGAATACCCGAAGTGGAAGGTTGTTGGCCAGGTGATGTATCATCTGAAGCCAAACTACGACCACCGTGGAGAAGACGAATACGGAGAAGTATGGAAACTCGTCGTGCCTCCGGAGAAACGCAAGACAGTATTGTTCGAGAGCCACGACCTAGAGACGGCAGGACACTTGGGACGCGAGAAGACCTTCGTCCGCATTGCCCAGTCCTATTACTGGCCGGGAATGTACGCGGATGTTAAGGGATACGTCCAAAAGTGCCAGGTCTGTCAATAATGCAAGGTTGAACAGCGACTGCCGCGCGGGTTCATGCAGGATCGAACGTTGTCCATGCCTTGGCAAGTGGTCGCGGGCGACATCGCCGGAACCTTTCCCAAGAGCCCTCGAGGGCACAAATACGTCCTGGTTTTCATTGATGTATTTACACGATGGGTCGAATGTATACCCATACGCAGCGCCAATGGCAAGACGATCGTGAAGGAACTCCGGGAACGGGTAATCCTACGTTTCGGTACGCCGAAGATCTTCTTGTCCGACAATGGCACTGAGTTCCGCAACCAGTTGGTAGACGGGTACCTGAGAGATCAGGGGATAAAACGGACCTTCAACCCAACCTATACCCCGCAGGCTAACCCTACGGAAAAGGTGAACCGTACCTTGAAAACGATGATAACCTCGTACCTGCGAGGGAATCACAGGGAATGGGACCGAGCGCTGCCCGAACTCATGTTCGCGTTGAACACGGCCGTCCATAGTTCCACCGGGGTCAGCCCTGCCATGCTCAACTACGACAGGCAACCGGGAGCCCCGAATACTCTTCGGAGACGAATGGACGAGCTTGCCGCGCAAGAGGAAAGTTTACTGCGAATCGGGCAATGGAACGAGCACATGCAGAATAACCGTTCCGTTATTCAGCAAGCTCACGAGAGCGCTTCGGATGAGTCCCTGAGACAGGCAAGGTACTACAACGCCAAGCGCAGGGACCACAGGTTTAAAGAAGGGGACTGGGTGTGGAAAAGGAATCACGTACTGTCCTGCGCGGCGCAGGGCATTTCCGTGAAGCTAGCACCCAAGTTCATAGGCCCCTTTATCGTCACGAAGGTGCTCGGCGTCAACTCATATCGCCTCGCCAATCAACAGGAAAAGGTCACGGAGCTAATACACGCCAAGGACCTCAAACCCTATTATGGGCGAGATGACGATATACCGGAAGATGGCACCCAACCACGAGATGACGACGAGACCTCTACCACCGAGGGAACCGAGGCGATAAGCGTCCCGCCTAATGCGAGCGATACAATGATACATGGAAACAAGAGCGCCGACACTGCGGACAATACACTCTGAAATGACGACGCAACAACTCCGAGCTCACCTCGCCGTACTCGTCGTGATCCCCCCAGCCGAGGCCCACTAAATACCTCTCCTACTAACGCGATGAAGCGCCCACGAGGGAGACCTCGTAAGTGCGCGCTAACCACACACACTACACAACATCGACAGACTACTCGAGCCTCTCCTCCTATCATCGGGAAAAGGAAGAGGGGCAGACCACCGAAAACGCCAACCGTGAATGCATGAGACACGGCGAACGAAGGACCTGGGAGACCGACGCCAAGGACCCCACCTTCGACTCCGGCGACGAAGGCCTTGGGCAGCCGAACAGGCGCCCACCTTCGATATCTAAAAATGTTCAGGATACTAACTTGCTGGATTATTACAGGATGCAGATCACGCTCGAACAATTCGAGCAAACGGCGGAAGCCCTCATCGGCTTGGACTTTGGTCCCGCCATTGAAGGGGTGGTACATGCCGCCCTGCACCTCATAAGTGCCCGAAGAGAAGAGGAGGAACAAGCACGGGTGCGAGCTCACGAGAGCTCGTCATCCGTGCTTATCGTGGAGCTCCCGACGGAAGACTCGGCCACGCGACCATCGACGACTCCCGGCATCGCGCGCGACGACGCCGCGCCACTGTCTGGACCCCCAGCGGGACGAATCCCTCTGAAGGCCCCAACATCGTCCATCGGCACCCAGACGGAGGAGGGTGCCGCCGACGTGACCTGGCGCCCCAGGTTCGCTAGCCAGACACCCCCGTCTGGCGAACGGACCTGGGAGGAAATATTAGAAGGGTTGAGGGAAGTCGAACGAGGCTGGGCGACCCTCAACGCCCTCCAACGGGCCGTGTACGCCGAATACGAAGCGTACGCGGCTGCGGGACACCACCCAGACGTAATGGACTACTGGGATAAGGTGGTATCCCGCCGTCGCCAGTTCGCGTCGGCACTCAAGGAGGTGCAGCAGCGTCACCGCCAGGCCCTCGAGGGCCCGGCGAGTGGCAAATCCATGGACCTTCCCCAGCCTCCGATCATCGGAGCCAGGACAGCGGCTCCGGAGGTCAGGTCGGATGTCGCACCGCACCAGGGCCCGCAAACGTGCGGGGTAAACCTGGTGGTGAATGTGGACGGCGGCCAGGGTGGTCATGCAACGGGGCCCATCCACATCTATGTGGTATTAGGGCCCGCGGGTGAGGACCCCACGGTTGAAAGACTGCTGTGGTCCGCCCCGAACCGTAGGAACGGGTTGCCACTGACCCCCAGGGAACGAGGCCTCACACGGGGCACCCTTTCCCGCGCTCAGTGGGAAGGGTGCAACGTATGCCACTACCCCGGGGTGACCCGTACGGACCGTTGCCCCCGCGCGCGACGGCACGCCGACCTGGTCCAAGAGAGGCTGGAGTGGGAGGCGCGCGGTCGTCCTCCTCTAGACGACCAAGGATGGGAGGAATCGCCAAGACCAGTCAGGTGATCTTGCCCTGCCCCCGTGGGCAGGGCCACTTCTACTCCTGTCGACGAAATAAAAATTCAGCTAAACATCACATGGACTATAACCCTTTATTACCCTTTCTCCTCTCTAGCTCGGAAGGGACAGCGCTAATAGAATTATCGTCAAGGACCCTGTAGGTTCAGACTGGAAGGGGGCTGTGACGGTAAGCGTCAAATTAGCGCTAGTAATATAACCTAACTGCTGCTCGCGGGGGCAGCACCTATTGGAGAGATGAGGAACGTGACGAACTCGGCGCGCGAGCAGACGGAACGCGCGCGCTTGAAATTGGACAGTGAAGCATCGACCATCATCACGCTCGTTCGCTCTTTCGTTTCGCTACTACCGATCTACGTGCCGCCAACACCGAAAACCCACGAAGATCATCCGTGCCATCGATCCAGGAGAGTGATCGCAGTTGACGAGGTGCTGTGTGCCTACGAAAGGAGAGACCTGAGCCGGCGGAGAAACGCCGCCCTCCACGAGACCGGCAGAGTATGTGAGGTTTCGCCATCGAGGGCGAAGCCGTGTGTGCGCGCATTCGCGACCCGCGACGCTAACAATAACTGTCTTCTCGCAGTGTGTGACTCTATCGTTTCCTTCGAACGTCTGCAATATCAAGGTAAGCTGGCCAGCTTAATCTTGCGATCGCGGTTGCATGATTAACAATCGATTTATAATATCCGAAGCGTGCATATAACGGCTCCAATAACGAAGAGCAGCGAGCTTTCTGACAATACGTGTTGTCGATGAGCGAGCGTCGATGTAAACAAACGCGCGGGCCGACCTTATGTAACATTTGAGTGATAATAAAAGGTTCTGTTCGTGTTACTAACAAGTGTTTTTCGATCCGCTTACTTATTTGTGCTTCCACTCACTTTCTTGTAAGTTAATTAGATTTACTGGTTGACTGACACCTATCTCCCCATGCTCTCCGGATTGCGTTTCGAGCATAAATAATTACATTCGCCCTTTCAACAAAGCCGCGCGAATAAAAATATAATTAAACGGTGTTACCCCGTTACAGTACATTATTATAATAATTGATATTAAAATGTTTGTGTTCTTATATATTCTACGTTATTTATTTACATATTTTGCAACTGTTTTAGTGTTGATAATGATATGCTGGAAAATATTGGGAAGAGCATCATTGCAACTTTTCCATCCGAGATACTATCGGCTTAATATATTGCTCCTATTGAAAAAAAAGATTCTGACTTATAAAAGAAATCAATCCTTTCAAAAGACAAATTATCTATTAAGTGAAGGAATTTGTTGTCACAGAGAAATTTTGATTTCAATGATGACAGAAAGGAACAACCTGTTCAAGAGCAAATAGAAGATCCAAGTATAAATACTGGTATAATAAAAATACGTTTTTATCTTATTGTTTTTATATTATTTTTTGTAGTAATTATAATTAAGTTTTTTAGAAAAATATTTATTATTTAAAAGATGAATTGGTGAAGAGCAGTTTAAATTGGTTGGACGAAAACGAATGTTTACCAATTAATGATATAACTCTAATGCATTAAGTTGCTACTGCTGATAATCGTTTGAACATTATCCGACAGTCAAATCAAGGCGTAACTCAGATTTCTGACAAGTATTCAGTATTAAAACAGACCAACGCATATCCTCTAATAAATCAAGATTTTTGTTACTTGGACTTAACAAAAATTACTTTGGACGCTGAAATTTTGGATAAAATATTCAAAATAATTTTGGATATCCAGGCAGTTCCACAGAAAGACATCACGGCAAAAACTCTTAAGGCAAAACTGAAATTAGATAATTTGAACGACAGTGAGTAGAGCATTATTCATTAATCAATTAAGAATGCGAAAATATTAATTTCTAATATATTTTTTTAGACTCTAAAATTGTTCTTCAGCTATTATTGCTACTTCATTTGATCCCGCCGATAGCTGTAGTAAACATAAATAAATCGACATGGAAAATTTCATAAGTGACTGCAAAGTAAGTTTAATTCAACATGCATGTGTGAATTGTGTTTATTTTTATTAAATAAAATATTTGAAAGTTATAATTAGTTAAAAATGGAATTGAAGTTCAAGTTAAAAATTGAAATAAAATATATTAGTTCATTTATTTTAATTTTTTTAGATAGATGGTGATGTAGCAAGGATAAGAAAAGAAAGATTGGATTTTACAATTAATCACAAACAAACTTTACAGCTATACATTATCATAGTAGGTGAAAGAAGCCATACATTATCATAGTAGGTGATCAATCACTCGAAGAGAATGATCATTGCCACGTTTGCATCGATAGAGTCATTTATGGTTTTGACACGACAATACAAGCTTTTAATGTTTATTTCAAGTGCTTTCATGTATTCGATCTTAAATATCCGGTTGAAAGTGAACATATACAGGGTATCCCATTTTAACTTCCCAGTAGGATATCTCAAAACTTGGCAAGGTAATCCATAAATGTTTCAAACAAAAGTTGTATGGTTCGGAGGGGGTCAACTTATGATAACCTCAAACATGACCTTGAACTTGATTTTCAAGGCAAAGGCATCTCAAGTATACAGGTTAGGCCATTTTAAATGACCCAGTCGATTTTCTCGAAAACAATAGGGGATAGCGAAAAATAGTTCAGATGAAAGTTGCCCAACTTTGAGGGGGACATATCCCTGTGACCTTGCCTTTGACCTCTAAGGTCATGTTCAAGGTCATTTGAAGGTCAACTTTGTTTTTTTAAATAGGAACCCCTATTTTTGACCCCGGATTCGAAATTCTACGTTCAGATGAGGTAATATGAGTGGGGTCATGGTTCGAAATTAGAACAAAGTAAAATTGTAATGTTTATTTTATTGTACCGGAGGATTACAAGGTCAAATACAACTTATGTCTGCTATTTACGAAGTCATTTATTAAGCATATTCTAAATATCATTCATTTAACCTCGAAGCAAATGTTCGAAGTTACCTCCATTTGTTTGGAGGCATAAATCGAACCGCCTCTGGAAATGGCGCAAAGTGCCAAGCAAAGTTTCTCTTGGTATTGCAGCGCATGCTCGGCGAATGCGACCCTGCATGTCTTCTCTATAGTTGTCGGCTGCTATTCAAAAACAACATTTTTCAAATAGCCCCATAAATAAAAGTCTGGGGATGTGAGGTCAGGTGAACTTGCAGGCCAGTTAATTGGAGCTCCTCGTCCGATCCATCTACCATTATAGTTTTCATCCAAAAAAGCCCGTACAATTCGAGCGAAATGTGGTGCTGCACCGTCCTGCTGAAGCCACATTCTTTGTCGCGTGTGTAAATCAACATCTTCCATCATTGCAGGTAACTCATCTCTTATTAGCTGTAAATAACTATTCCCGTTAACGTTTTCTTCAAAAAAATAAGGACCGATCAAATAACCATTGATGATTCCACATCAAACCATCAGGCTCCAACGCCTCTGGTGATTCACAGTTATGTGCCAATGAGGATTTTCATTCGACCAATAGTGGCAATTATGCCTATTAAGTTCTCCGTCACTTTGGAATTTAGCCTCATCAGAAAAAAGGACATAGTTGAAAAAAATTTGATCATTCTGTATCATCTATAAGGCCCATTAGCAAAACGCAATTCGCTGTTGGAAATGTGCAGGTTGTAACTCCTGGACCAAAGTAATATGATAAGCATGATATTTTAGGATTCTGAGAATTCTTAAAACTGTTCTTCTTGCTATACCATGCCATCTTTCAATTCGGCGACTGCTGGTATGAGGATCAAGGTGAATGATTGCAAGAATAACCAGAACACGTACATCATTTGCGTCATACACGTGACGCCAGCGTTGCCTAACCAAACGTCCACGACGAGCTCTCTGAGTTATGCGACTTATTTGTCTATGATCTGGGTGTTGTCAGTGAGGAAAGCGTTCAGCGTAAAGTCTAGCTGCAGCACGATAATTATTATGACTAGTCCCTAAAACCAATAACATATCCATAATCTCACTCGGCTGATAGTCAGGCATTTTTAGAGGTTTCAATGACTCAAACAAAATTAAGATCACGTAATTTCAATCGCAACTTCTAAGACTGATGGAAATAGAAAATTTGAAAAATTACTCAAATTTCATGATTAATTTTCTTTTGATGATTTTCCAAAATTTGGAACTTAAAGGAATTGAAGTTATTTTGTTTTTGTTAAGTTGAAGAATTTTTCATACATTTGTAGTATGATGTTGCATTAGTAATTTTTTGCAATGAATATTTAATTTACATATAACATCATTCTGATTTTATGTAATTACAAAATACAAATAATAACTTTAAGATTATCATCTGAATTTTGGAAAGGTGATGTCAGAATATGACAATAAATATCTACATAATTCTTTAATGAGAAAAACATAAAAACGAAAGCTTAGTCTGTAACCGAAGATGAAGGCGGAATGACCTTGAACATAACCTGAAAGTTCAAAGGCAAGGTCATACAGATATGTACCCTTGAAAGTTGAAAAAACTTGTTTGAAGAGTTTACGCTTAATCTTAGGCGTCCCAGATTATTCGGGCCGGAAAAATGACCTGTACATGGCCGTGGGGTTCATGCGGATCCCACACATATTACCTTATCTAAACGTAGAATTTCCCGCTCTTTCCGAATCCGGGGTCAAAAATAGGGGTTCCTATTTAAAAAAACAAAGTTGACCTTCAAATGACTTTGAACATGACCTTAGAGGTCAAAGGTAAGGTCACAGGTATATGTCCCCCTCAAAGTTGGGCAACTTTCATCTGAACTATTTTTCGCTAACCCCCATAGTTTCCGAGAAAATCGACTGGGTTATTTAAAATGGCCCACCCTGTATATGTGTTAAGATTAGTATTTCATTGCTTAAATATTTAAAGCTATGATATTTTCTAGTAATTAGAGTTAATTTCATAAATAATTGTAATTAATTTTAATTCTATACTTTTTCTAACATTCCATTGATCATAATCTTAGATGTTAAAAATGATTGTTTGCCCATTTTGTTCTAAATCAAGGCTTGGAGCAGAATTTATCTCTCATATAAAAATAAAATAAAGAATTAAAATGGATTGTGAAATTCAATGCTTACAAACTAACTGTAAATAACAATTTTGTAACGTATATGCATACAAAAAGCATGCTATTCGAGTACATAGTGTACTTACGAAGACTCTTGATCAGCAAAAATATTTAGAAACTGAGGATGTTCAATATTCAACTGATTCTTATGAACTTGATTTATTACCGAGAATTAGCGACCATAGACATTTCACAAAAATCAACTATTAGTATTAAGGAATTTTCCAAATTGATTTTGCGCGAATGTACTTTATTAGTAGCCAAATATTTTGCTAAACCCGTAATTAATAGAAAAAATATATTAGAAATAATTTATGCTTTTTCGAAAATATATGAAAGCCCGTTAAAATACCTTGAAAATAAATATGCAACAGTACCAGAATTGCCTCTGGAGTTCTTTGTGATACGAAAAGCTTTTAGTTTATTTAAATCTGAGCACAATGTTTTGAAGTACTTCGTTGATCAAAAAACTTTATACATGCTAAAATTTGTTCCGATAGCGTCAAATTTAAAATGTGATTCAACTAAAGGCCAGTATAAAAATGTGCAAAGACACGATTATGTACAAATTGTGCCTATGCGTTCAATATTGCTTAAATTTTTGCAACTGCTCCGGGTATTTACTTCTATACTATCTAATATAGAGAAAAGTAAAAAAAGTAATATGCTGAGTTCTCTCTTTACATGTGAGTTGTACAAAAAAATTCAATTATCATTTCCAACTGAAATAATTATTCTCATCATAATTTATAACGATGATTTTAAAATGAATAATGCAATGGGTTCTCGCAAAGTTTTTCGAAAAATTGGAGCAGTATATTTTATTATCTTAGGCATTTCTAAATACATAAATATTAAAATCATAAACACTTGGAAAATGAACCAATGTTTCGGAATTATACAGGGTGTGCCAGACCACCCGTCCACCCTTCTAGTTTTTCAAAAACGCTTTTTCAGAAAAGATGAAACATACAAAATTTCAGTAAATCAGTCAAGGTTTTCAGCGGTGACCTTTAATTTGACCTTGGAAATTATTTTCAAGGGCATATCAAGGTAAACTTGTTTTTTTTTAAATAGAAACCCTTACTTTTGACCTTGAATTCTTAAAGAGCATGAAATTTTGAGTCAAAAGTGTTTTTATAATTTTTTTTATTTGAGGCACAGTTTCCGAGAAAAAAATTCATTAACATTTGCAATTTAACATATGAAGCCTTTCAGATAATTGCAAGCCATCGGTTTCACGAGTTAAATTGCAAATTTAATGAACTTTTTTTTCGAAAACTATGAAACTTGAATATACATTCGAATGACGTGGCTTGAAGTCGATACCTTAATGAAAAAAATATCCGTTAATTTAAATTTGCATTATCAAAAGGTTATTAATTCAATTAACTGTTTCTTTTCTTTAATTAAATAATGTTATTTTCTATACTTCTTAAAATATTACCTGATAGTGTATTTATACGTAACTTGACTGCAAGTGACTTAATATGGTGTCGATTAATATATAAGAGCGAAACTATTTACATACGTTAGCGTGCGTAGAATGTGAACGAAAAAGTGTACTATTTGCGGTCAGCATGAGAGTATTTGTAATTGATATGCGTTGTTGTAAAATTATAAAATGAGGTAACTAAATATCATAATTGATGTTACGTAACAAGTGTAAATTCATTCGTTTGTTCTTCATAAAGTTTTTTCATTTCTTTATCAGCGTTCTCAGCAGGCAGCCATAACCATCAGTTGTTTGTGGTCGCGAGCACGTAATAAAATGTCTCACGGGGTCTCAGCTGTTCTGAATTTTGAACCACGTAAAATTACTATGCTGTGTAATTATGCATTAGAAACATTTGACCGTGCTAGTAGAGCGTTGTTAGGAAAAGGGGAAGTAAGTAAGGGGATAGTAAGTAAGTAAGGGAATAGTAAGAACATCGATTCGAATGATTAAATAACGATTTAAATAATAGAAAAATGTTTGTTTCTGCGTTGCTATGGTTTTTCTTTGAAAAACTCGACTGTTATTTTTTTTAGTTTCTTTGAAAGTTACGTCCTAGCTTTCGAAGTGAACGGATATAAAAGATATAATTATAATATGTAAAGTTAATGTTACTTACTTTTAAATAAACTTATAGAACAAGAAAAGAATTGTTATTATAAAGGTAAATTTTTGTTTTATTGTGAGAGACATTTAGGCGACCGTGACAGGATAGTTTTTTCGTTTCTCTCAAGTATCATCGTGAGTTTTTTATGAAGGTTGAACGCGTGTGAACGGAAAGCGCATCAAACATCTAACGTCATGGCTCCGAAACGAAAACCTGCTTCATCTCAAAACGTCCCTGTTGAGAAGCGTGCTCGTCAAACCGTTCTAGGTGTCCGTACAAGGAGCGGTGTTCGCGGTGTGCTTATTGGACCTCGCGACGCAAATCGAGGAGCTTCTGTTGCAGTTTACGATGCTGGTCGGGAAATCGTTGCTACGGACCAAGGCAACAACAACCAAACTTCTTTCGGTCCTTGCGGCATTCGTCAAGGAATAACTGTCGCTGCTATACGAGGTCGTGGAACAGACGCTAACAAACTTGAAGATTTTAATCTTCCTTCCGATCTATTTGCTGACAAACCGGTCAATGATCCTGATGAACTGTCTGCCGATCGATATGGTCGTGACCTTCAATTGACCTTGAAAATGACCCTCAAGGTCGAAGTTAAGGTCACCACAAGATGCCCCTTTCAAAATGCAATAATTTTATCTACATCATTTTTCTCTAAACTATACCAATCTTAGGTTAGTTAGGTGGAAAGATTAAGAAAAAAATAACATTGAACTTTAGGTGATGTTGGGGGCGACTTTGGTAGTCACCCAGACCCCACGTATAATAGGTCATCTAAACGTAGAATTTCCCGCTCTTTCCGAATCCGGGATCAAAAATATGGGGGTTTCTATTTAAAAAAACAAAGTTGACCTTCGGATGAAACATGTTTCACGCATCCTTACCTTAAAAAAGATTTCTGGGTGCTTCAATTAAAATGGTCTACCCTGTATATAATTCTTAGATATGGATTATCCGTGTTTGTAAACAATCGATGTAAAAGTAATCTATTTTCTCATCGTATGGTAAAAATAAGGTGGTACCTTGAACCATCGCTTCTTTACAAAATGGCGGAAAAAACGAATTTTTTTTTTTCAATCTTCATCAACTTTTTTCTCAAAATCTATGGTCTTTAGAAAAAAATTCATAAAAACAAAAATGCCTTAGAATCGCTCGAGGAACATTCTCAAATTTTTTCAGAATTTTTTGAGACAATTTTTGATTTTCCGGGAAACTTGGGAAATGGAATTTTCAAAAATGTCTCCAAAAATTCTGAAAAAATTTTAGGATGTTTCTCGAGTGATTCTAAGACATTTTTGTTCTTATGAATTTTTTTCTAAAGTCCATAGATTTCGAGAAAAAAATTGATAAAGTGAACATAGCGGCCGAAACGAATTTTTATTTTTTCAACTTTATCAATTTTTTTCTCGAAATCTATGGACTTTAGAAAAAAATTCATAAGAACAAAAATGTCTTAGAATCACTTGAGAAACATCCTAAAAATTTTTCAGAATTTTTGGAGACATTTTTGAAAATTCCATTTCCCAAGTTTCCCGGAAAATCAAAAATTGTCTCAAAAAATTCTGAAACAATTTGAGAATGTTCCTCGAGCGATTCTAAGGCATTTTTGTTTTTATGAATTTTTTTCTAAAGACCATAGATTTTGAGAAAAAAGTTGATGAAGATTGAAAAAAAAAAATTCGTTTTTTCCGCCATTTTGTAAAGAAGCGATGGTTCAAGGTAAACAAAAAAATTTCCTGTTAAACTTCAAATCCCATGATCACCTTTGATCACGGTCGCAAGGTGATATCTTCACCGTAACACTTCGAAAAAAAATCCTAAAAATTTTTTTTTTCGAAAATTTAGGTGTTTTTTATGTTTCAATCGAGCATATCTCTTTTCCTGTGAGTTTTATCATGATTTTGGCAACGGATTCTGAAAGAGCATGCAATTTTACATCAGAATATGTGGTTCAAGAATTTTTTCAACGCCAATTACATAGGAAAAAATCACTTTGAAAACGTGCAAGAAATTTTGACATTTTGGACGTTAATGGGTTAAGCAGTTTTCCATATCACAAAGTTATTGTGTTGTCATATATCATTAAACTGCTATGTCGAAAAAAAATTATAGTCGCTGGAATATATTATGTTGTGTCATCACACTGCTTAATTGACATTCAATTAGTAATCTGAAGATTATTTTATATAAATTATTATTATATTATTAAATATAATATTTTATATTATTAAATATAATAATTATATTATAAAATGAATTATATTATTTTTATATAAATTATAATGAGAAATTGAAAAGCAGTAGTTGAAAATAAATCAAATATGTTATCTCAATAATACAGAACAATATTGTGTGAAAAATCAGCAATTATGATGTCTACATTAAATTAACATTCACTGCTCAAAAAGCGGCTAGATTTTTTGACATTCTAGAGCATGTTTATTTGAATTTTTTTTGAGAAATCGAATAAAATATACCTCATGTTAGGGTAGAAGCAGAAGGCAAAATAAAAATCAAAATAAGTAATTTTTGTTTTGTCTGAAACAGTGTTCTTATGAGTTCTAAAAATGTAAGAAAATTGCGAAAATATACTTACGTGTTAGAAATTTTTTTCAAGAATATAACTAAATAAAGATCACCAAAATTGTTGAAATAGGTGTAAAAAACATTTCTTCTTTTCTTTATTCCGTTCCTAAAGGATCTTAAAGATTGAAAATTGATGAAAAGATGTTTCTTTCTTACTATGCCAAATGTATATTCCTAATTAGTTTTTTTAAATAATTTCACATATAAAAAAATAGTAAAACATAATAAAATAATTGACAGCAAGAAAAAATAAATTTGTAGGATTTTTCATTAAATAAAAAAATTATTTATCAAAATAATTATTACAATTAGATGCCTTATAGTATATATATCAATAAAGACAATATTGATCATATAATTATAAAAACCAAAAAAGTAAATCAAAATAAACAAAATTTAAAAATCGCAAAAACAATACTTCTTCTCAATAAAGCAAAATAGTTTGACGAAGGAAACAATTATCTTTATTTTAAAATTATTTTCATTGAGATTTGCAAGTAACTGATAAAAAAATCTCTCGTTTCTTTAGTATAAAAAAAATCTTAGTTTTAACGTATTTTTCGATGACAAAACGAAAATAAAAAATTATCAATGATATCAGGAACAATTAGATTAATACCAATATTACAAAATCTGAGACGATTTCTCTTTAAATTGAGACCTGTATCTTCGCAATTGACTGTCAAAATTGAATTGAGCGATGAGTCAGAGATCAACGTTCTTTGCGGGTAGTATTAGGACGTGGCGTCGATGAGACGGGATGACGATAATAGAATGGGAGGTAAAATATTAATCACCTGTTTGCGCATGGGCGTCGAGCAGTCGTCTTTGCTGCGTTCAAACTTTTCAAACTTGAAACTATTGCTGCGGTAGAGTTCGTTGTCACTGTATTGGCGGCGGCATAAGCGACGTGTGAGTCGGCGAGGCCGGCAGGGTGCGCACTCGCTGGGCAATTCCCAGTGCAGCTGAAGCATCGCAAGCTCAGCACTGCAGCGAGCCATGGCACAGTCGGCGGCACGGCGTACGCGACATTTGACTTTCTTTATTGGACCGTCAGATGCTGCTATGGTCATTGTTGGTATTACCTGGCCTCGATCTTGACATTGTTGCTGATGTCGCTGATACTGGCTACTGACTGGATACATACAGAGTCGGGCTTCGCTCGGACAGTCGCAAATCTTGGCAGAGCCGTGGGGACAGGGTGGTGTTAGGATCTGCTGCTGTTGCTGCAAATTTGCGAACAATACGGACGGACCTTGAGGAGTTCCGCGCCGCCGCCAATTGTAGCTTACTCCGGTACCGTGCCGGCATGGTTGTTCCGTGCACTCGCATCTGCAATGCAATATTATGTGATTTTCGAACGTATTTTTCAATAGTTCTCTTAATATTAAATCCACTATCCTTACGCTATTGTTCTTCATTTTTACTTAAGTATTTTGCAATTTTTTACATTTTATTTTGAATTACTATCCGAGCTATTATTCGCAGAAACACTCATTCACTATACGTACTATATTATTTTATTACATTTGCATAACTTCAGACTATTGTGCATTTCTTAAACTATTGTTTGTTCAATGAAAAAGCGAGGAAATTGCATATATAGCGATTCAGCAGGCATATTGAGTGTTATTCAAGTCAGTTTGTGTGCAGCTTTATTTGAATCACATAAAAAAATGGAATCAAACGAATTATCAAATTTTTGTAAAAGTGATTTATTGTTAGAGAATTAAATTTATTATTAAAGATTACTTTTCAAGAAAGATAATATGTTTGAAAGAAAATTCATTTAATAATTTATAGGTAATCTTTACGAACGACATTATTGAGTTATTGCAGGGGACTAGAAAAATGCATAACTTTAATCCTAAAATGCCGAAATGAAAGTTAGCTGAATTGCGAAACTGATTGTGAACGATATTGTGAAAAGCAACTCGATATCGAGATGGTATGTAAAGTTTGCCGAGGAAAATCCAGTCAGAGAAAATTTAAGTTGCATAGCTGATATCGAAATGAAACAGAGGAGAGACGTACCTCCGAGAATGCCTCGGTCCAGCTGGTCTGTGTGTGTGTATATAAGGTTTGCTCTCGGGAGGGCATTTGCAGTAGAACGGTGACGAACGTTGCCTCTTACGGACTTTGATAACTACAGGGTGAATAAGGCACGGCTGTGTCTGACAGCTGCAGACAATGGCCTGAGGACTTCGAACACGCTTCATATCCAACTGTCTTTGCTTTTGGTCATCACAATGGTCAGGCAACTGCTGTTGTGTTAATTGACTATCATTCAGGGATACTATCTTTGTGCCAGCTCGGCAACTAGCACTTTTCACGCGTCTCCAAACCCGCTCCATCTGATGGCTGTTATCCAACTGATCATAAAACCGTACTCGGCTGCGTTGATTAGGCGCCTGCGTACTACCTCCTATTCCTGAACACAGTAACCGATACTGTTTCTCTCTCTATATGTATATATACGTATGTATGTGCGTATTTATGTGTTGTATTTCTTCGGCTTCTAAAGCAATGTTTACATATTATAGCAATATTTACATACCACCGCAAGGTGGCTGCTACTATCTTCACGCTACACGATTACGTGATTAATGAATGAAACAGAGTCTTCTAGTATCGGTCGGCACCCGTAGTAAATTTTATCAAGCATTTCAACTACAAACTCTTATGCAATCTGCTACAAGCGCTCGGCTTGTCCATAACTTTTGATTTATACAAACCAACACATTTTATACTCTAAGATAAGTTACCACTGTATCTATTTTTTTTCCAAATTCAACTGCTTCGTATTACTTTTTTACAACTTTTGTCCAATCACATGTGCATCCTACATATTGGTCATAAACTTTTCATGAATTCATAAAGACTTTCATACATTTTTTTCGGTTTTTAAATGCGATTTTGTGTATTTCATATGCTTATTATTATTTATCTCACTATAATATAATTTAAACAGTATAATACTTTTAACCAATATTTGTACATATTGAACCACTTTACAACAGTAATTCAATGATCAATTAAACGAACAAAACATTATGACGATCTTATTTTAGAATAACAGAAAAATTTTAACCAATATTTGTACATATTGAACCACTTTACAACAGTAATTCAATGATCAATTAAACGAACATAACATTATGACGATCTTATTTTAGAATAACAGAAAAACTAGATTGTCGTCAAAAAAACATTTTGTTTAATATTTTTGTCTTTAATTCAGCTATGTGTTTCATAACTAAAAATAATCTAAAACGTTCAAAAAATTATACACAGAGTATACAAATAATTTCCAATTCTTGCGCCATATTATTACGGCATATTACTAAACCAATCATATATGCCATAACCTCTATCTACAACTGTGAAATCGCCATCAATAGAGGCTTCACTCTTCATCATTCTCCTTTTTAGTAAAGAAAAAACTCAGCTAAAAAAACGCTGCAAACTGGATTGATAGATTGTTTTCTTAAAAGTTTAGTAGAAATAGAACTTTTCTAAAAAAGATGTTCATCTCTTATCTTTTTGTAATATATTATTATTCATGTTTTAATAAAATTTTTTCAAAATAAATGGAAATAAACATTAAACTGAAAGAATTTGAGAACTACTAAACACTTATCTAAATATACCGTTAGGCTTTTTCAAAGCACATAAAAATTAATGTTCTATAGGCAAAACAAATTTTTTATAATTAAAAAAATCTATGTACAATACATAAGAAATTTCATAATTAGTTGAATAGTTTTCATATTTCTATTCTAATCAACCGTTTTAAGTGCAATATATATCTATACCCAACTTTTAACGACCAAACTGTAAACAATGTAAGAGTTTCAAGTGGTTGCATTTCGAGATTGTTCAATAACAAATTATGGCGCATAATGATTAAAGACTATACTGATACTACAGGCCTTTCATAAAAATAATCATCAAATAAGTGGCGTCGCTATTTGATAACAAATATTTTCTTTTCATCAAAATTTAATATGACGTCACGATACATATTATTGATTTTTATATTTAAAATAATATTTAGATCAGTCAATCTTTATAAGCATCCCTATTACTCTATTTTATGTATGAAGTTATATTAACTAGTAATATGTATTATTCACTAATAAAAAGTGAATTTAATAAACCATGGTTCGTCAATTTTTTTGTACTGCGCAGGCGCCTAATTTGCGGATTTACATGGTACTGGCGGTTTGTTATTCTAAAATTACAATGTGATATAATAATTTTGAGATTTTGAAAGGTCACTTTATTTTCACTTTTTCTAGAAAAATTGTTTTTCGCTATAACTTTGCTGTTTTTAGTATTATATGCTTATGATCTCATTACTCGATACTATTGTTAGACATATGTAATTTAGGTTAATACATATGACGATTTCTGTACAAATGACGTTAACCCTTAACTGCTATGTAGAGTAGATTTACTCCAGACAATTTTTAACAATTAATAAAATTTATTATTTTTTTTCAACAGTTTTTTTCAGTGTATGTAACATTAAAAATGGTTAACCTGACTATTTTTTTGGTAGTAAAAGGTTTGAATTATACTAGAAAAAAATTTCATAGCAAAATATCTAAAATTCTCTGATTTATTCGATGTTTTTCAGGCTGGGGTAGATTTACCCCACTGAGCGCAGTTACGTGGCCAAAATGAGGTGTAAAAGTTAAGGGTTAACAGTATTTTGTTATATTTTGTGTTATTGTTACTTCGTACTAATAATTTTTTTGATAAGAATGTAACATTCGATTAACGCTTGTGTCTTGGTAATGATGATAAAATATGTTACCAGGATGTCACCAAATTTACAAATAAAATTTGGTTTGAAAAGATCTTAAGGGGAAAGATTAATTTGATTGCTCAAAAAAAAATTATTCAAGTTTAAACTACATCGTGCAAGCCGCTTAAAAAAACTGTTATGAAACAAAAATATCCAAAGTATTAAATAGATTTAAATGCACATATTATAAGTTTATTTTTGTAAACGAAATCGACTATTATAAGGAAGAAATAATTTATAAACGGCTAAAATTTTGAATTTAAATAGTAAATAAGAATAATGAATGATAAAATATTAATAGAATTTGTAATAAACTTTGCGAGGTTGCTAATTATCCGCGTAAATGTGATCGTGTTCGTCGCGAGATTGAATAAGTTCTAAGTTATTACGAGTTCTGGCACGTTCGATATTGAGACTAGAAACTTAAGATAGATTTATCAAAAAATTGTAAATTTGCCAGAACTTCTATCAATTTCTGAACAATATATCATTGAATATTTTGTGCAAATTTGTATAGGTTTTGTATACTTGTTGCCAAAGAAAAAATTTATAAATAAATATATGTATGTTATTCACAAGTTTCAATGACTTTTTTCAACTTCTAGAAAAGGTAAATTCACTTAAATTTGTAGTACTATTTATAATACTTTTACAAGTTTACTAAACTGTCGACAAAGAAAAAGTTGCTAAAAAATATATGTAAATTTAGCGCAATTTTACTGTAAGTTATACCAGGGCAAGCATTTAAAACTTTTAACACACATAATAGTCTTGCCAAGTTTAGATATTTGTGTTATTACGAATCGTTAATATGATCATGTAAGTTCATTCAAATTTTTAATACTTCTGATTATGTTACCAAAACATTTATAAATCTACGGTAAATTTCTAATCGATATTTTTCAATTTTCGAATTATAATTTTTCCAAATCCTGAACTAATAGCGTACTTATTAATTCAGTAGCCATGTATTATAGTACTTGTAGTAAAAATAGAATAATCCTCATTACATGAGATCAATTTACTTAGTTATTTAACAGTTTATTTCTGTATACTTGCTGAAAAAACAATATCCTTGACAAAATCTTTAATAAAAAAGTAACAAATATATACGATTGAATAGATGTTAACAGCCAATAGGTTATTATTATGTACTGAACATATAAAGTCGTTGTTACAAAATATTCTAGGAAGATACACTCAAACATATTTTTAAAGCCATACTTGATTACACAAGTATACAAATAATATATAATTTTCTGTATCACAAGCAAGCTATCGCATTCCCGAAGAATTTTGGTGCACTGAATCCAAATCTGGCCTCAGAATTGTTGCATCATGTCAGGTTTTTGAAATATCCTAACCTAAAATTGCAAAAAACACTGCTTTTTGATATATTCGAGGTTATGTAGCATCATAAATAAATTTTTCATAGAAAACAATTTAAAGCCGCTTAATATAATTCTTCCTCTTTCAAATGCCGTTGAGTTTGCCTAAATATCTTTTTTTATCGCCAAGATATCGAATTTTGAAATGTTCATATTTGGGCAATTCTTGGCTATTTGAAACAGTTTTAAACTTCAAATCACCAATTTGGTTCAAAGTTCGTAGACTTGTACCTATACAGAGGTCAACATCTGTGCAGAGTTTTAGATTAAAATATTGATAAGGGGCCGACTTATCAACTGTTGAAAAAATATTGGACTTTTTTTTATTAATTCGATTTCTCGGAGACTAATAAAGATATGGACAAGGAACACAATCACTGCATGCATTCATTCCAGTTAGTGATGACAATACAACGGAAATTAAAGTAAAAAAAACTTCATACTCTTGTATAGTAAGAGCATCTTTTAATTGACTATACATGCTACTTTCAAAAGTTTCATATTCTTCTTGACTACAGTAAATAAACGTTATTTTAGGCATAACTTGCTTCGCCCATTTGTAAAATTCTGCAGAATTACTTATGATTTTACCGAGCAAGCTTTCTCGTCGAGCTAATCTTTTTATATCTCCACCAATTCCATCACATGGACTTTTAACATGATAACTTGCAAAAAAATGCCACTCTGCTCTAAATAGAATAAATGCCGTAATATCGAACTAAGTTTAGAAAATTCATTCTATTTTTATATTGGCTTCCGGCACCATCACTAACATAAATAATTTTTTTTATAGTATTTTGAAATGTATTTTTGACGAATTCAATTAAATTTTTTTGATATTGTGACGTCGGTTGACGAAACAATTCTCAGGCGCACTTTTTGGTCTATCCTTGCGGACAATAACCGGGACGTGCGTTACCACTATCGCGGGAAATTCCTTTTTTCGGCGACGGGGGATCGAAGCTTTGCTGTACCACACGCTAGGCAATATAGCAATACTTCGCGTTATTTTACCACACTCTTGGCAATAAAATAACGTAAAGGGAGCCTATCTAATATGCACTCGACCACACGCTTGGCAATCGAGTGTAACTATCTAAGAAAGAAAATCCCGTACGCGAAACTAGGAAGAGTAAGGAGAGAGAAGTTAAAGGAGAGTAGTTAGAATGTAAAAAAATTTTATTTAATTTTTCTTACTCACTTTTATAATGGTTTTCCCACACACACACTAAAAGATTGACTGGGTCTGGACGAACTTGAAGAATAGATAACGAATTCAAATAAATTGTACGAACTGAATGAACTAAATCTGAGCTACTAACTTTGAACGAACTGAATTTCGAAAAAATTAATAATGTAATGCCTGAATTTTCGTGAAAAGATCTCTTTTATACTTTTTTACAAGAGACTCCCACTCGAAAATCTTTGTCATTTTTGGGCAGGAAGAACTAAAATTTTCTCAACTTAATTGGTTGGAAAATTTGGGGAGTATCTCAGCGTAAGCAAGGTTCGAATCCTAATTGGCCGGGGGCGGAGTGTGCGGGTGTGGCTTCATTTTAGTGTTTTGGGCCCTCTTCGCATAGATGGCCCTCTATGTACTATTCTGGCCTTTATCTATTTAAACTAATTTTATTTAAAATTAATAGTGTGTGTGGTACTCTAATTTTACAAAAATGTTTCTTAATCTATAATAAAACTAAATGATAGAACAAAAGTTAAGAATTACATTTATCTAAGAACAATTAGGATATTAATAGTTTTAACTATTAATTGATTATTAAAAAGTTTTGAGAAATGCTGAAAAAATCAGAGTTAATTGCAACAAACATAATTAATAACTTTCATTCAAGTTATTCTTAAATTGTCTAACGCAAAGTTGAGCGCACCCAACAATTATATATACGAAACTCGTAAAGAAAATGAACCAATAAATACGGGAAGACAAATTTCGCAATTTTTCGAGAGACCTGCAAGCAAATCTGTTTCCTTTAATTTAAAATAAATTAGCAAAAATGAAAATAAATTATTTAAAATAAAATAATAGTACTGTTGGCAGGATGCACATGTGCGCTACAGATCTCTTCTTTCTAAACATGCGCGCAATCTGACTACTCCGGATGACGCGATCGTAAAATCGCCCTGATAATCTCCAGTACCCGAAAGTCGCCAGATGCACGAGCCGAAAACTGCCGTTCACAGGAAAAATCGTTTTTATTCATCCGCACGCAGTTTTTCATCTTAATTTACGAGCTAAATGTGTGGTCGGTATTTTTTTCTTTATTCTCTCTTTTTTTTTTGAACCGCCGTTACACCCCCACACTTAAACGATTGCGTAAGGAGTGAAACGAGGAAAAGCAATCTAAACTTAAGATATGGTTCTAAGGATCTTGTCACACAAAATTATAGACATGAAGAGAATGAAATTAAAGATATATATATAAAAAAAAAATTCCTTGGCTTCAACATGAAAGAAACCCAAATGATGGCTTGAGAGACGTAGATTGAGTTGGTGAAGTAGGATTATTTTGCTTATTCTCAGTTGTTTCATTTTTTGTAGGGTGCAAAGATGGATATAGATAATCCTTTTCCGGCGCTGAAGCGTCATTCTTTGCTGGTTCTGTGGTATTTTCTGTCACCGTAACTTTCGGTGCTAAGTGTATCAAAAGCGTAGTTAAGCTGTTCCATATGGCGCCGATTAAATGGAAAGACCATCCATAAATGCTGTGGAGAGTTATTCCATTTATGAAAATCTCTATTAGTTTCTTAATGGTTTGTATAATTAACAAAATTGCAAATATTCCGGCACTGAATGTTCCGAAAGTCATAAATTTAGTCCACATTTTGTTCCAAGTATTGATCACAAACTTTTCCATCACATTTTCATTCAAGAGTCCTGTAATTATTTCTTCACGATCCTTGATGGCATGTCCACGAATCACTCGAACTACGTCGTTCACTGTTGTGGGTCGTTCCATAGGAAACATGATACGATTGGTCAGATCTTGTAGGTCTTTTTCCGTGTATATTCCACTGGTAGCAAGTGCGGGGATATTCTGATATTTCCATGTTAATCCAGAAAAAGGTTTGAGAGTAGTAGGGACTTTAGCCTCTACTGCTCTAGGTAAAAACTTATACCAATCTTCATTGAAATAGAAAAATGTGGGTAGCAAAACGTTGCAATCAACTATTGTTCCATGTGCTTTCAAAATGTGAGTTTTCGGAGATAAAAATTTTGTATGATTATTATGAATCACTTTCAGTTCAGCATAACACTCTTCACTTTGCGAGACTTTCACATCAACAGGTATGCATTTAACTATATGTACTACTTCACCTGCCGTCACAGCCATATATCCAGGTCCCTTCATGAGATTGTAAGCAAATTGATCAGGAGATTGCGTAGCAATAGCAAGTGCATTTTTCAAAATATCTCTTTCTTGACTACAACGTTGTACAACAACATCTTTATACAAATTTGTTATTTGTAACTTAATATAACGCTCCATAAATACAAACTTTGAATTTATATACGCAAATATATCTAAATTACTTAATGAAATTTTCTTACTAGGAAATAACATATCGTTCTTAACCTTGTGTATGAACAATTTTGGATGTTCGGTATCACTAATCTCATAACCGCATGTATATCGCTTAGACTTTGTTATTAATGCAAAAGTGATATCTTGCGTAGTTAAAGAGAACAGAGTTTGTCCAGTTTCACTTGTAACTTCATTAGCTACACCGTTATATAACACATTATATCGATTAATAGAACAAGAGTCGCGTGGTGCCCTTTCCCAAAATGTATATCCTCCCTCTGAATCGATACATTGTTCATTCCCAAATTTACATCTAACACCGCTACGCAAAATTATTTGATCGTTATTTAAATCGACGGAAGCGGTATATTCTTGGATGGTTATTTTGATCTTGGCTTGGACTAACACGCTACTCCAAGTTCCATAAACATCGGAGTAACTACCGGAGGTACACTTCCCATCTTGATTTACAGAGCCGGCAAGTATTGCTGGTCTAATCGAAGTTTGATTAATTTTTATATCGCGAAATATATGTACATTATCGAAATACAAAGTACCGCTTTTATATAAATCATAACAATTTTGTCGGCTTACATCCATTAAGTATTCGATCGCACCATTTTCTACAATCGAATTGTGCGAGTGCATTCCACAATAATAAACCGTTCTATCTATTTGAATTTTACATTGAATTACATGCGTATCTTCGAAGTTGTTTAATTGTAACAAATGAATATGCTGTCTCGTTATATTAATATTTGTGGAAGGCACTTCACACTCTCCTACATCTAATAAGGATACAGTTGTTATGTTGAGTGATCTTCCTCCACAGTCGTATCCTATAATGGCCGTTACTGGAATAGCTATTGTAAGGGATAGCAGTAAAAAAAAGAAGAATGAATGCATCTTTCGTCTGTAATCAGAAAAATATTTTATTATATGTTCTTTCCTTTTGTTATTCATGTTTTATCAATATGTGAAACCCGAAGTCTATTCGCGTGTACAACTTTACTACCCTTTTTTATTTCTATTTTGACATTATTTCTCGGTAATATGGCTATAATTTTAAAAGGACCCGAATAATGATCACCAAATTTCCCGGGCTTGGGTCCAGATTTCAAAAATACATAATCACCTAACTTAAAATTAACTGGATTTATATGTTGATCGTAATATTTTTTTGATTTGAATTTGGAAGCTATTAAGTTCTCGTATGCCAATTTTTGAATTCCTGTGAGTCGTGTTACTAAGTCAGTTATATATCCCTTATAAGTCGGCACCATGTCAGCTTCACGTAAGGGGTTACTGGATGGCAATCGGGCTAATCGACCGAAAACAACTTCGAATGGGGTATGTTTAGTGCTTTCTTGAACGCAGGTGTTATAATTTAACATGGCTAAGTCGAGCCATTCGTCCCAATTATTGTCTATTTCTGTGTATTGCTTTAAATACTCAGCAAGAGCGTGATGTGATCTCTCTAAAGAACCATTAGACTGCGGTCGAAAGGCGGTGGTTCAGGTTGGAGATCTGGTTTATCGGGTGATTCTAATTGTTTATTCAATTTACTTTGTCTTCTAGTAGTAACGTTTACATTTAGAATCATATTATCTTGGTTTGCTAATTCATGCGGATTTCTCGATAAGGCATCTGCTGTTGCATTGGCGGTTCCCGGACGATAAATGATCTGGTAGTCGTATTCAGATAACTTAAATCTCCATTTAAGTATTCTAGTGTTAAGATCGGCGGTTTTAAACCAAACTAAGGGCTGATGGTCGGTAATAATAATTATTGGTCTACCGTAGACATAAGACTTGAAAGCGTTAACACTTTGTACCACTGCTAAGGCTTCTTTTTCATACACTTCATAATTCAATTCGGGTCCGCGCAAGACCCGTGAAAAGTATGCGATAGGTCGATCAGTGCCAATTGGTCCTTGTGAGAGGATCCCTGCAATGGCATAACCGGAAGCATCAGTTCTGATGTTATATCCTCTAGACAAATCTGGGAATTGTAGAAGAGGAGCATTACAAAGTAACTCTTTTAATTCACAAAATGCTTTCTCAGTCTTTTCGTTCCATTCAAATGGAACATCTTTGCTTAAAAGTTTCGTAAGGGGTTTAGATATTTTGGCGAAATCTTTAATGAATCGTCTGTAATACCCGGCTAAACCTAGAAATTGGCGAATATTTTTAACGTTTCTTGGCCTGGGAAACTCTTTAACAGCTATGACTTTCTATGGGTCAACTTCTAGACCCTCTGCGCTAATAACATGCCCTAAATATGTAACCTTATGTCTAAGAAACTTACATTTAGTAATTTGTAATTTTAATCCTGCTTTTCTCAATCTATCTGCTAATAATGCAAATTTGCGGTCATGTTCATCAATAGTATTAGCATAAATCACGATATCATCTAAATATACAAATAGGTCTAATCCTTGTAGGCCGCGAAGCAGCGTATCCATTAGACGTTGAAAAGTTGCGGGTGCATTCTTCAACCCGAACGGCATACGAACAAACTCATAATGGCCGAACGGAGTACTAAAAGCAGTCTTATGTGCATGCTTAGGATGCATTCTAATTTGGAAAAAACCCATGGCTAAGTCCAAAACTGTGTACCATTTAGCGCCACCAATTTGATCAAAAATATTACAGATATTTGGTATTGGATAAGAATCAGCGATTGTTTTCTCGTTGAGTTCTCTCATATCAAGTACCATTCTGCCATTTTCATCAGTGGCTTTTGGCACTATCCAAATAGGTGTGTTATAAGATGAATTCGATTCACGAATTATTCCGGCTTTCAACAACTTATTAACGTGATAATTTAGTTTATCTTTCATGGCATGCGGAAACTGATATTGTTTACAATTGATTGGTATTTCATCCACAGTATTAATTTCATGCATAACTAAATCAGTGCCAGGTAAATCGTCACCAGGTAGGTAGAATACATCTCTGAACTTATTTACTAATTCAACAACGTATTCTTTCTCTTCTTTATTCACATGGTCTAAATCCAAATGTTCTTCTATTTTGATGTTAGACTTCTTATTTTCGTCTTCAAAAAGTAAATCCGCTACATGGAAATCATCCAAATCGTCTGTTTGTTGAATGTCCAGATCTTCATATGCTTCGTTCGTTGCTATAGTTAAAACGTGTTTAATGGCCATACTATTAGGCAAATCAAGCGACATTAGTTCATCAAGAAGTCTATCAAATTCATCACTAGTCATTTTATCATTCTTTATGGCTTTTACTTCACGTTCGTCGAGTATCATAGGTACTACAAAGTTTCTTGCTTTGAATGTTTTATGATTAAAATCGAGTACAGCATTTGAGTCTTCAAAAAATAGTGCGCCTAGTATACCTTCACTTATCATACTAAAATTATCATCAACTACATGAAAAACTGTATTAGTCCCGAATAACTTTATTTCTGTAATTCCTAATGTCATTTGCAAGTTGTTTCCAATACCTCTTATACAAATCACTTTCGTGGTATCTATTTCATTTCCCGGAGGCAATAGGTGTTGTTTTACAAGATTAACTTCTGAACCTGTATCTAATAGGAAGTATTCTTTTGAGTCAGTAGGGGGGTTAATTATTCTGATTTTAGGTGATACTTTATCTATATCTTTTATACTGGCATTGTGAACAAAACAGAAACTAGTATGAGCGGGATAATTGATTTCTTCGAAATAAAGTTTATGATTACCAACAAGGAATTGACGGGTAGAGAAATCGATAATTGCTTCATTTACCAGCGAATATCTGGCTCCGAGTACTGCTTCATAGGGTATTGGGAAATTGCTTGGAACAATTTGAAATTCAGTGGCTTTTCCGAAAATTGACAAGGTAATTACGCCAAGTGTGGGTACGGTTTCTAAGCCAATTCCTTTCAAAAAGGTACGTTTCGAATTATCTATGTGTTTTGTATGGTTTTGTAAAAGGGTCATTTTGAGTATATTAGCTTCTGATCCGGTATCAATCATTATTTTCATTCGTTTATTTCCTAAAAAGTTAGCACTTATTATAGGAACTTTTGCAAAAAGCCTTGAACTTAAGGGACTAGGCTGAGCAACATTTCGTTGCCTTCGTTCGATTGGCGCATTTGTGGTGTATTGGTCCTCTGCATTGCGCTCGACTGCGGGGACCATGATCCGTTTCCCTGATTCTGATTTCGGGCTTCATTGACCTTTCTTTTTATACATTCGGCTATCATGTGTCCAGGTCTCTTACAATAAAAGCATATAATATTTGACTTGTCAAATGTGGGGTTCTTATTACTGGCAGATTCTATCTCTGAATTATTTCGGCATTGTTTACCAGTATGTCCGACTCTATTACACAGTTGACAAACTATTTCGTTGATCGTATTAACTTGTGCGCGATGTGTACAGGTTTTCGCTATATGGCCTATTTTATTGCAAATTTGACACTTCAGTTGTGATTTACATTCTCGAGCGTTATGACCTTTCTTATCGCAAATTTGGCAGATAATATTGTCATTGTCCTTTTTCAAGAAGCAATCCTTTATTTCATGTCCAATCTTCTTACAATATATACATTGTTTTCCAAGAGGCTTTGTAATGTTAAGGCAATTCAGTGCCTCATGCCCTTCCTTATTGCAAAGTTGACATAAATTGATAATTTTTGGATTTGATACTTTATTTTTCAATCCTGATCTAAGTACTGACTGTATTTCTAAGTCTTTTTCTGCTTTTATGGCGAGCTTTAGTATATTTGTAGGGGTGACTCCGGGAGCTAGATTTAATTTAATTTCTGATTTTAATCCTCTCTTGAAACATTCAAAGATATTCTCTTCCAGGGCATGCTTATATTCATTCGTGACTGATTCGATTCCGTCAATTTTTCTTTTAGCATCAATGATTTTTGTCGATAGTAGTCGCAGCCTATTAGCGAAAATTAATACTTTTTCGTCATCATGTTGAAATTCATTTCCTAATTCACCTAAAAGCTGATTAAGCGTTTGGGCAGATCCGAAAATATCTGCTAGATGTTCTAGCAATTCATCTAGAGTTCCGAAATTAATTCCAATTACTGTATCTCTAGCTTCTTCTAATTTTGACCTTATCAATTTTACTAAATTACCTTCTATTGGTTTCGGGATCATTGCCAAGGCTTCCTTGCATCCTTCTGCAAAACGAGTCCATTGATCAGGTTTTCCATCAAATCGCGGAACAACGTTCAGTGCGTCTTTCAATGACACAACCTGCCCGTGGACAGTAGGTATTTCTTCCTTTTTTTCGTTTTCACTCATTTTAGTAGTTTGCGAGTTATTACAGGGTGGGATATCTATAATAGATTGTAGCTTTTGTTTTGGACTCTTAATTTTCTGATTTATATCTATAGGTTGGTTTTCAGTTACAATTTTATCTGAATTAATCTCACTCGGGCCCGGACTAATTAATTTTTCGTTTAGATCCTGATCGGTTCTTTCAGGTGTTGTCGAAGTACTGTCACGATCTTCTAATTGAGTCAAATTCTCGGTTGATCTTTTCAAATTACTAGGTTTTACTGAAACGGTCCGAGTAAGTCCTCTAACTTTACTGCGCGTAAGGCGTTGGTTATCACTCATTAAGTTAAATAGGGCAGATTATACTCCGAGCGAAAGCTTATCAAATAAATAGCACAATTCTTGGATTTTAAAATCAAAACTATTAGTAATTACACTTAAAACTCTATTATGTTGTCTAATAAGTTTATGAGATTTCGCAAGCTTTTTGTTTAAAAGACTATTTGCAAGCTTTAATTGGGCAACTTGATTATTTAGGCGATGCAAATGAGCGAAGTCGGTTTCTACGGTCTTATCTAATTCGTCTATTCTATCCTTAAGAATATTTTCACGTTTAATATTTAAATTAATCCCTTTTTTATGTGATTCTATAACTTCAGCAATTTTTACAAACTCGGCTTGAATACTAGGTAATCTATCGGTTAAAATATTATTAACGTTATCAATTATTTCAATTTGTTTATCTGCCACTTCATGGACTTCTAACGTTATTTCTTCGAGTAGGGCATTATTAACCGAAATTTCTGGTGTTCTAACTAATGGAATCATTTGAAAACTAGGGCTTCTAAAATACAAGGAATAAAATATAGGTTAAAATTCAATTTATAGATTTTATTGACAATAATTCGTTTTCTCTTTTATATGTGAAAATATTACAAGTTAAATTCTTTTTTCATTTTCTTAATTTCTTCTCGAGTCTTCTGTATTTCCTTTTCCGTATCTAGAATTTGTTGTTCCAATGAAGTTGCTGTTTTTCCGGGGTTTTTTGATTTCGCTCTAAGTGAGGTAGTAGGAGGGGCTTTTAATCCGGCTGGTAAATTTTTTATTAAATAATTGGTACGCTGAATTTGAATATATTTCTTCCGATCTTTCTTATTTTTGCTGAATAATAATTTTTCGATGTCAGTTACGGGTGTTATGTTCAAATAAATTGTACGAACTGAATGAACTAAATCTGAGCTACTAACTTTGAACGAACTGAATTTCGAAAAAATTAATAATGTAATGCCTGAATTTTCGTGAAAAGATCTCTTTTATACTTTTTTACAAGAGACTCCCACTCGATAATCTTTGTCATTTTTGGGCAGGAAGAACTAAAATTTTCTCAACTTAATTGGTTGGAAAATTTGGGGAGTATCTCAGCGTAAGCAAGGTTCGAATCCTAATTGGCCGGGGGCGGAGTGTGCGGGTGTGGCTTCATTTTAGTGTTTTGGGCCCTCTTCGCATAGATGGCCCTCTATGTACTATTCTGGCCTTTATCTATTTAAACTAATTTTATTTAAAATTAATAGTGTGTGTGGTACTCTAATTTTACAAAAATGTTTCTTAATCTATAATAAAACTAAATGATAGAACAAAAGTTAAGAATTACATTTATCTAAGAACAATTAGGATATTAATAGTTTTAACTATTAATTGATTATTAAAAAGTTTTGAGAAATGCTGAAAAAATCAGAGTTAATTGCAACAAACATAATTAATAACTTTCATTCAAGTCATTCTTAAATTGTCTAACGCAAAGTTGAGCGCACCCAACAATTATATATACGAAACTCGTAAAGAAAATGAACCAATAAATACGGGAAGACAAATTTCGCAATTTTTCGAGAGACCTGCTAGCAAATCTGTTTCCTTTAATTTAAAATAAATTAGCAAAAATGAAAATAAATTATTTAAAATAAAATAATAGTACTGTTGGCAGGATGCACATGTGCGCTACAGATCTCTTCTTTCTAAACATGCGCGCAATCTGACTACTCCGGATGACGCGATCGTAAAATCGCCCTGATAATCTCCAGTACCCGAAAGTCGCCAGATGCACGAGCCGAAAACTGCCGTTCACAGGAAAAATCGTTTTTATTCATCCGCACGCAGTTTTTCATCTTAATTTACGAGCTAAATGTGTGGTCGGTATTTTTTTCTTTATTCTCTCTTTTTTTTTTTTTGAACCGCCGTTACAATATATAGCATAAATTCTTTTTCGTAAGAAATTCAAAGACTTTTAAAGACTTCTAGAAGCTATTACAAATTGGTGTTTATATTTTCTACCATATATTTTTGCATATACGTCATTCTCACGCCCGATCTAACGCACAGAGCAAATGTTTCATTCAATGTTGTTTCAGATTTATATTACTTATATTACTTTACTTATATTACTTTATATTACGTTATATTAAGTAAATAAGTCATCAAAATTTAATTTAAATTTAATTACTTATTTAATTAATTTATTTATATATTATTTAAATAAATACATATAAACTGTTAGAATATGAAATTATTTATTCTTTAAAGAAGGCAATTGCAGCAAGCAACATTGGAACCGCAGGAGTAGCAGACGGCCGAGCGGCCGAGCGGCTAGCGCGTGGTTCGTTTCATTTTAGTGCTATCTTAATCCTAATAGCGGGCACTCGATTTTCTCAACGGTTTCTTGTGTAAAAAATGACAAGGAACACGATGGTACAAAAATTTAAAAAAAAATATCGTTTTTACAGATATCGTCGATTTTTTGAAAAAATGGTTTATAACAATGGCATAAATAAATGATTTGGTATTTTATTATTTACATTTTAAAAGTGAAACTCTTTCCGCGTCTTTTAAAAAAAGAATCATGTCCATATCTTTATTAGTCTCCGAGAAATCGAATTAATAAAAAAAAGTCCAATATTTTTTCAACAGTTGATAAGTCGGCCCCTTATCAATATTTTAATCTAAAACTCTACACACATGTTGACCTCTGTATAGGTACAAGTCTACCAACTTTAAACCAAATTAGTGATTTGAAGTTTAAAACTGTTTCAAATAGCCAAGAATTGCCCATTTATGAATTTCTCAACATTCAAAAATCTATGAACCCTTTAAAGCACACATTTTTCTATTAGCTTTTTTTGCAGGAAGAATTTTACTCGATAATTTTTAGGGTCGCTGAATGCGAATTTTCAACAGAATATCGTTTTGCAAAATCCAAGATGGTGAATTCAAAATGGAAATTTTTCATTCGGTCTTACAAAGAGAATCGCTACTTTTACTCATTTAAACCTCATATTTGTCATATAAATATATATATATATATATATATATATAGAGGTTATATTGAGACTTGGATGAGTGTGGACGCGTCTTGTGTGAGTGCTGAGTATAACGCAATTTAAAAGAGAAGGAGAGCGGGAAGTGAAGAGAAAAGTGGACAAAAGGTACAGGAGGAGTGGAAAGGGGTTTGGAGAAGAGAAAAAGTGAGGGATACAAAGGGCGAAGGAAGTAAGGTGAGAAAAAAAATAAAGGGAGAATGGATAGGTTAGGTTAGATAAGACAGAAGGCGGGAAAAGAGGAGCGTAGGAGAGGGATATAAAGGCGAAGACAAAGGGAATAAGAGAGAGAGAGTTAAGGCGGGAGTAAGGTGGGGAATTGGAATAGGAAACAGGAACGAGATGTTCATAACGCCAGGAACAGCGAAAGAGAGGGACGGTAAAGGGGATAAGAGGAAGGCAAAGGGGGTGAGAGGTAGAGAGAGCGAAGAGGGCCTGAGGGGAGGAAACAAGGAAGAAGTGAGGCAGCTGAAAAGGTACAAAAGTGAAAGCGAGGGGAGTGGAACAGATGGGGATGAAGGAAATGAAATGGACAGAACATTGATAGGGGTGGGTGAGAGTAAAGGAGAAGGTAATGCAATTGAAAGAATACTAGCAGAAATGAGAGAACTGAGAAGAGAGGGGAGGAGAGAAAAAGAGGAACTGCTAAATGAAATGATGAGGCGAATGGAAGAGGCGGAAAAAAAAGGGAGGCAAAATGGGAGAGAGGGTTAGAAAAACTTAGAGAAGAATTAGAGAAAGATAGGGAGGAAAGGAAAAAAAGAGAAAGAGAAGAAAAAAGAAGACAAGAGAAGTGGGAAGAAAAAGTGAATGGATTGGAAGAAGAGATGAATAAGATGAAAAGATGCATGGAAGGAAAAGAGACAAGGGCAGAAGAAAAAGGAGTAGATAATAGGGATGAAATGGATCACATGAAGGAGAGGATGGATAGAGAAAGTAGGGTAAATAATATAATTGTAACGGATCTGGAGAGAGAACTGAAATGGGAAAAAAAAGGAGATGCAGAGGAATGGTTAAAGGACAGAATGGGAATTAAAGGGGAAATAATAAGCCTAAAGAGTATAGGAGGACAAGAAATAAAACAGGGACAGGAAGGAATAGAGTATAGAAGGAAGAGGATGTGGCAAATTAAGTGTGCCTCATGGGAGCAAAAGGAGGGAATAATGAAGAAAAAAAGTAATCTAGGGGAGAAAAAAATATATATAGATCATGACTGGACGTGGAAACAGTGGAAAATAAGAGAGGAGGTAAGAAGAAAAGCAAGAGAATTGAAAAATAAGGGCAAGGAAGTTAAAATATGGCACAACGGGGTAAGAGCAGGGGAGGAAGAGTGAAGGTGGAATGAGAGAGAAGAAAGATTAACAAAGAAAGGAATGGAAGGGTTTCGGAAATAAAAGTGGGAGAGGAGAGAAGAGAGAAGAGGTGAAGGGAAGAAAAACGGTAAAAATGTTATTCTGGAATGTGGCGGGAATAAAGAGCCTGGAAGAAGAGGACTGGAAATACATTAGAAATTTTGATATAGTAGGACTTACGGAGACATGGGTGAAAAGAGAAGAAGCAGAAATAGGAATAGGAAGAAATTTGAATGAGTATAACATTGAATGGAGGGACTCGAGAAGGGAAGGAAAAAGGGGTAGGGAGATAGGGGGTGGACTGATGGCAGTTAGAGAAAGACAAGGGAGAATAAAGGTAAAATGGAAGAAAGAAAGGACAGAAGAAGTCATAGTAGGGGAAATAGAGATAGAGAGAGAGAGAAATGCACGGTTGCATCAGTCTACATGCAGCACAAGAAAAAAGAAAATTATGAGTACCTAACCGAAGAAATAGAGGAAAATAGAGGTAAAATATTAATAATAGGAGGAGACTTTAACGCTAGAACAGGAGGCGAAGGAAGAGAATGGGATAGCGAAGGACAGACAGAAGAAATAAAAACAAAGGATGGTATGATAAACGCAGAAGGGGAAGAGATGGTTAAATGGCTAGGAGAGACGGGATTAGTGATTATGAATGGAAAAAAAGAGGGAGATGAAGAGGGAGAAATTACATATATAGGAGCGAGAGGGATGTCGACGATTGACTACGTAATAGGAAATATAGGAGGGGAAGAGAGAGTGAAGAAAATGCAAATGGGAGAGAGAATCAATTCGGATCACCTACCAGTAGAAGTGGAGCTAGAAAACAGGGTTGAAGAAGAAGAAAACAGAGAAGAAGAAAGGTTAAGAGAAGACTGGAGCGAAGAAGGAATAAAAGAGTATCACAGATGGATAGGAGCAGTAGAAGGAACGGAAAAATGGGAAGAGATAAAAATTAGAGTGCAGAACGTAATAACAAAAAAGAAAATAAGGAGTAAAAAAGGAACAAGAAAAAGCTGGTGGAGAGAAGAATGTAAAGTAAAAAGAGACAAGGTAATGAATGCTCTGAAAGAACTAAGAAGAGGAATTGGGGATAGAAGCGGTTACCTGGAAGCAAAGAGGGAATACAGAGAGGAAATAAGAAAGGCAAAAGAAGAGGAAGGAAGGAAAGTGGCGGAGGAAATAAGCAAAGATAGAACGAGAAGGAAATTTTGGGAAAAAGTGAGCGGAGGAAAGAAAAAAAGAGCAAAAATAGATGAAAAAATAAGCAATGAGGAATGGCTAAAACACTTCAAGAAGCAGCTGTGAGAAAAAGAAAAGGACTACAATCAAAAAGAAGAAAGAGAAGAATGGGAAAAAGGTGAAAAAGAAGAAAGAGGGGAAATAAAAGTAGGGGAGGTAGTAGAAGTGATAAAGAGAATGAAAAAGAAAAAAGCATCAGGAGAAGATGGGATTGTAAATGAAGCGTGGATGGCTGGGACTGAAAGCCTAATAAAGGACCTGACAAAATGTCTAAATAGAGTATGGAACGGAGAAGGATACCCGAAGGAATGGAGAAAGGGAATAATAATACCAGTATACAAGAAAGGAAAAAAAGAAGAAGTAAGCAATTATAGGGGTATAACGCTGATGGACACAGGATATAAGATATATGCAGAAATAGTAAGGAAAAGACTAGATAGAGAGATAGAAGAAAAAGGAATACTAAGCGACACGCAAATGGGTTTCAGACTAAAAAGAGGAACAACAGACGCAATATACGTGCTAAAAACGGCAATAGGAAAAGAAATCAGGGAAAAAGGTGGGAAATTGTTTGTCTTCTTCGCTGACATGAAAGCAGCGTTTGACAAGATAAGAAGAAAGAAGATATGGGAAATAATGAAGGAAAAAGAAATAGATAAAAGAATCAGAAGAAGCATAGAAGAAATATACAAGGAAACAGGTGGCTAAAAAAATTTTTATTCCTAAAAATTAGAGGAGAGATAATAGGTGAATTCGACACAGAAAAGGGAGTAAGGCAAGGGTGCCCGCTGAGCACCACGCTATTTAATCTTGCCATTGCGGAGTTAGAAGATAAAATGAGTAAAATTCAGGAAGGAGGAGTGGTAATAGGAAGAAAGAAAATTTGGACGATAGGATACGCTGATGATATAGTAATGATGGCAAATAATGAAAATGGGATGAAAGAGATGCTGAAAAAACTAAGGAGATTCTTAGAGGAAAGAGGGTTGGAATTAAACGTAGAAAAGTCAAAAATGATGAAATGTAAGAAAGGAGGAGGAAGAGGACAGGAAGAAAGTTTTGAGTGGATAGGAAAGAAAATCGAAATGGTAAAAGAATACAACTATCTGGGATACATAATAAACAAAAATAATGGGAATAAGAGACATATAAAGAAAACAGAAGGTAAAATAAACATGGGACTAGGAAAAATATGGGGGTTGGGAGAAAGATTATTTAAAGAAAATTGGAAGCTAAGGATGAGGTTATTTGACGCGTTAGTGAAAAGCGTGATAATGTACGGAGCAGAAATATGGGGGTGGAAAAGACACGAGGAAATAGAAAGATTACAAATGAAATATATAAAATGGGTACTGGGCTTGGACAGAAACACACCGAGTTATCTGATAAAATGGGAAACAGGAAGAAAAGAAATAAAAGAAAAAGCAATGGAGAGAGCGATGAGATATGAAAATAAAATTAAAGAAGAGGGGGATGGAACAATAAAGAAAGAAGCAGGAAGAGAAATGAAGAGAAATGAAAGGAAAAGAGAAGAAAGAAATGAAAAAAAAGGAGAGAGAGAAGAAAGACTAGGGGAAAGTAAAAAATACAGAGAGAGAGAGAGAAGAAGGAGACGATGAAAGAGAAGAGTTCTGGGAAGAAGTAAGAGAAGAATTGAGGAAAAAAGAAAAAAAAGAAATGGAAGATAAGCTGGAAGAATCAAGATATATAAGAGAGTGGAAGGGGATAAAGGAAGAAATGAAGAAGTGTAGACTAAAAGAAATACAAAATGAAGGGGAAATAAGAGGCCTACAAATAAGAGAGAGGTTTAGGTTAGGGAACGAGACAAGAGGGAGTAGATACTGGGAAAAAGAAGAAAATAAGAAATGTAGAATGTGCCAAAAAGAAGAGGAAGATTGGAAACACATAGTAGAAAAATGCAAAATGACAAGAAAAGAAGGAGAAAAGTGGGAAGAAATAATAGTTGGGAGCAAAGATAAAATAGCATGGATGAGGGAACTAAAGTGGAAAAGAAGAAGAAAAGAGGAAGAAAAAGAGAAAGAAAAAGAAAAGTGAAAAGAGAGAAGAAAGAAATTGGTAAGAGAGAACTGTAGTAAGCATAAGTGAAAGCAGAGGGAGCGGAGGAGATCGCAGAAAAGGTGTAAAAGCCTTAATACGGACAGGTGAGAAGACCGGCTAGATAAGAAAGAAATAAAAATTCATAGAGTAAAGAAGGCAAAAGAAAAGATTAACGAAAATGGATGAAATTGAAAGGAAAATAACGAAGATAGAAAGAGACAGAAGAGTAGAAAAAGAAGACCTAGAAGAATGGATGGAAATAGAAAGAAAAAAAAGAAGTGATCTGGAAAATAAGGTAAAAGAGTTGGAAAGAGAGGCTAGGAACCAAGAAATAAGACTAAATAAGACTAAGAACAATTGAGGAAAACCAAAAAGAAAGCAGAAAAGAAAGAGATGAGAAGGGAGCAGAGGAGGAAGTGGAGAGAAAAAAAGAGAAAAACAAAAGAAAAAAAAGGAAGGTGGAAAGTGAGAGTGACGAATCACCAGGAGAAGAATAGGACGACTGGAAAAAAAGAATTCTGGTAGTGAAAAAGGGACCAAAATGGGAAGAAGGTGTAAAAATAGAAGAATGGTTTGAAAAGGTTCATAAAGTGAAAGTGAAACATGTAAAGGAATTGGGAGAAAGGCTGAAAGTTGAGTTTAATAGCAGAGAAGACAGAGACAAGATATGGGACCTGGAAAGAGAATTATACAGAGAAGGAAAAATGAGCTTAGACGAGTGGCTGTCCTTTGAAGAAAGAAAAGAGAGGGATGAAATGATAAGAGCAGCAAAGAAGGTCCTCAGTGCTTGCCAGGAAGCAGGAGTAGTAATAGACATCGTGGTAGAAAACAGAAGAATGATTATAAATGGGAGGACATACAGAAAGAGAGGAGGTAAGTACAGGAGGGAGAGAGAAAGAGAGAGGATGGGATAGAAGATGGAATGAAAGTGTGAGAAGAAGACGAAAAATGAAGGCAAATGGAAAAGAAGAGGAGAAGGAAATACAAAGGACACTAACACAAACAAAAACTCAAACACACACACACATACGTCACACAGTAGAGAAATAAATTGTACTTGTAAATACTAATATGTAACATTTTTGTTGAATAAATCATATATATATATATATACACACACACATACTTGTATTATATTTTTATTATCAATTAAACATAGTCCGATCATGCTTAGTAGATCAACTTAGTAAATATAAAATAAAATATATTTTTTATTTCACAACTTTGAGTTACAATACCTTACAGATTAAAAATCAGTGAAAAAGTTTGTGGCGATGGAATACAATCAAATGTAACGTATTTATTAACATTTAACAGCATGCCATTCGTGTTTCATTGTTTTTCTCATTAAAGCTTTCATATTTGTATTTCCTTTATCATCAAACTCTCGGGTAACTTACCAAATGTGACCACCCCGGATTTCAGAAAATGATTGAACATTTTTCCACTCCTTAATCTTTTCCATTTGAAGTTGCTGAACATCTTCAGCCTTTGAAAGAATCATTCTTATCTTACTGGTATATTTTCTTACATATTTTACACAATCGTGAGCATGCTTGATACATTCATTTGGTAATGATGTTAAGTTATGAATTGAAGCATAATATTTTAATAACCCACCAATCCCATCACACGCTACTTTTCTGTATGCAGTTGCCGAAAAAATCCATTTCGTTTTATTAAATCTAGTACCGAACTCATGAAACTGAAATCTATTTTTAAAATAACCTGCATCACCGTGAGATATTATGGTAATATGATTTCTTACTTTGTCAGTTAATTTCATGCAAATGGTTTTTATCCATTGCATAGCTGCTAGAGCAAAGGCTATATTGTGTTTCCTGTTATCTGTTAACAGGATCACACAATGTTCTCAAAAAACCCTTGTGTGATCCAAAAAAAATACTTTTACCTCCCCTCCACATAAAATTAGGATTGATTAAGCAGTTCATCAAAGCCCTTGATCAGAATGGAAAATGCTTTCACTACTTATTGGATAAATTCCCAGGATTATTTGATGCAAAAATAAAGGAAGGTATTTTCACAGGTCCGGATATAAGAAAGATGATGAAATCGGATGATTTTCAACAAACGATGACAAGAAAAGAGAAGGTTGCATGAGTGAATTTTGCAGTGGTTGTAGAAGGATTTTTGGGAAATAGAAAAGTAGAAAATTATCACGTAGTCGTTCAAAATATGCTTACCAGTTTCAAAGAGTTGGGTTGTAACATGAGTTTAAAAGTACACTTCCTGAATTCTCATTTAGATTCTTTTCCTCAAAATCTTGGAGCCCTAAGTGAGGAGCAAGGATTCCACCAAGATATCCAAGAGATGGAAAGAAGGTATCAAGGTAGATGGAATGTTAATATGTTAGCTGACTACTGCTGGGCTCTTAAACGTGAAGATGATGGTCTACAGCATAAGAGAAAGTCAGGAACCAGAAGCCTAGACGAAAAAAGGAAACGATTCCACAAATCAGAAAATTGATAACATTGAAGCATCTGACATAATGTGGTTAATAGCATGGCTATTGGGTAATTAAGGGGTAGCTAGCATTCTTATTGCGTTATTAGAGGCGTATTAGCTTAGTTCTAAGTATATAGGGGGGGCTATTAGGGAGTTGATAGGATTGCCATTGAATCATTAGGAGCATTTTAGCAATGCCATTACGCTATTAAGGAGTTCATAGAACCGTTTATATTAGGGGGGTTATTAGGGGGTTACTAGGGAAGTGATAGCACTGCGTCATTGCGTCATCAGGGGGTTATTAGCATAGTTCTTATTAGGGGGTTATTAGGGGATGAGTTATTATGGGGTTGATAGGATTACCATTGAGTTTTTAGGGGGGTTCATAGTATAATTTATATTAGGGGGTTGATAGCGCTGTCATTACGTTATTGGGCGTTTATAGCATCGTAATTGTGTTATTAGGGGGTTCGTAGCATAGTTCATAGCATTATTAGAGGGTTATTAGGGGGTTGCTAACATTGCCATAGAAATATTAGGGGGTTATTGGTCAGATAAACCTTAAATTCGGGTTCATTGAATGCATTTTTTGGATTTTACCTTGACCTAACCTTGACTTTGAGCCGACCAGGTCAAACGCACCTCAGATTCGAATTCAGCGACCTCAAAAACCTATAGAAACAGTACCTGGACCAAGATTAATGGGATAATCTTGATTTGACCTTGATCTGAATTTGACCCCTTAGCTAATCGGGTCAAATGAATCGTGGATTCGGATTCAGCGACCCCAAAAACATAAATGTAATGGTATTACCTTTTGCACTTTTGTTCACATATGACTTTTTTTCGTGGGGCTGTCATATTTGTATTGTTGGTACTGTTGTTATGAAATCGTTAAAGTGGTGAACTTCATTCGATGATATCTCCGCGAAAAAAAAAATTTGTTAAATTTGAAAAATGCGTTGGAAAGGGCAGAAGCGGTACTTTGAGATGGTTAGATTTGTTTTTAGCAAAAAAAAAATGTTTTGCAGTGTAATATAGCTTCTAAAACAGTATCAATACGTGTTTTTCGCACTTTAGGTTAGAATATCTCGAAAATGTGACGTGATAGAGCATTTCTGATGCCTGATTCGTGTTCAGCGCATCAAAAACCTTCGAAATCTGTTGCTCATGTTCGTGCGATATAAATCATGTTGACCTGTGTTATTTTTTGTATAAACTCGATAACTTACAAGTTACCTAGTCCTAGGGACAATATTGTAGGTTTTTTCCGCAATTACAGTTGATTATAATTTGTATTGAAAATAAGTATTACAAATAATTATAAGTATATAATTTGTATAGTAAATAAGTAATAAAGAGTAATCTTATTATTTTGCACGCTGTATTGTACAGATTTATGGGTGGTTTATTAAATTATTCACTAATCATGCAATTCTATTTAAGTTTTAATCGGAGTTAACCGAGCGGGACGTATAAATACGTCAAAAGTAAACAATATCGGATACGGGTAGGACATATGAATACGTCCTCGATATTTATATTGCGCCCTGGAAGGGGCGGGACGTATATTTTACTACTACTATGGTAATACGTCATTCATACATGTCTTAGTGGAAAAGGACGCGCCCGTTATATGTTGCGTAATTAGAAAGGAATTCCCCCGGTGAACAGGTTAATACAAGAAAAGAAACTGATGTAACTTAACAAGGAGATTATTTCCTAATTTCTTATAATAAAAATTTGATTAACAACATAGTGCGCATATATAATTTTTTTGGATTTTCTCTGTTTTTCTTATTTTCTAGCTAATCCGTACTTCGGAGTGAAAACTCGATGAGAGGTTTGAGAAGTCATAATTATCTGGGATGTATTGCGAAAGTTAAATAATTACGTTTGGATAATTTTAAATTTTATTTCATCTCAATGGTAAATTTTCGAGCATCTTAAAAGGAGGAAATATCCGTTGGGAAAAGTAGCATACAGGATGCAGTTTACGACTCTCTCCTCTCATCGACATGTTGACGCCTGTTAAACACGTGCAAAGGGGCTACGCGCTCTTTGCATGCGTGACAGAACGCTGGCTCGGATGCAGTACGGATTTTATTGCTTTTCGAGGGAAATTCTTATCGCGACACTCATCTCGGTCCCCCTCGCTATTGAGCAACTGTTCTCGTTTCGCGCTTGTCTTAGATGCTATACAAAAAAAATATTCTTTAAAAAATTAAAATTTAAAAATGCACCGCCGTCGTAATATCTTGAAATGAGTAAAAGTTCATCGATTTTTGAGAAAAAATGGGTGCATGTTCTATTTTTATTCATCAATAAATATTTACGTATGTAGTCTATTTTAAACAGCATGACTTATTCTTGTCCATTGAAATCTTGAAGTTGACATGTAAAAGGTTCAAATAATGTAATAAATAATAGTAAAACATTTAAAAAAAAGCGCGCGAAGAGCGCTAAATAACACTAGTAGATTATAAAAGAGAATAAAGTTTTCCTGCTCTCGCGCATTCCAATTGCATCTATCATCTAGTGATCTAGTTAACCTACCTAATTTAGTAGGAACTTTCATTTTTTCTAATGTCGAATATATCGAGCACATTTGTTCGTCGGTAAGCAAGCGTAACAAAAGATTTGTTATTTGTTTCGCTATTCCAACAAAACAGGGTATATGTTGCGGTCACACCTAGATTACGTCAGCAGGCACGAGATGGCAGCACTCCTCAGTCGTCGATAAGGCGACTGCGCAATACCGTTGTAACCTAGACTCTTTTATTAAACACAAACAGTTGGAAGCGTTAACCATTAAAACTCTTAGAGAAGAAAAAAAAACTCTTTTCAAAATTTCTGTTCATCAATTAACCGTAATACTAAGATTTCCGATATATGGAAAAAAGTCAAAGCTTTCAAAAACGGTATTATTATGTGTGTTCTAATAGACACACATGTTGTTAGTGTCTTTCTAGCAAACGAGCGACACTATAACTCGATGTGGTGTATTGCTGCATACATGAGGCCCCGCTCACTTAACGCTCGCTAGTTAATTATTAAATATATTTTAACGTATAAGTATATTTATGAAAAAAAAATCAAATAACTGGAATATATATATGTATATAGGGGTTCTTTATAAAGTTCGAATTAAAGCTTGCTCGGGAATTTTAGCAGCTTGGAACCGAGCTTGTCGAAATATCGTAGACGTACGATTTATCCCGTACACATGCATATCATGTTATCCGGGGACGTGCTTAATTTTTAAATACTTAGTCAGCGTAGGCTATAATGCTATGTAATTGAGAAGATCGCGTTACAATGGCGCGACCGGTATTTATGATAATAAATGGAAAGAGTCGCGAAAGCAAAATACCAAAGCCAAAATAATTAAAATTTTAACGAACGCATACACGTCTACATATATATATATGTATATATATATATATGTAGTTATACACAAAATGAATATGCGGAAATTTGCCAAATGATAATTAATCCAAATATTGTTATTATTATAGAAAGAAATAGGTAAGAAGAAAATAAGTTTACACTAATGAACCTTGAGTTACTTACTTGTTAGAAGTTTATTTATTATTATTATTAGTCCTCGAAATTATATAGTTATAATTGTGTATATTGTCAAAATATTCGTCCAATGAAATATAATCCTTTTATTTTTGCTGGTCCTTATAATAACTGTTATCCTTGTACAAGTAATTATGCTGTAATCGATCTGAACGTACGCCGTATACGTATATATATATATATATATATGTGTGTGTATTTTATAATAATGCGTTAATAGCTGATAGCAAGGATATGAATATACTGATTTGATGAATTTAACAATAAATAAAAACTGATTGACAAAAAAAACTGAGATCAAAACTATATGAAATCAACTGAATAAAACTGTATGTAAATCTGAACGGAATACGACTGCTCGTGATTAGCTCTAGCGCTAGACTGCCTTTGTCAGGCGTGGGCGATACAGTTATCCCACGCGAGAGTGTTACTACGCCGTCACCGCATTACTACGCGGCCGCCGAACCGCCTACGCGTGCTTAACGTGTACAATTAATACGCGCGGCGCGATTATACATAATACTAGTACATATAAGTTTTACATTACATATATCAGGATTAAGTGAATTTTAAAAGTTGTCACTTAACAGGTATGGATAGACCTATATCTTTAAACGGAAATCTTTCAACACTTCTCAATGCCTCAGAATGCTTAGTCGAATTATGTGTACCAAAGGACATTAATCTTTGCCCCGCTAATAATATTTCCGAATTTATCGAATCAAAATACCTTAATGACAACACTGACCATTTCATGGACCAACTTTTCTCCTTTGAAGAGTTGGATTCAGCCCTTAATTCAATCAATATTAAATCCGCTCCAGGTTCGGATAAAATCAGCTATGAACTCCTAAAAAACCTCCCAGAATTTTATAAAAGATTATTACTTGACTTATACAATGACTTCTATTGCCAAGGCACTTTCCCAGACGTATGGACTCAATCAACTTTATACCAAAAAACAATAGTGATAAAGTTCGACCTGTTTCAATGGCCTCGTGTATCCTGAAGACGTTTGAAAGAATGATCAACACACGTCTAACCTTCTGGCTAGAAAATAATAACTTATATTCTGAATCTCAATATGGTTTTCGTAAGGGAAAATCATGTGCTGACCATTTGTCAATTTTGGTCACCGAATTCCATGAAGCTTTTTATAAAAAAGAGAGCCTTGCGGCTCTATTCCTTGACATTAAAGGGGTATTTAACAATGTCGTTCCCGACATCCTCATCAACGACCTCATTACAATTGGCCTCCCTAAAAGATTTGTTATTTTCATAAAAAATTTAATTTTCGAACGCACTCTTATACCCCTTAACTCGGGAGATGATAAACACTACCATGTAAACAAAGGCTTACCTCAAGGTAGCGTATTAAGCCCAGTTTTATATGCCATTTATACTAGGTTAATTAAATCTATTTTAGATATAGATATTGGAATTCTTAAATTTGCCAACGATATTGCTCTTTTTAAACATTGCACTAATGTAACTTTAGATATTAATAAAATAAAACTTAATCTCAAATCTGTCCTAGACTTTCTTAAAAATAGAGGCCTTCAACTGGCTCTTCATAAGTGCGAACTAGTTATATTCAACAAAAATAACATAAATTTAAAAAATATCCAACTACAACTAGACGGTGAATCGATACGCCCGTCACCGGAAGTCAAATTTCTTGGCATGATTTTAGACCAAAGGTTAAATTGGCAGAAACATATTTCTTATTTAACTAAAAAAAGTATCTTTTCTACACGCATCACTAGTTGCTTACGAAGAACTTGGTGCTGACCCATGTACATTAACCCTATTGTATCAGACTCTGGTAAGATCTAGAATTGAATATTGTGGCTATTTGATATCTCCATGTGCTGAATCTTCATTTGTTAAACTTCAAAAATTACAAAACTATGCCTTAAGAATTGCCCTTGGCTACCAACGGAGCACTCCTCTTAATATAATCACAGCCGAATCAAAATTACCCTACCTCTCATCGAGATTTAAATTCTTGGGTTATAAATATCTAATTAAATGCTTGTCTATCAACAATAATCGTACACTTATTAACGCAGAGAGAATCCTTAAACTAACTGAAGACTTCCAACTTGATTTCAATTACAATAAATCTCTATTAATTAAAATATACGAGGATGTAAAATTCTACTCTGATTTAATTATCAATTCTAACTTATTCTTCAAATTCACCCAACCATACGATAGCTTTCTTGAAATAGTGGACGTTGACCTTGACTCCGGTTCCAAAATTTCAAAGTCAGAAATTCCGTCTTCAATGTTTGATTCTACTTTTCCTATAGAACAAAACCAAATTGATATTTTTACCGATGGGTCTAAAATTTCCACAGACGACAGTTGCTCAGTTGGATTTGCTTCTTGGTCTCATGAAGACGCCTTAATTTTTCATTCAAAATCCCAAATCTATCATCTATCTTTACCGCTGAGGCCTTAGCATTGAATTAGTCCATTAAAAACATTATTACTAATGAAAATAAAAACTTCCGAATTTTCTCCGACTCCCAAAGTGTTTTGAAAGCTTTGAAAAATACACACAACACAGGCGTTACTTCACCACTCGTACTTAAATTAAAATCTAAATTACTTCAATGCAGGAAACTAGACAAAAAAATTAAATTAATTTGGATTCCCTTACATAGAGGCATTCATGGAAACGAAGAGGCAGATGTAAGCGCTAGACAGGCGGCCCAAGATGGCACTTGGTTGAATATCGAATTACCTCACTCCGATCTGTACGGCAAATTTAAATATGATTGTACCTCAGAATCTAACATTAACCTATTAAAACTTAGCGATACCAAAGGTATATTTTATTTTAAGTATTATTATAGAGAGGATTCCAAATCATGGTTTTCTAAATTCCCTGACTTACCTAGAAAAACAATTACTACAATTAATAGGATTAGAAGCGGACATATAAGTTTGAATTATTATTTATATAGATTTAACATTGTTAAGAGTGATATATGTAAATGCGGAGAAGAACAAGATACTATCGAACACATTTTTTGGTAATGCAACCTCTTCCTTGAAGCAAGAAATAAAATGTTAAAAAAATTACGTAAAATTGTCAGTGTTGGACCTTTTTCTATGTTTTCTTTTCTCTCATGCATGGAACCAGATGTAATTCATATACTATCTGATTTTATTATAGAAATTAAAATCAATATATAATGCTCCCTAATTTTAATAATAACTACCTAATATATCATTGTACATAATTTTAAGCTAATTTTAAACAACCATTTTTGTAACTCTACCTTTGTACATTCATTTTTTCGCGCCACGAATTGGCGCTACTGTACTAGCATAGTGGCCCTATACTGTATAAAGTTCCTGCCAATAAAAACTACTATAAAAAAAAAAAGGCGACTACGCAAGGAAACGCTCGTTCCCCGCAGCGAGTTCGCAAAAGAGCAGTCAGTCTCTCACCGGCGCTCGAGGTAGTTGGTGACGCCTTTGCCAGCTCCTCGTGGCAACTACTTATTGCTCTAGTGCCAAGAGAATCACTCGTTTCAGACAATACTTGAAATTCTACAGCTCTGGGGGAGCAAACACAAGTGTAATAAGATTACATACAGTCAAATTGTAATCTAGTCAATAAATTCAATTAATCATCATACAGTTTAGTTCATTTCCCTAGCGTGCGAAGCAACCTTTAATATATACGGGGTCTGTTCGGAAAGTATCGGGCCTACGTTGATATCTTCGCGCCATAGTGTTCGAGCGATCTCTACCGGATAGAAACGTCAATAGTAAAGCCTCACGAATCTATTGGTTACTTACTGACACCTGTCGGATGTATAGTTCATGCGCAGTGTGTCTTTGTTTACAGTGCCTTTTTCGCGTTCGTCGGATTTTGATATTGTCAAAAATGACTGAAAAACAAGATCAACGAATTTACATCAAATTTTGCTTTCAACTCGAAAAAACGAGCTCGGAAACTATTGAAATGATGCAAAAGGCTTTCAGAAGCGAGTGTATGAGCAAAACACGAATAAAAGAGTGGTATAAACGGTTCAAGGATGGTCGCACTTCTGTCGATAGTGATTCTCGTTCCGGCCGACCTTCGACGACAAAAACCGTAGATAATATTGAGCGGGTGCGACTTGCAATCGAACAATATCGTCGTATGACTGTGCGAGAACTAGAAGAAGACCTTGGGATACTAAAAACTATCATTTCAGAAATTTCAACCGAAAATTTAGGAATGAAACGCGTGTGTGCGAAATTCATCCCAAAATTTCTCACAGCAGAGCAGAAGAACATTCGCTTAGAAATCGCTCTGGACAATCTGGAAATAGTTAATAATGATGATAATGTGCTTAGAAAAGTTATTACAGGTGATGAATCATGAGGTTATGGTTATGATCCTGAAACAAAACAACAATCTTCACAGTGGAAGATTTTTGATATTGTCAAAAATGACTGAAAAACAAGATCAACGAATTTACATCAAATTTTGCTTTCAACTCGAAAAAACGAGCTCGGAAACTATTGAAATGATGCAAAAGGCCTTCAGAATCGCCAAGACCAAAAAAAGCACGTCAAAGTCGGAGCAATGTTAAGTAAATGTTGATTGTTTTTTTCGATTGTGAAGGTGTTGTACATCGCGAATATGCACCAACAGGTCAGACAATCAATAAAGAATGCTACGTTTCAATTTTGAAACGTTTGCGTGATGCAGTAAGAAGAAAACGTCCAGACTTTTGGGAAAGTGATGACTTTTGGCTGTTTCCAAAACTAAAAAAACCACTCAAAGGACACCGATTCGATGACAAAACAACGGTTGAAAACAATGCGACAAGTGTACTTAAGGTTATCCCTAAAAGTGAGTTCCAGGACTGTTTTGAAAAGTGGCAACATCGATGGAACCGTGTTATTCAATCAAGTGGGGATTACTTTGCAGGATGCCACCCACCAGATGATAAAGAATAACGCTAGCACGAAAATATAAAGGTAGGCCCGATACTTTCCGCACAGACCTCGTATAATCAGGTACAAAGCCATTGACTAGATCAAAATTATTCAAATTTCCTAACGGTGATGCATAAAGGATTCCAGCGATAATGTTAATATCTTCATCCGACATTTGAGTTAATTGTTTGATCATTTCTTCTTTTATTTTCTTCTCTGGCGCAGGTACTATTAAGAAATATCTCATGCTACCATTAGCAAACTGACCCGGATGAGTACACCAATTACAGCGAAAGTGTCTATTATATTGCTTCATTCCTTGCATAGGAGCTCGAACTACTGCATTTACACAAGAAATTAATGCATATAATTTAAGTGTTCATAAATTACCTTTTATATTGCACTTAATTCCTTGGCTGGAATATTTGTTTATGGTAGCAACAAATGGTTCTAAATACGAGTAAGCAGTTATTTCTGGCTTTTCTTTGTCGAAGCAAATTCCATAAAGAATGAGATTATCCAATTTGTTTTGTGGAGGTAATTCGTTTACCATTAAATAAATAGGTCATATGGAATGCTGAGAACATTCGAATTTATTTGCTCCATCGGTATTTAATATTACTATTAAATAACTATTTTTTTTCTCTTCTAGTAGTTAACATATAAAATTTCTATAGTTTTCCATCGTATATATCTCTAATACGACCGTGTTCGTATTTTCTTTCATTTACAACATAACTGTAATAATCTGCATGCTGATTCAATAAATCTTCAATTGCATTAGATGGATTTGAGATTACGAAGAAATTCTTGCATAATGGTGTGGATAAATCTACTTTTCGCTACAATTATCGCATTCTACGAAAGATTTAAAACTATTTAATTGATCTATAAACTTTTTAAAATTGGACAAATGTCATAAAATTTAGTATTATTTTAGGGATTAAGATAAACTTCGTATCAAAAAGGATTTGCCGCTCAAATAGAAAATTAATTGAACACAATAAACTTGTTAAGTCCGATACCGGTGACTTATTAAACAACGCATATTCAAGGACCATTAATAATATTTCACCACACGATGTTATGATACGGATACATTAACTAGTTTTAAGAAGTTCTCTTCTTGAATCATGTCAGAAAACTTTTCTGATAATATAATCTTTCGTGTAGGTCTCTTAATATATCTTCAGGTGTAATTCCAATTAATTCTTCAATTACTCTTGACATCGTTTTGTATAGTTCGTAGAATTTGCATGCTCGACCAAAAACATCTGTTGAAAATCGAATTTTTCGCACGTCGTATAAAAAAAATACCGTAGCTAACATGTTCGGAAAAGAAATTCTTGTCTTGTGTGCTTTTTCAACTTTGCTTCGCTCAGGCGTAAACTCATATGCTAAATGTATGCAGGCTATATGTGTGAGTAAATTTTCTCCAATTTCTGTAATTTCAGAAGGGAAAAATTTAATTTCCCTATAATCTAAATGGTAAGTAAACTAGGAAAAATTTATTTTCCCTATGATCTAGATAGTAAGAAAATAGATGCAAATTTAATATGTTTAAGCCTAAGCTAATATTGTTATCGTCGAGGACCCCGTAGGTCCAGACTGGAAGGGGGCTGTAAACGCTGATATTGGACGCGATTCTTCCTTTAAGGGAATTTGATGGTACGCACTGCTCAAGTCCAACGTAGATATGAACTTTGCATCCCTTATTCGTCTTAGGATGTCGTTCATATATGGTAAAGGATAGGCATCAGGTTTGGTAATTGCATTTACCTTTTGATAATTCACACAAAACCTATATTTTCCATCTGCCTTCTTTACCATTACTATTGGACCTGACCATCCGCTGGTCGCTGGTTCGATAACATCCTTTTCCAGCATATCTTTGACCAGCGTGTGCATTTCCTCTCGCACTCTATCTGAGACTGGGTAATACTTCTGTTTGATGGGTCGAGCATTTCCAACATCTATTTCATGCTCAACCCCCACGGCACAACCTAAAGCCTGACCCCCATCAGGAATCAATCTTCTGACGAGGTCTTCAATTTCTTCAAGCTGTGACTCCGTGTCTTCCCATAGTCCTACCGGTGCGAGAAATGCCGTACCATCAATTCCAGCCACTTCCATTGGTACTTTCACTTGGGCGTCCTTAAGCCATAATTCATCCTCATCGGGATCCAAAATTGCGCGGAACTCTCTTATAAAGTTCGCGCCTACATAGCAGTCATCTGTGAGCAGCGGCGTAATGGCGACTCTGATTTTCTTCGTGATTCCCCCTACTTTAAAAGGGAACATCACGTGACCAATTATAGGGCACGGGCGTCCATCAGCAAGCCTTGCATCGCCCGCCCTGGTCACATTCAACCCGAGTCCCATCTCCGATGCCAATCTTAGCCCTGATTGACCCATGACCGTGGATGAGGCGCCGGTATCATAGAGTGCTCTAATTTTAAAGTCACCTATGTCTACCCGCAACCACCACCTGGTCTCATCCTCTGGGTCATATCCACGAGTCCCATCTTCCCCTCCTTTCATCGTGCTTTTCAGCGGCTTTTTTCCTTCCGCTGCCGCGACGACGGTGGGCTGGCTTCTACTCGTGGATCCCTTCGGCAGAGGAGCTTTTAGCGTGGAGGGGCTCTCCCTGGAGTCTTCCCCCTCCTCCACAACCTGTATGTGGCCATCTGGTCCTTTCAGGATAACCACTCCCCTATTCTGCCGAGGGCTGACATCGGGTTCAATTGCCTTCCGCTCTAATATACTGCTATGTCCTGGGCTCTCTTGATGCCCTCCCAGGACTTGTTTGGATCCCTGGGTCGCCGACAACTTGCTGTTTCCCATCGGCGACCCGCAGCGAGAGGTCGAATTTACTGGAGGCGCGAAGATGACCTCTTCTCTTCGCTCTCCTTGTCGTTTCCCTTGTTGCAATCTGGGCAGAACTTGCGACTAAAACCCAGCTTGCCACAAGCGAAACACTGGAGAGGCTTAGTAAAGTCTATCTTCCGCCTCTGCCCTTCTCGCCGCTCGCCAGGAGACCTGGAAGAAGGAGAATTTTTCCTTCCTCCACGCCATCGGCTCTTACGCTGTTCTGGAGGGCTGCCTTGCTTGTCAGTGGCCAACTTGCGCAATATCCGCTCGATGCCCTCCAGACGTTCTTCCATCTTCTTATCAAAAGTGAAAGCTTGCGTAGCCGATACCGATGCTTGTTCGGTAGGCCTCCTGGCGGGGTTTTCCACGCCCAGTCCGCGCTGCGGATCTCCCTCCTTCTTCGCACGCGCCTTCCCCTCGCTGGCCATTGCAGCGGTTTAGGATTTACTACCAGCCGTTCTTTTGCTCGGCTGGTAGACATGCTGAGGGAAGATCGTCGAGTTGGGGTCAGCGAATACACGTGGACGGCGACCATAAGATAAGGTGTTCTGTACCTCGGTCGCCCTCCTGTTGAATTCGCGTATCGACGTCATCTCGCTCCGACGCAGCTGGATTTGGATGCTTGGAAGGAGGTTTGCATGGAGTAGGTCTAATAACCTCTCCAAGGGCATGGGTGGTTCTAGTCGATTGACAAGAGCCACCAGGTTGGACACGTAGTCTCGCACTAGTTCGTCCTCACCCTGGAACTGGTTCTGGGCTTCCTGCAACAGCCTTTGTTGCTATTGCGTACTTGTGCCAAACCAATCCCGGGCGTCCGCGACGAACTCGTCATAACTGATCCACTGGTACTTGTTGTTATCGTACCAGGTCCTCGCGTTACCTTCGAGGATCTCTGATACGGAACAAAGTACTTCGTCGTTAGTTAGTCCTGCACCTACGCGCAGATCCTCCAACCTCGACAGAAACGTATCTACGCTCTGTGCCCTACTGCCCGCAAATTTCCATCCGCGGACAATTTTCCCAACATCTCGGGTTGTGGAGAGCCCTGAGAATATCTGATTTCCGGTGCCAGATGATCCGCTTCGACTCCTCTGTCGAACGGTTGGGGATCTCCCATAGACTTCCGGATCCTCTTCACCTCCTCTTCTTTGGAGGACTTCCGGTGTGGTGACGTCCCTTCTCCTGGGTATTGGTCTTGGAGGAGCCGGTGTACTCCCCGGAATCCCCGAGTCGTAGTGGCAGGTGAATATGTCCTGAAAGTCCACATTACGTCCGGAGCGCGGTTGAACCGAGTCACGCTGAGAAGAACGGTTAGCACTGGCCATGTCATGCATTGCGTCTTCCAGCTCTCGAATTCGTATGCGCATGTCCTGCGCCTCGCGCTCCGCACACACCTGTAATCCCTGCAGAGTCTGAAGGGTTTCTAGGATTCGACCTACCAACTTTTGGTTATGGTCTACACCCTCCTTCAGATACTCTATTTCCCGGAAGGCTTCACTCAAGGATAATTCTTTCTGAGGTTCCTTCCGAGTGCAGGATTCCTGCGACCTGGGATCCGGATTGCTCTTTCTCCTCTCCCTCTCCTTCTGCTCTTGCGTGCGGAGGGCCTTCTGGATGAGTTCATCCTCTTCTTGGCGGCTGGCTTCACCCTCAGAGTCCTCGTTCGGGCAGGTGAATGTCCTTGACATATCAGTCGATGATATTCCCTCCCTATTGATAATCCTGAGGGGGTGGTCGCTGTTATCTTCCGCGTTGGAGTTTTCCAACTCGTCACAGACTGTGTCGAGCCACGCTTGTCGGGCTCGCTTCCTGCGCCCCGCCACCTCTTTGCTGTGCGTGGTCTCTTGAAAATCTGTGGCGGTGTACTCATCCAGCAACCATCTCCCAAGCCTAGCCGCCTGTTGGATGACACTTCCATCCTTGCGCAGTTCCAAATCCGCTAAATAGTGTTCGCGCTGTGCGGAGGTCAGCTCTAATGCCCAATTGTCGATTTGAGCTGACAACAGAGCCATCTTGCCTCCGCACAGGTGTAGGATGCGGTTGAGGTTTAAAATTTCGGCCTAATCGACCACTACCGCTTCCTATCACCCAAGGTATGAGCGGGGTGTACACTATTTAGTGTTACTACCTTTAATACCTCCTTTTATAAGGCCTTTTAAAAGGAGATTATGAGCGCGTGCAGTCTCCGCAAACTTTCTATAAATATTATAAAAATATCCTACCTAAGGTCGGAGCCTGCTGTTTGCTTGCTCCGCCTGGCTAATATTTGGACTGCACGCTTGGGTCGCGCTCTCTGCTTTATCGTTGATCAGGTGTTACCAACCCCCCTTTATCCACTAAACTGTGGCTGAAATGGGTTAACACCTGATTCTCACGTACGATCTGAAATCACTTCGACCTCCCAATAATTATCGCTTTCGGCCCTTTTTACAATAATCTTAACAATTTTTAACCAAAGGTTCGAAGTGGTTTCGTTTTTTCCCCAGCAGAGGGCGTACCGCTCACGATCTCGCTCTACCACCTGCTCAAACCTTCCTAAGCGCTCGCGCAATCGTCTCTCTCTCTCGTGCGTCGATTACCTTCGACGCACAATCCTATTCGCACGACACGGGTCTTAATACCAGTTGGGCGCCATGTAACGGGGGGATAAAGCTGCAAAATGAGAAATTTATTTAAGAGCAAACTCCCACGATGCAGAGCAAACCGCCGCTCCGTTAACACGTATGTTAATACGTGTATTCGCCTTAATGTCAGCTGACTTGACTTAGTTGTCTTTGATCAAGCAGAGTTGAACTCACCTTAAGTCACGTGCCTGGTGATACTCGTTGAGTTTTAAGTGTAATCGACTTTGCACCTAATCCACTTAATCCCCTAGCTATAATTGGATTAAAACCTAAGCCTTTTTCAATTGTTTAAACTATTAGGAAAAATCATATGACGAATAAGTTTAATAGATTTTATTAACAAAAAAAATCTCTACAGTCTTTGTCGGGCCGAAAGACTGACGCACGCGAATAGGATTTACAATTAAATAACTTTCGGTGAGAAAGAGAGAGAGAGAAGATACGAAAATTGGCGCGATCTAACGCTCGGCGCGAATACAAAAATATCAACGCTAACGCGGTTGAACAAAATAATAAATGTATTTTGTCACGCGATAATTAAGGGAGGTGCACCTACCCTGCGGTGCAATTACGGTGATCAGCCGTAATTGTTGAAGAAAATTAAAGGTGCTCCTCCGATCCAAATCAGCTGTGCTGCCTCGCTCGCAAATCTGCTGTTTAATAGCTGTCACTTTTGCTGCTGCTTCCGTGATGCTGCTACTGTTGCTGCTTCCTCGCTCACCCTTGCACGAGTATCCAAAATCCCAGTAAACTTTTTTATTGGCAAATCGTTGTAACACTGTGCTAAACTATTTTGGCGGAACTCCACACGTAACAGCTGAGATGTAACTGCTAATGTAAAAGATCGCGCGCCCCCTCTCTCTCTCAATACTTAGAACTAACGCGCGAAAATCAGAATCGCGAACGGTTCGATTAATTGAATCGACTACCGTTGCAGTTTATATATATATATAATTTTTTAATTGATAAATTTTGTAATATATATATATTCATGTGTGTGTGTGTATGTGTGTATGTGTGTGTGTAAGTTACACGCTCAGCGCCAAACTTAATAGTGTGATTCTAGCGACCCCCACTACCAACAGAGTAGTTGCTCCTCGGTGTAAGGGCAGTACCATAGTTGGCTCCGAGCACTACGCATCGTGAATAGCCTTACCCATTTGCTTAGTAATCGACAATAGTATAGATTCAGGTTAGTATTAAGTCTTTACGTTTAGTATTAAGTTTATTGTAATAATCATGTAAATACATTTTAATACAGTGTTATCACTGTAACTATCATTGTTTGAATTGTACCTGAACCCTTCATTGTCTAAGTTTATTCAAAACTTACAAATCTATACTATGGAGAGAAAGGAAAAATTTTGTTTCATCTCAGGAGCCGGCGTTGATTCTAAGACTACCGTGATTAAAGTAAAACCTGTACAGTTGATGGGAAATGAGGAAGTTTTTCTGTTTCCAAAAGACAAAATGACCCATGATCATCACATGAAACTATTTGATACAGCTGTAGCTAAGAACGTTGTCAAAAGCTTAAAATCAAGAAATAAAATCCGCAATGTTTTGTTGACCTTGACCGAAGAGCTCCAAGCAATCTATTTGGACGAAGAAGGTAATGTTGTGTTAGGAGAGGAATACTTGGAAGAACAACATTAACAAAACAACTGTTATTACAAACACTAGCGTCCCGGAGAGCCGTAGTTTAGCTAAAGATATTGTTTTGGAGAAATTTAACATTGAAAATTTTAAAGCATCTACTTGGCTAACTATTTTTATTCGGGAGTGTAACCGAGTGGGGATAAATAAAAAAAAATATGCTGAAACTTTAAGATTATCTTTAGAAAAATCAGCTTTAGACTGGTTTAATCTTTCTTTAAAACAAAATGGTTTAAATAATAATTAAGAAATTTAGAATAATAGTTTTATAGAAACCTTCTCGGTGCAGTCTTGGACAGACATTGCGTATACATATGAGTTTAAATATTTGAATGGCTCTTTATTAGAGTATGCGTTAAAGAAAAGGAGTTTATTATTAGAAATAAATGATTCCATGACTCTCAATACTTAAATAGATCTAATAGTTATTAAATTACCTAAAATTGTACAAAATAAATTAGAAAGAAAAACACTTTTAAAAATAGAAGACTTAATGTCTAAATTAAAACATTTTGAAAATTTGAGTGTTGAGAACTGCGGAAAGGAGAGTGATAAATCCTCAAAACAAAACAAACCGTGTACAATATGTGAAAAGTTTAATATGAACTATAAAGAGAGATATCACCCGGAACAGAGGTGCAGATTTAAAGATAGACAAACGTTAAATGTTAAAAATGACAAGATTAAGATTGTAAATAATGTAGACTGCGAAAACTTAATAGCAAGCACTGAAGAGGCAAAAAACGAGTAAGAATACAAATTTTTGTCAATGATTCTCCAGCTATAGGTTTATATGATACCGGAGCAAATATATCATTAATTGATCAAAAATTTTTGAACAAGTTAAATAATGTAGATAAAATTAGGAGTGGGGAAACAAAAATAAAAGGCATAAACGGAGTAACAAAATCTGAGGGTATTGTTGAGTTAAAAGTAAAAATTGGCAACATACGAGGTGTGTTCAAAAAATAACGAGAATTTTCGTTTTATGAAAAAAATATTTATTTATTCATCTACATTAATGTTGTCGCCTTCAAAGTAGTCCCCTTCGGATACAATACACTTATGCCAACGCTTTTTCCAATCCTCGAAACACTTTTGAAACTCGATCTTTGTAATAGCTTTTAGCTCTTTCAGCGATTCGCTTTTAATGTCATCTATGCTTGTAAAACGACGGCCTTTTAATGTTCTCTTTATTTTTGGAAATAGAAAAAAGTCACATGGAGCCATATCTGGCGAATATGGAGGCTGAGGCATCGTTACAGTTTCGTTTTTGGCCAAAAATTCACGAACAAGCAATGAAGTGTGAGCAGGCGCATTATCGTGGTGCAAAAGCCATGAATTGTTTTGCCACAAATCCGGGCGTTTTTTTCGGATTGCTTCACGCAAACGACGTTGAACTTGTAGGTAGTACTGCTTATTGATTGTTTGACCTTGTGGCAAGAATTCATAATGCACTATGCCATTAAAATCGAAGAACACAGTGAGCATAACCTTCACATTCGACCGCACTTGTCGAGCCTTTTTCGGTCTTGGCGATCCAGAATGCCTCCACTGGGACGATTGAGCCTTAGTTTCGACATCATATCCGTAAACCCATGTTTCGTCACCTGTTATAACACGTTTTAGTAGTTCTGCATCGTTATTGACTTCATTTAGCGACTCCTGAGCAACTTCCATTCGCCGCTATTTTTGTTCGAAATTCAACAATTTTGGAACGAATTTTGCTGCCACACGTTTCATACCCAAAACATTCGAAAAAATTTGATGGCATGAGCCAACTGATATGTCAACATCATCAGCGACTTCTCTGATTGTGATTCGGCGATCGTTCATAACCATTTCTTTCACTTTTTTCACGTTTTCATCGGTTGTTGATGTGCTTGGGCGTTCGGATCGTTCGTCATCTTCAACGTTTTCGTGGCCGTCTTGGAAACGCTTATACCACTCATAAATCCTTGCTTTACTCATAGCAGACTCACTATATGCCTTTGTTAACATTTGACAAACTTTACTACACTTTATTTCATTTTTTACGCAAAATTTAATACAAATTCTTTGATCCATTTTTTTTCACAAACGAAAATCGCCGAGCTCGAAAAACACGTCTAACGTTAGCGGCTGCCACTTAAAAAGTAAGCAATGAATATTGCTGAAAATTTTATCGTACTTCAGGGGCATGTGTATCAACATAATAAAAAAAAATTTTATACAAGCGGACTCTCCAAACCCGCGAAATTTAAAAATTCTCGTTACTTTTTGAACACACCTCGTACAGAACATTTTTCATTTTTTATAGTAAAAAGAATTTTTTTAATGAAAATATATGAATGGATTTAGATTTGATAAAAAAGTTTAAATGTCAAGATGAAAATTTAAAAATTCCTCAAAAATATTCAGAGTTTAATGAGGGTACAGAAAAAAATATCAACATAAAAATAAACATGGTTCAAAATCTAATTAAAGAAATGAGTAACAGACGAGATATTCAAAACGTTCTTAAAGAAAACGATAATATTTTTGGAAATTTAAAATTTGATATAGGAAAAATTAAAAATTATGAAGCCTTTATAAAATTGATAGAATATAAATACATTGCAAGGAAGCCTAACAGATACTCATTTCAAGATAGAGTTTATAACGGGGTTTTGGCTAACCCGCCGTTATAATCGAGAGGATAGACTAGTTGACAGCTCGACTTAACCAGTTACTAATGCCACGAGGTTAATACGCTGGTGCATGGGTGGCCAAGCCCTTCGACCAGCCACGATGTCAAGCAGTCTCGTGGCCCGCGTAGAGCGTCGCAGGTAGCAGTGGCTGAAAAGCGCGAAAAGTAGTGACGAGCGCAGAGAATTCGCCAAGGATAGGGAGTGGGAGCCGGACGCAAAATCAGAGAAACGCAGAGAATAAGAAGGATAAAAAATAATTTATATAAAGCACCAAAGGGAAAGCGTACAGAGTAGCAGATCGGCGAGGAGAGAGAGAGAGAGAAGCGACAAGCCAGCAAGAGAGAGCTAAACGAGTCGGTACTTACAATGTGACGACAAAGGCCAGGCCCTTTGTACAATAAGCGCTCGCTCGCTGAACGGCGTTCCCGGACGCCGGTTGCAGTGGTGAAAAAGCGTAGGACTGCCTAGCACTAGGTCCTGCACACGCACACCACCCTGTCAACTCGCCGCACCACTGCACGCACTCGCAACAATTTAAGGCAATGCCAGGTCGAAAGTCCGGATACTTCAGTAAGAAAAAGGAAGTCGAGGAACGCTAGACCACGGCAACTGCCCGAGCAAAAAAAAAAAAGGGAGAGGCCTGTTCTTCAACGCGCGTTCAAACATGTGTCGCCCGTGACCGTCCGCCAGTCAATTGCCGCGGGAGGCGTCCCCACTTCTTCATCGCACTTTTCGGCAGCACGACCGCACGCATATGCGCGTACCCACGGACGCGACTCTTTCTGCTTATAGGCTCGCTGATAAACCTAACGCGCTCTCTCTCTTACCTTATACTTCGGCGTTGCCGGCTGCTGCGGGCTGCGGTATAATGTAAATCCAAATATGGTATAAGTATATAAACTATGTATATGCATGCGTGGGAGGAGAGAGACATAACGAATGAATTAAATTCGTTATAAGTTGAAATTGAAACGTAAGTAAGTGAATTGTTGAAAGCTGATTTAATTGAAGAATCTTATAGCCCATATGCAGCCCAGGTTACTATGGCTTTTAAAAAAGAAGAAGGGAAAAGGTCTCACTTCTGTATAGATTTTACGGAACTCAATAAAATTATTGTGCCAGAAAGTCAACCATTTCCAAGGATTGATGATCTGACACTATGTGCTAGAAATTGCAAGTTCTTTACAAAAATTGATATTAATTCGGCTTTCTGGTCGATACGAATACGTAAAAAGGACAGACATAAATTAGCATTTGTAACACATCATGGTTATTGGCAGTGGAAATGCCTACCATGTGGACTGAAGACAGCTCCAGCAATTTTTCAAAGAATTTTGTCTAGTGCTCTAAGGAAAAATGGACTAAATACGTTTACCGCAAATTATATAGATGATATACTCATATTTTCTAAAACCTATGAGGAACATATAAAACATGTGGAGAAAACTTTAAAAGCGTTAAGAGATCAAGGATTTAAATTAAACAAAAGAAAATGCCAATTTGCTTTAAATGAAGTTACATATTGGGTCATAGAATTGGAAATAATTTTATTAAACCTATAAATGATAACTTAATAGCAATAAAAAACTTTTCAAAACCTCAAACAAGAAAACAAGTGAGACAATTTCTAGGGAAAATAAATTTTTATTTAGAGTATATACCACAACACACTATTCTATTAGATCCACTACGTAATCTATTAAGGAAAAATATACAATTTATTTGGTCAAGACAGTGTAATGATAGCTATGAGGAAACAAAAAAGTATTTACTTTCTACACCGGCAGTAGTAATTTTTGATGAGAAAGCTCCAATATATTTGTTTACAGACACTAGTATTGAGGGAGTAGGTGCTATATTAAAACAACCCCAGGAAGATAATTCGCTAAAAACAGTTTTTTATTTTTCAAAAAAGTTAAACAAGACACAGAAAACAAAAAAAGCCATTTACATCGAATGTCTAGCTATAAAAGAAGCAATTCTCTATTGGCAATACTATATAATCGGAAAAAAATTTGTAATTTTTACAGATCATAGACCACTAGAGAATTTTAATATTAAAAATAGTAATGACCAACAATTAATAGATTAAATTACATATCACAATTTGAATTCGACATTATATACAATCTTGGAAAAGACAATTTAGAGGCTGATTGCTTGTCAAGAAATCCAGTTTTAGAGTCATATGAAAATTCTGAAAATAAATCTGTGATAAAAATAGCAAACTATGTAAATATAGAAGAAATTAAAAAGGATCAAAAGTTGATTAAAATAGATAATTCATGTGAAATAAAAAATGAAATTTGGATCTCAGAATAATTAGGTATCTCAATTATAAAAAAAATTCACCTAGAACAGGGACACATAGGAATTAAACAATTAACTTTAACCATATGCCACAAGATTTATTTCAAAAATATGTTAGTTAGTTTATTTATTTACAACTTATATGTTACATTACTTTACATCTCTTATATTACTATTTGTGTCTCGTATCCAGTTTGTGTAGTTGATTATGTATGTGTGTGTGTGTATGTGTGTGTGTGTGTGTGCGCGTGCGTGTGTGTGTGTATATGTTGTGTACATATGTGCCTTTGTAGGTGTGTCTGCAACTCTTGTGGCCTCGTCTTCTACGCCTCCCTGTTCCTCTTTTCTTCTCATTTTTCTTCTGATTACTCTTCTCTTCCTCTTTCTCTCTCCAAGATCTACCTTTTCCTCTCTTCTGTTTTTCTCTTTCTTGCATATTTTCTTTTGCCTTTTCACCTTTGCCTTTCCTTTGCTTTTGCTCTCATTCTTGCTAATCATTTCCTCTATCTTTCTCGTTATTAAGGCATTGACACCTTTTTCTTGTTTCCTATTGCTCCCTCTGCCTTTCCTTTCCTCAACCTCACTTATTTTTCCTTAGTATCTTATAATTTGCCTTTTTCTTTCTCTTCTTCGAATCTTCTTCTTTCCCATTTTGCTCCGTCCTCCAATACTGCTTTCTCTCACTTATGTAGTTGCTGTTACTTGTGTCTTGTGTGTGTGTGTGTGCATGAGTATGTTTATGATTGCGCGTATGTTTGTGTTTTTTGTGTGTGTGTGTATGTGTGTGTGTGTGTCGATGTGTCTGCGAGTCTTGCTTCTCTGTCTTCTGTTTCCGTCTCTCCTTAGGGTCTTGTAGCTTCGTCTTCTTGCTTTTCTTTTTCTTTCTTCTCTTCATTTCTTCTTCTTTTCCATTTCAACTCCATCATCCACGCTATCTTTTCATTGCTTCCTATTATTATTTTTTCCCATTCTTCCCCTTCCATTCTGCTTTTTTCACATTTTTCTACTATGTGCTTCCAATTTTCTTCCTCTTTCATAAACATTCTGCATCTCTTTTTTTCTTCTTTTTCCCAATACTTGCTTCCTCTCGTTTCATTACCTAGCCTAAACCTTTCCCTTATTTGCAGGCCTTTTATTCTTCCCTCTCCTTGAATTTCCTTTAACCTATACCTTTTCATTTCTTCTTTCAGCTCTTTCCACTCGTTTATGTATCTTGATTTTTCTAGCTTTTCTTCTAGTTCTTTTTCATCTTTTTTCTTCAGCTCATCTCTTATTTCTTCCCAAAACTCTTCCCTCATTTCATCTCCCTCTTCTCTCTCTCTGTAAATTTTACTTTTTTCCAGCCTTTCCTCTTTCTCCTCCTTCTTACCCTTTTTCTCTTTTTCATTTCTTTTCCTTTTCTTTAGTTCTCTCCATGCTTCTTTTCTTATTGAGCCATCTATTTCTTCTATTATTTTGTTTTCATACTTCATTGCTCTTTCTAATGCTGTTTCTTTCATTTCTTGTCTTCCTGTTTCCCATCGTATTAGGTAACTTGGCGTGTTTCTATCTAATCCTAAAACCCACTTTATGTATTTTAGTTGTAGTCTTTCTATTTCATCATATCTCTTCCATCCCCAGATTTCTGCTCCATACATAATCACGCTTTTCGCCAGAGCATCGAACAGGTTCATCCTTAGCTCCCAGTTTTCTCTAAATAGCTTTTCTCCTAGCCCCCATAACTTTCCGAGTCCCATATTTATTTTCCCTTCTACCTTCTTTATCTGCTTTTTGTTTCCGTTTTTTCTGCTTATCACATATCCTAAGTAGTTGTACTCTTTCACCATCTCTATCTTCTCATCTTCCCATTCGAATTCTTATTCCTTCCCCCTTCCTCCTCCTCTCCTGCATTTCATCATCTTTGATTTTCCTACATTTAACTCTAATCCCCTTTCTTCCAGGTATCTTTTTAATTTTTTCAGCATTACTTTCATTCTACTTTCACTCTTTGCCATCATCACTATATCATCTGCGTATCCTAATGTCCATATTTTCTTCCTTCCTATCACTACCCCTCCTTCCTGCACCTGCTTGATCTTCCCTTCCAGGTCGGTGAAGGCAAGATTAAATAGCGTGGTGCTCAAAGGGCACCCTTGCCTTACGCCTTTGAAAGTCTCAAACTCCCCAATTATTTCTCCTCCAACTTTTACTTTACTCCCTGTTTTCTTGTATATTTCTTCTATTCTTTTCCTAATTTTTCTATTTATCCCTTTCTCTTTCATTCTTTCCCATATTTTCTTCCTCTTTATTTTATCAAAAGCGGCCTTCATGTCTGCAAAGAATACGAACAGTTTTCCTCCTTTTTCTCTTATTTCCTTCCCTACTATTGTTTTTAATATAAATATCGCGTCCATTGTTCCTCTTTTCTTCCTAAATCCCATCTGCGTATCACTTAGCGTTTCTTTAGCTTCTAGTTCTCTTTCCAGCTTTTTTCTCAGTATTTCCGCATATATTTTATATCCCGTATCCATCAGCGTTATTCCTCTATAGTTTCCTACTTCTTCTTTCCTCCCTTTCTTATATATTGGTACTATTATTCCCTTTCTCCATTCTTCCGGATATCCTTCTCCGTTCCATATTCCATTTAAGCATTTTGTCATATCTTTTATCAAGCCTTCCGTGCCTTCCACCCAAGCTTCATTTGCTATACCATCTTCTCCTGTCGCCTTTTTCTTTTTCATTTTTCTTATTACCTATTTTACTTCTCTTTCTTTGATTTCTTCACCTTCCTCTCCTTCGCTGTCTTCGGTTTCTTCCCCTTTACTTTCTTCCTGTTCTTTCTCTCCCAGTTGTTCCTTGAAGTGCTTTATCCATTCTTCTTTTCCTATATTTTCATCTAATCCAATTCTTTTCTTCCTATTGCTATTCACTTTATCCCAGAATTTTCTTCTCGTCTTATCTGTTCTTATTTCTTCTGCCAATCTTTTCCCTTCCTCTTCTTTTGCTTTTTTTATTTCCTCTCTGTATTCTCTCTTTGCTTCTAAATATTTGCTTCTGTCTCCTTCCTCCTTTCTTACCTTATTTAACTCTGCCATCACCCTATTCCTTTTTGCCTTACATTCTTTTCTCCACCAGCTTTTTTTTGATCCTTTTTTTTTCCTTATCGTCTTTTTTACAACTGCGTTCTTCACTCTATTTTTTATATCTTTCCATTTATCTGTTCCCTCTATTGCATCTATCCATCTCTGATACTCCCTTATACCTTCTTCACTCCAGTCGTCTATCATTCTTTCTTCCTCTTCTTTTCTTTCTTCCGCTATTTTGTCTCCCAATTCCACCTCTATTGGTAAGTGGTCCGACTTTACCCTCTCCTTTATTTGAACCTTTTTTATCGCCTCATCACCTTCCTCGTTACCTACTACATAGTCTATCGTTGACATTCCTCTCGCTCCTATATATGTTATTTCTCCCTCTTCATCTCCTTCTTTTCTCCCATTCGTTATCACTAAGCCCATTTCTCCTAGCCATTTTATCATTTCTTCTCCCTCTGCGTTTAACACTTTATCCTTGGCCTTAATTTCTTCTAGTTTTTCTTCTGTCTCCCATTCCCTTCCTTCGGTTCCTGTTCTTGCGTTGAAGTCTCCTCCTATAATTATTGTTTTTCCTCTGTTCTCTTCTATCTCTTCACTTAGGTATTCATAGTTTTCCTTCTTCTCATGTTGCATATACACCGATGCTATCATGTATTCCTTCCTTCCGATCTTTATTTCTCCTACTATTACCTCACTTGTCCTTTCTTTCTTCCATTCAACCTTATTCATCCCTTTCCTCTCTCTTACCGCCATTATTCCTCCCCCTATTTCTCTCCCTCTTCTTCCTTCTCTTCTTGAATCTCTCCACTCTATACTGTACCCTTTCAGTTGTTTCTCCACACCAGTTCTTGCCCCTTCCCTCTTCACCCAGGTTTCCGTTAGCCCTATTATGTCGAATTCCCTAACATATTCCCAGTCATCTTCCTCCATGCTCCTCACCCCCGCCACGTTCCAGAATAGTATTTTTACTGGCTTCCTCCCCCCTCTCTCCCTTCTCTTCTCTCTCTCTCCTTTATCCCTATTGCTTTCGAAACCCTTCCACCCCTTTTCCTACCATTTTTCCCTCTCTCTCGGTCCACCACCATTCTTCTTCCTCTGATTTCACCCCGTTATGCCACATGTTTACCTCTTTACCTTTACTTCTTATTTCTTTCGCTTTCCTTCTTAATTCCTCTCTTGTCCTTCTCTGCTTCCACGTCCAGTCCTGATCTATGTATATCTTTTTCTGTGCCAAATTCTTTTTCTTCTTCATAATTCCTTCTTTTTGTTCCCATGACGCGCATCTAATTTGCCACATGTTTTTTCTTCTTTCTCTCCGCTCATCTCTCTCCGTTGTTCCTCCTATTCTTCTCAGATTCACTATCTCTCCTTTCATTTCTAGTACCTCCCTTAACCAGACCTCTGCCTCCCCCTTCTTTTCCCATCTTAACTCCTCCTCTAGGCCTGTCACTATTATATTGTTTATCCTACTTTCTATATCCATTTTTTCTCTCATATGCTCTAATTCTTCCTTATTGCCTACTTCTGTACCTCTTTGCTTCTTGTTTCCTCCTTCTATGCTTTCTTTTAGTTTCACGCATTCCTCTTCCAACTAGTCCATCTTCTCTCCCCATTTTTCCTGCAGTTTCTTTTCTCTACGTTCTGCTTTTTCTCTTTCTTCTTTCATCTCTTTCTTTCTTTCTTCTCTCTCTCTCTCTCTTGTTCTTTCCTAACTTTTCCTATTTCCTTCTCCCACCTTTCTTCTCTTCTTTTCCCCTCTGTCTCCATTCTTTCCATTTTTCCCATTATTTCTTTAAACATTTCTGTCCATTCTTTCCTTTCCTCCTCCCTTACCTCTCTTAATTCCCTTATGTCTGTCCGTATCTTTTCCATTATTTCTTCTGCACCACTACTTTTTCCCCCTTCTCTTATCGTATTGTCCAGTCCTTCTCCCCCCCCCCCTACCATCTCGCTTCCCTCGCTCTCACTCTTGCATCTCTTTGCCTCCCTCATTTCTCCTCTAATATTCTCCCTCAGCCCCTCCCCGCTCTCTCTCCCCCTCGCCACCTTTACTCTTTTCTTCTTTTCCTCCTCTGGGCCTTTTTTATCCAACCTTCCACCTTTATCTCTTAATTTTTCTGTTGTCACAAATCTTTCCATCCTATCTCGTACGCCTTAATTCAATTCTCTATAACTACCCGTGATCCCACCTTTATTCCCTGTCTTACCTTTTCTGTCTCTGCCTTTACTTCTTACCGCCCGTCCTCTCTGCTTGTCTTTCCCGCTTTCTGTTTTTCTCTCTTAACCTCAACTTTATTTTTTTTCTTTATTCCTCTCTCTGCTTTTTCCTGCTCCTCTCCTGGCCTCTCTCTCTCCTCTCCACTTCTCCTCCACCTCCACGCTCTTTTCACCTCTATTTCTCTCCTCAAACACTTTTCCTCTTTGACTTTCTCGCCAAAACTCGCGCTCACATCCAAGACACGTCCACACTTCCCTCAAGTGAAATCTAACCTCTATTTCAAAAATATGTATAAACATATAAAGGAAGTGAGAGGTTATATTGTGACTTGGATGAGAGTAGACGTGTCTTGTGTGAGTGCTGAATATAGGCCATTTCTGGAGAGAAGGAGAGCAGGAAGTAAAGAGAAAAGTGGAGAAAAGGTGCAGGAGGAGTGGAAGGGCGTTCGGAGAAGAGAAAAAGAGAACGAGATAAAGGGTGAAGGAAGAAAGGTGAAAAAAGAAATAAAGGGAGAAAGGATAGGTTAGGGTAGATAAGACAGAAGGCGGGAAAAGAGGAGCGTAGGAGAGGGGCATAAAGGCGAAGATAGAGGGAATAAGAGAGAAAGTTAAGGCGGGAGCAAGGCGGGAGCAAGGCGGGGAATAGGAATAGGAAACAGGAACGAGATGTTTACAACGCCAGGAAGAGCGAGAGAGACGGACGGTAAAGGGGATAAGAGGAAGGCAAAGGGGGTGAGAGGTAGAGAGAGCGAAGAGGGCATGAGAGGGGGAAACAAGGAAGAAGTGAGACAGGCGAAAAGGTACGAAAGTGAAAGCGAGGGGAGTGAAACAGAGGGGGACGAAGGGAATGAAATGGACAGAACATTGATAGGGGTGGGGGGAGAGTAAAGGAGAAGACAATGCATTTGAAAGAGTACTAGCAGAAATGAGAGAGCTGAGAAGAGAGGGGAAGAAAGAGAAAGAGGAACTGCTAAATGAAATGATGAGACGAATGGAAGAGGCGGAGAAAAAAAGAGAGGCAAAATGGGAGAGAGGTATGGAAAAACTTAGAGAAGAATTAGAGAAGGATAGAGAGGAATGGAAAAAAGAGAAAAGAGAAGAAAAAAGAAGACAAGAGAAGTGGGAAGAAAAAATGAAAGGATGGGAAGAAGAGATGAATAAGATGAAAAAATACATGGAAGAAAGAGAGACAAGGGTAGAAGTAAAAGGAGTAGATAATAGGGAAGAAATGGATCACATGAAGGAAAGGATGGATAGAGAAAGTAGGGCAAATAATATAATTGTTACAGATCTGGAGAGAGAACTAAAATGGGAAAAGAAAGGAGACGCAGAGGAATGGTTAAAGGACAGAATGGGAATAAAGGGGGAAATAATAAGCCTAAGGAGCATAGGAGGACCAGAAATAAAACAGAGACAGGAAGGGATAGAGTATAGAAGGAGGAGGATGTGGCAAATAAAGTGTGCCTCATGGGAGCAAAAGGAGGGAATAATGAAGAATAAAAGTAAATTAGGGGAGAAAAAAATATATATAGATCACGACTGGACGTGGAAACAAAGGAAAATAAGAGAGGAGGTAAGAAGAAAAGCAAGGGAATTGAAAAATAAGGGTAAGGAAGTTAAAATATGGCACAACGGGCTAAGAGCAGGGGAGGAAGAGTGGAGGTGGAACGAGAGAGAAGAGAGAATGACAAAGAAAGGAAGGGAGGGGTTTCGAAAATAAAGGGGGGAGAGGAGAGAAGAGAGAAGAGGTGAAGGGAAGGAAAACAGTAAAAATGCTATTTTGGAATGTGGCGGGAATAAAGAGCTTGGAAGAAGAGGACTGGAAATATATTAGAAATTTTGATATAGTAGGACTTACGGAGACATGGGTGAAAAGAGAAGAAGCAGAAATAGGAATAGGAAATAATCTGAATGGGTATAACATTGAATGGAGGGACTCGAGAAGGGAAGGAAAAAGGGGTAGGGAGATAGGGGGTGGACTGATGGCAGTAAGAGAAAGACAAGGGAGAATAAAGGTAAAATGGAAGGAAGAAAGGACAGAAGAAGTCATAGTAGGGGAAATAGAGATAGAGAGAGAGAAATGCACGGTTGCATCAGTCTACATGCAGCACAAGAAAAAAGAAAATTATGAGTACCTAACCGAAGAAATAGAGAAAAATAGAGGAAAAATATTAATAATAGGAGGAGACTTTAACGCTAGAACAGGAGGCGAAGGAAGAGAATGGGACAGCGAAGGACAGATAGGAGAAATAAAAACAAAGGATAGTATGATAAACGCAGAAGGGGAAGAGATGGTAAAATGGCTAGGAGAGACGGAATTATTGATTATGAATGGGAAAAAAGAAGGAGATGAAGAAGGAGAAATTACATATATAGAAGCGAGAGGGATGTCGACAATTGACTACATAATAGGAAACATAGGAGGGGAAGAGAGAGTGAAGAAAATGCAAATGGGAGAGAGAACTAAATCGGATCACATACCAGTAGAAGTGGAACTAGAAAACAGGGTTGAAGAAGAAGAAAACAGTGAAGAAGAAAGGTTAAGAGAAGACTGGAGCGAAGAAGGAATAAAAGAGTATCACAGATGGATAGGAGCAGTAGAAGGAACGGAAAAATGGGAAGAGATAAAAATCAGAGTGCAGAACGCTGTAACAAAACAGAAAATAAGAAGTAAAAAAGGAACAAGGAAAAGCTGGTGGAGAGAAGAATATAAGGTAAAAAGGGACAAGGTAATGAATGCTCTGAAAGAACTAAGAAGAGGAACTAGGGATAGAAGCAGATACTTGGAAGCAAAGAGGGAATACAGAGAGGAAATAAGAAAGGCAAAAGAAGAGGAAGGAAGGAAAGTGGTGGAGGAAATAAGCAAAGATAGAACGAGAAGGAAATTTTGGGAAAAAGTGAGCGGAGGAAAGAAAAAAAGAACAAAAATAGACAAAAAAATAAGTAATGAGGAATGGCTAAAACACTTCAAGAAGCAGCTGGGAGAAAAAGAAAAGGACTACAATCAAAAAGAAGAAAGAGAAGAATGGGAAAAAGGTGAAAAAGAGGAGGGAGGGGAAATAAAAGTAGGGGAGGTAGTAGAAGTGATAAAGAGAATGAAAAAGAAAAAAGCATCAGGAGAAGATGGGATTGTAAATGAAGCGTGGATGGCAGGGACAGAAAGCCTAATAAAAGACCTGACAAAATGTCTAAATGGGGTATGGAACGGAGAAGGATTCCCGAAGGAATGGAGAAAGGGAATAATAATACCAGTCTACAAGAAAGGAAAAAAAGAAGAAGTAAGCAATTACAGGGGTATAACGCTGATGGACACAGGTTACAAGATATATGCAGAAATAGTAAGGAAAAGACTAGATAGAGAGATAGAAGAAAAAGGAATACTAAGCGATACGCAAATGGGATTCAGACTAAAAAGAGGAACAACAGATGCAATATACGTGCTGAAAACGGCAATAGGAAAAGAAATCAGGGAAAAAGGTGGGAAATTGTTTGTCTTCTTCGCTGATATGAAAGCAGCGTTTGACAGGATAAGAAGAAAGAAGATATGGGAAATAATGAAGGAAAAAGAAATAGATAAAAGGATCAGAAGAAGTATAGAAGAAATATATAAAGAAACAGGATGCAGATTAAAAATTAGAGGAGAGATAATAGGGGAATTCGACACAGAAAAGGGAGTAAGGCAAGGGTGCCCGCTGAGCACCACGCTATTTAATCTTGCCTTTGCGGAGTTAGAAGATAAAATGACTAAAATTCAGGAAGGAGGAGTGGTAATAGGAAGAAAGAAAATCTGGATGATAGGATATGCGGATGATATAGTAATGTTGGCAAAAAATGAAAATGGGATGAAAGAGATGCTGAAAAAACTAAGGAGATTCTTAGAGGAAAGAGGGTTGGAATTAAATGTAGAAAAGTCAAAAATGATGAAATGTAAGAAAGGAGGAGGAAGAGGAATGGAAGAAAGTTTTGAGTGGATAGGAAAGAAAATTGAAATGGTAAAAGAATATAACTATCTGGGATTTACAATAAACAAAAATAATGGGAATAAGAGACATATAAAGAAAACAGAAGGTAAAATAAATATGGGACTAGGAAAAGTATGGGGGTTGGGAGAAAGATTATTTAAAGAAAATTGGAAGCTAAGGATGATGCTATTTGACGGGTTAATGAAAAGCGTGATAATGTATGGAGCAGAAATATGGGGGTGGAAAAGATACGAGGAAATAGAAAGACTACAAATGAAATATATAAAATGGGTACTGGGTTTGGACAGAAACACACCGAGTTATCTGATAAAATGGGAAACAGGAAGAAAAGAAATAAAAGAAAAAGCAATAGAGAGAGCGATGAGATATGAAAATAAAATAAAAGAAGAGAGGGATGGAACAATAAAAAAAGAAGCATGGAGAGAAATGAAGAGAAGCGAAAGGAAAAGAGAAGAAAGAAATGAAAAAAAAGGAGAGAGAGAAGAAAGACTAGGGAAAAGTAAAAAATACAGAGAGAGAGAAGAAGGAGACGATGAAAGAGAAGAGTTCTGGGAAGAAGTAAGAGAAGAATTGAAGAAAAAAGAAGAAAAAGAAATGGAAGACAAGATGGAAGAATCAAGATATATAAGAGAGTGGAAGGGGATAAGGGAGGAAATGAAGAAGAGTAGACTAATAGAAATACAAAATGAAGGGAAAATAAGAGGGCTACAGATAAGAGAGAGGTTTAGGTTAGGGAACGAGACAAGAGGGTGTAGATACTGGGAAAAAGATGAAAATAGGAAATGTAGATTATGCCAAAAAGAAGAGGAAGATTGGAAACACATAGTAGAAAAATGCGAAATGACAAGAAAAGAAGGAGAAAAGTGGGAAGAAATAATGGTTGGGAGCAAAGAAAAAATAGCATGGATGAGGGAACTAAAGTGGAAAAGAAGAAGAAAGAAAGAAGAAAAAGAGAAAGAAAAAGAAAAGTGAAAAGAGAGAAGAAAGAAAACGGTAAGAGAGAACCGTAGTAAGCAGGAGTGAAAGCAGAGGGAGCGGAGGATATCGCAGTAAAGGTGTAAAAGCCCTAATACGGACAGATGAAAGAAGAGGAAAAGGAAGCGCAAAAAAAAAAAAAAAAACACTAACTCATCAAAACACAATCACATCATATACAACACAAAACACTAACAAGAAACAAAACACGTCACTCAACAAAATTGAAATGTATACTGTAAATAATCATTGTAACATTAAGTTGAATAAACTCAATATACAATATACATATAAAGGAAGTGTGCAAAAGTTGTGAAACTTGTATTAAGAATAAATCAAGAGTGGGGTGCTTTAAAGCTCCACTATCTCAACTGGGACCAGCAGAAAGACCTTTAAAATTATGTCTATGGATACTATCGGAGGTTTAAAAGGAAAGAGCACTAAGAGATATCTGCACTTACTAATAGATCACTTTACTAGATTTGCATATATTAGCACATCAAAAACACAAGTGGCAAATGATTTCATCAATTTAATAAAAAAAGTAAAAAAAAACAATAATATACAAACCATCTTAACAGACCAATACGCAGGAATAAACTCTGCACAATTTAAACAATTCACAAAAAGAGAAAATATATTATTAATCTTTACTGCTGCAGATTGCGCCTTTTCAAATGGCCTTAACAAAAGAACAAACCAGACTTTAATAAATAGAATCAGATGTAAAATTTATGAGAATAAAGGAAAGTCCTAGCCAAATATAGCAGAGGAATGCATTAAAGAATATAATAACACAATACATAGTTCCACTGGTTTTACACCAAATTATCTGTTATGTAACGGTCCAGTCTGATTCGTCTCTTATGTCCCTCTGCAAAGTAGCAACCCGTCATACACAAAACAATCAAAGAAAAGCGGTAATTGAGCGAAGGCGCTTTTCTCACATATATGCAAATGTGTTAGGGCAACTTTGCGAAAACATTACCATATAAGGAGCGTGATGTCACGACCGTGGGAAATTTATTGTTTACAATAGAAAATCGACAATTATAAAGTTTTTCGAATAAACTAAAGTATTTTTTAGTCAATTTTGATGCGCTGATCCTGAATTTCATGTTGTTATAACTCTCAAGTCGGTATTTATTAGTCAAATTTGTATTTACAAGTAGATACTGCTAGTTATTTTGCAATAAATAATTATATTGTTAATTCGAGTATGCGATTACGTCCGCGACGTATTAAAACAGAGAAGCAAGAATTTGACACTTTGATAACTAATTATTCACTAAGTTATCAATAAATAAAATATTTATAATTTTTTTAAACAATTAAAATTGCACTGTTAGATAGCGAATCGATCGTACGTATCTGTAAAATTAATGATTATAATTGTTACTAATTTGCTGATTTTTAAATCGTTAAAAAAGAAATTTCCAAATCCGTTTTTTAATTATTATTCAAAATTAGATAGCTACATTAATCATTTTTAACTTGAATAACGTTCCTCTAATTACAAGCGGTTTTTTCATGTAAGTTTTCCATAAATTTATTGTAAAATTGGCGTAATTTGATTATTGAATTGTATAACTTATAACTTTAAAAGGCGATTTTTCCTCGAGAAGCGATTTATATTAAAAAATTCGTCATTTCATATTTAATTTTTTAAATCATAATATTGCAATTTCGATCGAGCCGTTTTGCGACAAAACATGTGCAAAGTTTGTATCAATCTCAAAAATAGCGTTGTAGGGGCTACCAAGCGTAGAAAGGAGCCCATTTCGCAAATAAATTCGCTCGTCGCTGCGGCAAGAGGATTCACTATCCTACCTTGCTTAGCAGCGCGAGCACTGTTAGAGAAATAAAGCCTCAGCAATTTCCTGAGATAAATTTCTTATTCAGTGGTTAGCCTGCTAACTCCTATCCTATAGATATTTAAGCGCTCAACTCATGAGACTATCTCTCTCATGAGAAAAAAGTAGCCTTAGATATCTTCTTACCTAAAATACAATTACTGTTGAGAAATTAAGTTGAGTAGTGGTTGCGGCGCTGTCGGGCCTCTCCCCGATAGATGCGATCACGCTCAATTGCATTTCGAAACAATTCATCGAGTTAGAAAGCCTTGTGCTTTGCTACTCGAAAGATCTTTATATATCATTTAGATTACACGCGTGTCAACTTCTTGCTTTTCTCGGAGACGCGATTGCGAATTCAATAGAAAGAGTCCGAACTATTGTTTTGATAACGCGAGATAGACTCGAACGTTACAGTTAACAGGTATCAATAATAACTTTTTGCCAAAAGAACTAAATGAAAATAACGAGAGCAACTTAGAAGATAATAGGAAATAGGCATTAGAAAAATCTAAGAAAATACATGCACAAAACAAAATTTATTATGATAAACATGTTAAAGAAATTAACTAGAAAGTAGGTGATTTAGTTTACATTCAGAATGGAAATAAATTAAATAGAGATAAATTAGATGAAATAAGATATGGTCCATACAAAATAAAACAATAAATATCAAATAACATTTATCTAATAGATAGTAGATTTAGAAAACACGAATCAAACTATTTCCATGCCAGTAAGCTAGTCCCTTACATATAAAATATTGATATCTGTCTTAAAAAGGGGGGATGTAAGTTACACGCTCAGCGCCAAACTTAATAGGGTAATTCTAACGACCCCCACTACCAACAGAGTAGTTGCTCCTCAGTGTAAGGGCAGTACGATAGTTGGCTCCGAGCACTACGCATCGTGAATAGCCCTACCCATTTGCTTAGTAATCGACAATAGTATAGATTCAGGTTAGTATTAAGTCTTTACGTTTAGTATTAAGGTTATTGTAATAATCATGTAAATATATTTTAATACAGTGTTATCACTGCAACTATCATTGTTTGAATTGTACCTGAACCCTTCATTGTCTAAGTTTATTCAATACTTACACACACATACACACACACACACACACACATATATATAAAATATAATTCTACGCAAATCTTTTATTTGTTTTTGTTATTCTTTTGTTTTACATATTGTAATAAAACGCCATAGTTCGTCATACACCTAAGTAATCTTATTTATTCTTTTTGTTTATTTTGAATTACATTCAGCATCTCATACTTAATTTCGCGCATAAAGCTTTGTTATTATTATTAAAATAATTTTATTTGAGCATTAAGATAACAACTAGTGTACGCAATTTTGACGAATTATCGATTTTTAAGGGAAGCGTAGAAAAACGAATTGCGGACTGGATTAAAGATCTACCGAGCGACGAACTCGATACAGTTTTACGAAAATTAGAACTACTCGATGAAGGTTCAATATGTGAGCGCGCGAATAAATTATATAAGTAACTTCAAGGCGATTACACCGCAGCGGACTTTGTAGCAACCGCGAACCCGGAAAGCGACGAAACGATAAATAGACGGAATGATCTATGCGAAACGCTAATTCGTTCGAATATTTGACCGGCAGAGCTGCGCGATGACTTTATCCTTGCGTTAACAGCAGATATCGCGAATGATGCAGAAGTTAGAGCAAAAGGCGACACTTCAAGATTTTTAACTAGTTCACCTAGCCTTGCGCAAAATGCAGCAGATATGTCGCTTACAATACTTGCAGACACGTCATCGATTGCAATGCAATACGAACCAGTACATACGCAACTTGCGCAACAAAGCGATCCTTCAACGTTAACGACCGTTACGATATACGTATTTAATAGTTTTTCATTACCACCGATTCCTACTTTTATACCCACACACCGTCACAACGTAAACATAACGCATACAAGCACAACCTTAGTCACCTCTGCCGCTCCGACGTATACGGCAACAACGTTGCGTACAAGCATTTAACAGTCTTCAGAGGAAACGAGATTAGCGATAGACAATCCAGCAAATAAATTAAAGCGATGCGTGCTAACGAATGGTAAAATACAGCTCGTACCAGAACCAACAGCCATCGAGCTTAGGAGAGCTATATTGTCAGAACGGGAATTAATAATAGTAAACACGGATTTCAGAGACTATATTGCGACGATTTCATCGGAAAATCACCGGCTTACGCGAAATATTAACCCATTTCTTCCCAAGGCGCCATTTTATAGTCGATTTGTTTTTGACCGAGGAAAACCTCAAAATAATCGAAAATATATACTAGAAGTCACTTTTCTATTGTAAAATTTCCCGCTCTACGAATTTGCAGTCAGAATTAGGATATTTTTCACGGAAAATTACAAAATGGCATCTTGAATGTTGATGAAAATTTAGTATTACATTAGAATTTTTCTTTCAGAATTTAGTTGCTGAAATTTATAGAATCAGGATGAAAATGTAGATTTACATTGAAAATGTTAGTTCTTTGATAAACCTAGGCATTACGAATTTTCCTGGAACATTTTTCCAAGATGGCGGCCAGAAACATGTTGACAAGCGGGGAAATCTAAAATTTTCTAAATAAAAGCCGATTTAGAGAATGAATATATACTACCTATACTTTCGATGTCGCTGAATACAATGCTAGTGTCAATTTCAATTTTACAAAATGGCGGATCCAATATGGCGTCGTTAATACCAAAATGATGAGCACCAGTAAGTGGGTACTCAATTCCTATGTTTTCGATATCGCTGAATACAATGCTAATGTCCGTTTTCAATTTTACAAAATAGCGGATCTAATATGGCGTCGGTAGTACCAAAATCAGGTAATGTTGATAAAATTGCGAATCTAATTACTATATTTTTGTCTGGATTCTTTGTCCCTACAGTTGGATAAATCCTTTGTCTTCTCGAGTATTGTAAAGTGTGTATTTTATAACGGTCTTTTTCAAGATAGTTAGAGCATATTCATATTTTCTTCGGCTGCCTCTCCAATAGTCCTTTTCAGGATAATTGGCGAACTTTCCCATCTTGTGGAGGATTGAAAAGTGCGTATTTCTCTAACGGTCTTTTTCAAGATAGTTGGAGCATATTCACTCTTTTCTTCGGCTGTCTCTCCAATAGTCCTTTTCAGGATAATTGGCGAGCTTTACTATTCACCGAGTATTTTTTCAAGATAAATATTTATTAGATTCGGACTCTAAAAGAAGTTTCATAAAACTAGCAAAATCATGCCGAAACGTAAGTCGATGAGGAATGCCAGTGTTGATAGCAGTGTTGTAGAAAACAATGATCATAGTGATGAAGATGAAAATGATCATGAAGTTATGTGGGTACCCGATGATGATAATAGTGACGTAGAAGGTCTCGATAATGACGGAGAAGCTGATGGAACTTCTAGATTCACTGATGCAGTAGCCTTATCTTATGAAGAAGTGTATCAAAATTTTTCCGCGAACGAGAAAAAGTTAGAAGCCTCACATAAATACGAATAGATAGATCAAGAAAGACCATACGATGTTCAACTTGAATCAGAAATATATAATTTTGAAGCAATAAAACAAAATGTACTAGGAAAGGAACCTCGAGAATTATTTGAAATGTTTTCTTGTGATAGAATGAGAGATTACATTATTGAAGCGATAACTGAAAATGGATTTGAATTAGATCCAGATCATTTCAACAAATTTTTAGGTATTATCATTTTTTCCACTTCCAATATTCGTAAAAGCTATAGAGATTACTGGTCGACTGATGAAATGTGGCATTCCGATGTTGTTTCAGAAACGATGAATAGAAATTTGTTTGAAAAAATTAAGTCTAATTTGAAAACTTCGAAAAATTCGGATAAGACTGATAATGACAAAGTTTGGAAAGTTCGTGTAATTTTAAACATTTTCAGAGAAAATGTAAAACAGTTTGGATTTTTTTGCTCTTCTTTATCAATAGATAAAATGATGATTAAATTTTTCAGTCGCACGCTTCTAAAACAATTCATCAAAGACAAACCAATACGTTTTGGAATAAAATTATGGGCCCTTTGTACTTCTAATGGATTTGTTTTAGAAATAGATATCTATTGTGGAAAAAATGATTGTCAAAGTGACACGAAGTTCTCTAAATGCAGTTTAGGATCTCGGGCAGTGATGAATATGCTTCATGTTTTTCTAACATCGGTCGATAAGAATGATGTAGCTAAATATCATCTATATTTTGATAGATTTTTCACATCCCCTGATTTACTGGTACACTTGAAAAAACAAAACCTGCGTGCAACAGGTACGGTTAGAGATGATCGTGTTTTTACAAAGGAGATGTTTCCAAAAGTGTTGGATAAATCAAGTAAAAACTCGAAATCATTGATCAAAAATCCCGAACAGAAGACATTGATAGATAAACATAAACTAGATAAAAAGAAGGCTGTTAGAGGTTCTTATGTTGTAAGTCATGATAAAACCAGTGGTATAAATTACATTACGGTAATGGACTCGAAACCAGTGTCCATATTATCTACAGCCGTTGGCGTTACACCTACTATTCCAATGGAACGATTCGATAAAACAGCTAAACGTAAAGTACCAATTGAATTTCCTGGAGCATTCAAGACATACAATAAATTTATGGGAGGAGTTGATCTTCATGATCAATACTGCAGTGATCTAAAAACGAATATTGGTTCAAAGAAATGAACATGGGTTATTTTATGTAGATTGATCGAGTCTTCACTGACAAATGCTTTCATTTTGTACAATATGGTGAACAAAAAGAGAATGTCTAGTAAAGATTTTGCAAAAAGTTTTGCAAAGTCTTATTTAGAGCAACCGATTGAAAAGTTATCAAAGCATTTAAAACTCACAATACCTGATCGTAGACGAATGTGTATAAAGTGTACCATAAGAACAATATTTTATTGCTATGAGTACAAAACTTATTTCTGTGATACTTGTTTCAGAGAGTATCATCATATCCACAATAAATCCACAAAATCTTCACAAAGAATATGCAAAGCTAGCAATGACTGCAAGAAACGTACGAATATTTATTGCGAACAATGTCAAGAGTATCTATGTGCAAATTGTTTTGACTCTTACCATCTTGAAAAAACAAGTACGCTTGATGAATAATTTCTTCCACTATTGCATCAATTATTTTGGAAAATACTAGAAAAAGTGCTAAAAATTCAAGACAAAATGTAGCACTTAGATTTGCGATTTTATCAACACAAACTGATTTTAGTATTACCGACGCCATATTGGATCCGCCATTTTGTAAAATTGAAATTGACACTAGCATTGTATTCAGCGACATCGAAAGTATAGGTAGTATATATTCATTCTCTAAATCGGCTTTTATTTAGAAAATCTTAGATTTCCCCGCTTGTCAACATGTTGCTGGCCACCATCTTGGAAAAATGTTCCAGGAAAATTTGTAATGCCTAGGTTTATCAAAGAACTAACATTTTCAATGTAAATCTACATTTTCATCCTGATTCTATAAATTTCAGCAACTAATTTCTGAAAGAAAAATTCTAATGTAATACTAAATTTTCATCAACATTCAAGACGCCATTTTGTAATTTTCCGTGAAAAATATCCTAATTCTGACTACAGATTCGTAAAGAGCGGGAAATTTTACAATAGAAAAGTGACTTCTAGTATACATTTTCGATTATTTTGAGGTTTTCCTCGGTCAAAAACAAATCGACTATAAAATGGCGCCTTGGGAAGAAATGGGTTAATGACTTAAAATACGTTAATGAGGATTTGCAAAGACAAATGCAAAACGTGGTAGCTAATGCTCAAAAACAAATAGCAGAAGCTCAACGTAAGTTTAATGCGATGCATACTACCAAAACTGTGAAATTTCAAAATACGTATGAGTTAATCGAAGATGATAACGATTTTAACTTATCGTATAAGCGATCGCGAAGCAATATAAAACCTCACGCGCGTCTTTTCCACTCTACAACTAAACCGACAGTAACTTCTGATAAGCAATCAGTTCCATTTACGCCGTTACGATCTGCGCCAGCAACCCCTGCAAGCTCCGGCTGGGGAAGGGGGATAGCGACCTCGACACTGCAGCGTACGCATGATGCGCCAAATCTCATACCGGTTCCTGACCTAGTACCAAGCTTAGTCTGGGGAAGGGAGGCCCCTGCAAGTGCAACATTTGTTTCGCCGTCGTTGGCAGAGGATGCTGCGCCAAGATTGACAACACAAATAGGTGCGCCCTTCGGGCATAGCGGAACAAGCTTGCAGCCCGATGCGCGTAACCATTTTAATGCTTCTCGCCCTAGCTTCTCTAATAAACATCTGGGAAAGACTATTAGAGAATGGAAAATTCAATTCTCAGGCGAGTCGGCTATGAACATCGAGGAGTTTCTCGAGCAAATAGAGGAAAACTGTCGGCTAGATCGCGTCGCAGAAGATGAACTTTTGGATTCACTTTCGTCCTTATTCAAGAAACCAGCCCTGCTTTGGTATAGGATGGTCAGCCCGACCTGGAAGACCTACGCAGAATTTAAAGAAGCAGCGTTAGGAGCGTATAGCAAATTGCGCAAATTTAAAAGAAACTTGTCGGTAGAGGCACTCCTTCGCACCCAGAGCGCAGACGAATCAGTACGCGACTATTTATCGGATCTTAATACTATCTTTAATCGGTTTGAAAAGCCGTGGAGTACGCGCGACTAGGTAATCTTGGCTATTGATAATATGCTGCCAAAATTCCAGAATAGGCTGAAAAAGGACCAGGATACCTTTGCCACGTTACAGTAGTTGCTCGAGAAAGCTTAGGAAGTAGAATCCTACGAGTTTGACGAGCAGTGGAAACCTCCATCTACCTTAGAACAGAGTATGCTACCCGAAGCCGCCTATAGGCTTAAAACCATGACTGTGAAGCCCATGATGGCGGTACCATCGGTGGCAGAAAGGCCTATTCCCACAGACGAAGCTGCTCTGGAGACAGCGTTCCAAAATTTCTTCGACAAGAAGTGAAGGACCTGGCAGCCGTCAAAGCTAAGAGCCTGCTCCCCGCTGAAGGCGGAAGAGGCCGTACGACTCTGTCGGCGCAAAATGAGGCCAGCGGCGGTGACTCAAGAGCAGTCTCGTGAACTTCGAGCTGGTCTAGCAATAGTAGAGGCCACGGAGGCAAGTCAAAGGGAGGCCGAGGAGCAAACAGCGCCCGGGTGATTACTCCAAAATCTGACAAGAATAAGGACAAGGAGTCTGGCCCGGAGGTAGGCAAAGTCCTATGTTGGGACTGTAGCTGGCCTGGTTACACCAGGACTCGCTGCCCTAAATGCTCTAAGACTACTAAGTCGGAAAACGAGTTGGGTAGCGCGTAGAGGAGGTCCCTACGACGCAGCCCTTACACCACGAGACCTTGGAGACGATTAGCGCTGTGGAAGTTGCGCATGCAGCGCCAAGCGTGACAGCTGACTCAATGCTAGCTACGAGCCACTCGAACGCCGCGTTTAGTCATGACGATGACGGTGCCGCATCAAGCGCTCTCGTCGAAGAACACCCGCGTTGGTGGTTGAATGTACATGTCGGTCTCTTCTTGTTTAGAGCCTTATATGATACGGGAGCATCGCGTACCGTTCTTGGTCCCATCGTAGTAGAGATAGCGGCAGCCTGCAACTTAAGGGTGTCACCTTACTCTGGATCAAGAGCAAAATCAAAAATGTTTAGGTAGTATAAAGTTGCCTTTTGAAATAGGAGGAATTAGGCACGATGTGGATGCGCTCATTCTGAAGGATGCAGATACTGATTGCATCTTAAGCGGCGACTTTATTCGAGCCTTTTTGGCAAATCTCGACATGAGAGCTAACACGTTGAAAGTCAAAAGCAGTGAGATCATCATCCCGGTTATTCTCTCATCAATGCGAACGGAGAAGATGATGTCATTCGTCTCGCTTGGTATCCAGGAGGTTACTGATAGCGAACGCCAAGAATTAGAGCTGCTTATGCACACTCTCCTCCCGGAATCGGCCGGTGAGGCGCTAGGCTGCAAAGATTGGATTCAACATGACATCGATGTTGGTGATGCTCGTCCTGTCAAACGAAAATACTATCCGGTCTCACATAAAGTTGAGTTGGAAATGCACGAGTAGGGTACAAGATACTTCGTATGGGAGTAGTCCGCAGATCCATTAGTGAATGGTCGAGTCCAGTTATGATGATTCGAAAATCAGATGGCTCGTACCGCTTTTGCATCGAGTTGCATCGATTCGGAAGGTGAATGCGTTGACGTGTGTTTGCGCTTATCTATTACCATATATGGATGTTATTTTGCGCAAAACTCAGTACGCCCGCTACTTTAGCGCGTTAGATCTGTCCAGCGCCTTTTCGCAGGTTCTTCTTACGGAGAAAGCCATTTCGATTACCGCATTCACCGTACCGGGAATGGGTTTATTTGAATTCATTCGGATGCCTTTCAGTCTCGCGGGAGCTCCTGCTACACTTCAGATGCTGATTGACGAAATAGTCACACCCGAAATGGAGCCTTTTACCTTCGCGTACCTGGACGAACTATTATCGCCACAGGAACCTTCGTCGACCATGTTAAGTGGCTCAAGTTTGTCCTTATGCGCATTAGCAATAAGATTAGCATTAGATTTTTAGCAAACGAAGCACGTCTGACTGTAAATCGCCTTAAATCTCGCATCTTTATGCCAAAGGTGCGCTACTTGGGCGTACTGGTTAATCATGAAGGGATCCGTCCGGACCCAGATAAAGTGAGGCCAATTTTTGAATACCCGACGCCAGCTAACCTCAAGCAGTTGCGTAGGTTTCTAGGCATGGCATCATGGTACTGAAAATTTGTTGGAGACTTCGTTTCTATAGTGGCTCCACTTACTACTCTTACTCGTAAAGATGCGAAGTATGAGTGGGGCGAAGAGCAACAGGATACTTTTGAGTAAATAAAGGCTCTATTGGTCACTGCTCCAGTCTTGGCTAGGCCGGGCTCTGACGTCCCGTTTACTGTCGAGTGCGATGCGAGCGATACTGGCCTTGGTAGCATCCTGCTCCAACGCGTGGAAGGCGAATACCGAGTGCTATATTACGCAAGCCGCATTCTGACTCCTGCTGAACGTCGGCTTTCGGTGACCGAACGAGAGTGCTTAGCTGTTATATGGTCTGTGGAAAAATTCCGACCATACATAGAAGGCTACCACTTCACTGTACTCACTGACCATCATAGTCTTGTATGGCTGAAAAATCTGCAACATCCCAACGGGAAACTAGGTCGTTGGTCCCTGCGATTGCAATCCTATGACTTTGACATCGTGCATAGGAAAGGCAAGGACAACTTCGTACCTGATGTGCTTTCGTGCATGATCGAGACTGAAGGGGATCAGCGTGCAGCCATAGCCACATTGAGCGTAGACAAAGACTTTAAAGATCCTTGGTACCTTCGCAAGGTTCGATAAGTGCTGGACGACCCGCGAGCTCACCCCTACTGGAAAGTCATGGGAGGTCGCCTATATATTTACCGGCTTCACCCCGTAGTCGAGTCGTTGCTGGGATGCGATGACGATGCGTGGAAGCTCGTCGGGCCCCGGTGAGCAACGTGCGTGAGTTTTGTTTGAATGCCACGAAGAGCCGACGGCAGGCCATCTAGGCTGATATAAGACGCATGAGCGCGCTGCTTTGCGCTATTACTGGCCTAAGATCTATAAAGATGTCGCTCTCTATGTGCGCCATTGCTAAATCTGCCAGCAGGTCAAAGTTGAGCAGAAGACCCCTGCCGGATTAATGGGCAAGAGAATCGTATCACGTCCATGGGAAATTGTGTCCGGAGACACTATGGGTCCGTTCCCGAAGTTGACCCAGGGACATGAACACCTGCTAATATTCCTGGATTTGTTCACTCGATGGATCGAGTGTATAGCCGTTCGTAAGGCAAACGCCAAAACCATAAAGCGTGCCCTAAACAAGCGGATATTTCTACGCTCCGGGGTACCGGACGTATTCTTGTCCGACAATGGTATGCCCTTCAAAAATCGGCTGGTGGACGACTTCCTCGAAGCACAGGGAGTTTTGCACGCGACTTGCGCCCCTTATTCGCCTAAAAGTAACCCTACGGAGCGAGTAAATCGGATGATTAAAACGATGATCGCCGCATTTATCGAGGAACAGCACACTACTTGGGACGTGCATGTAACCGAATTTACCTTCCCCTATAACACGGCCATCTACGAAGCTACGAAAAGTAGCCCAGCTTTCCTCAACTATAGACGCAAATCTAAGCCACTTCATTTAGTGCGACGAGTTGAAGAACGTGCTGTTACCGAACAACTCGAGTCTAACGCGCTTGACGAGTGGTGTCTTCGTATGCAAAAGCTCGAGGAATTTAGAGCTAAAGCCCACCAAAACTCCCAAGCCGCCCAAGCGAGGCAAGAGAACTATTATAACGCAAAGCACCGGGCTGTTCGCTATAACGTCGGTGATAAGGTCTGGGTTCGAAATTGCGTGCTTTCCTCTGCAACACAAGCTGTCGCAGCTAAGCTTAGTCCGAAATATTCTGGACCCTTTCTCATAACATCGTGTCTGGGTGCCAGCACGTACTAACTCCAAAGTGAAGATGGAGTTGATGTGGGTAAAGGCGCCTTATGCGATCTTTAACCCTGCTACGCCGAGGAGTAGTTTCCTGACGAAGCAGGAGACAATGATTCTCCTATTAAATATGAGGATCATAACGCCCTTGAGCACAACACTAAACCTGCGATTTCCCATGACCGTGCCTCGAGTCCTGCCGACGCTAGTAAAACGCACGCGACAATGGTGCCGAAAAGACGAGGTCGACCGCGCGGTTCCAAGAAAGTCACGTCAGTGATAACTATCATATCGCCTAATATATATATATATATATATATATCGCATAGAAGGAGAGGAAGCAGCGCAGTGAGGCTAAAGTGGAAAGGCAGGAGTTGGAGCGGGAAAGGGCTGCCAAGAAAAGGAACTCGAAGCCATCCAAGCTCAGCTAGCTGAGCTCTACAAAAGGTAAGAGCTTCTCCAGCGTCAGACCCGAGTGCGGGAATCTCGATCCTCTAGCCGAGACCGGGCCGGCACTCGCCCAGCTGCAGCTACGGCTTGCCCTGCGAACCCTCCGGTCCGTTCCGCAGCCTCAACGGCCCAGCGTCCCTGCGACCGATGGGCAGGTCCCTGAAAGGACCTTATTAATAAGCAGTATTGCAAAGTCTGCTATTTAACAGGTGTTGCACGAGCCCCCAGCTGCCCAAACGCCGTCACCATACATTGGATGTGGGTCGACGGATACTTGGCCAGATACTTCTATGATTAGCCATCCCGGTTTCACCGCTCCCTGTCCGAAGAGGAAGACCATTTCTCCGGCCGCATAAGCGCGAAGTGTCCTGCGCTTAAGCGAGGGCATCCCCTATTCTCCGGTACCGATCGGCACTGAAGCCATATTTTTTTGTGTTGTATTTCCCTTGTAAGAGAGAGGCATTAAGCTTATAGTTCCTTCCTTTATTTCCTTTCTTTTATTTTATTATTTATTCATATTCAATATATTTCTTTCCTTATAACTTTCAGTTCACTTTAGTAATAAATTTATTTGGCTATATACATAGTGTATTTCATTTATCTACCTCACAGAGAGAGATCAGGGTTTCGCACCAGTACGCCCTGGCTACCTGTGACTGAGGAAGGGTCATATAACGTATGCGACTGCTACTCCTTATGTCTCTCTCTCCCATGTCCTAGTATACTTTTATAAATTAAATGTATATTAACATGTATCACTTAAGTTTCAGTAGGTTGAGACAAGGTAGGTGAGAGAGAGAAAGTCTCTCTCTCTCTCTCTCTCTCTCTCTCTCTCTCTGCTTAGCAGCACTTATATTTATTTAAGTACTGTTTAATGTAACGTCCGTGTTATCGCCAATAAATACTGCGTCTATTATTCACGCGCGTTTGTCTTATTTCGATATTCCGCCTATCCCGTCGATCCCTAGAATTTCACGTTAGGCGTGCTGGTCCAGCGCCCCGACCTGGCATTGGAGCAACGATGCCCCGACAACACTTGGTGGACGGGAGTCCCAAGTAAGAGACGAGCCGAGCCATTCAGCCTAACCGAGCCCGAATTCATTTTGTTTTCATTTACTATTAACAATTCTTTATGTCAACGGGATAAATATCCGTTACACGCTATAATGTCATCTGCCGCTGTATTATCCGTCGCGTATACTTACTCTGTAACCGACCCTAATTTGTAAGGTAATCACGATTTGATCCAATGATTTTTGGTGAATCAGTGTCTGAATTTAAATTAAGTTAGCTAGGAAAAGGTTAGCCAACGTAGGTTTAAAAGCAGCGTTTCGCTGCTGGACTCTCTCTTGCTTTTTGGCTTTTGTCCCTTTGTCACTTGTCTTTACGCTCTAACGATTACGAACTCTTGATAGTTTACATATTAAAAGTCTCTTTGTTACTCTGTTCAAAATCTGAAATAACCTAGTATAAGTTATACTTTGCATTTCTTACTTTGATTAAAGAGTTCAATTGAAGTACCTGTTACATTTATTTGACCTTTATCTTTTAAATTAATCCGCGTCTCGTCCAAATTATTAAATGGATAAACTGTCGACCTGCAGCAACAAGTTACTTTCGGATAATAATCAAGGTGAGACTATTAGTTATTAATTCTTGCATGGAAATTGCTATCTTTTCATTTTGCTTTATTATCACATGTTATTCTTTCCTCGAAGCTTCCGCGTTTAGTCCTAAACCATTACCTACTTGCTTTGAACCTCTCGCTTAAACATCATTTGGTGTACTCATAACAGACTCTCCAATATTTGTTTTGTTATGCCTAGACGAGGAGGTGTTATGGCTAGACGTAATAATGTTTAAAATACTGTCGCGTTGGTAAAAGTTGGATCTCAGTCAGGAGGTAAGCAGAGGTTGGTTAAAAGGATAGCGCCTTTGTTATATGTGGTGTGTTTAGGTAGATAACTTAATTTCTTACCTTGTTAGGACTGGGCTTCAGAGGAGATTTTATGAAACAGTCTCAGGTGTTTGCACTTCATTAAAATTTATTGTTGAAAAGACAAGTTTATAATGCTTAGCAGAGTATAATTCCGGTTATGAGTAGTCGGGTAGCGAAACTTAGAAATAATACAATAACAGTACTAAACTACAGAATTACTGAGTTACTACTCTCTTACTGAGTGAGTGAGTAATCGCGGATTCTGATCCAGCCTTTTTATACCATAGGCTGACGTGCCCCTTTCCTTGTTTTTTGCCAAATTAATATACGGTGAGTAATATTCGCGGAAATATTATGGAGAACGTACTTAGCCTAATCTATCTCGCTCGATAGATTTACAAATATTCCCGGGAAGGTTAACAATTGGTATGATAGGAAGTTAAATTACCGATACCCGATTAGTTACCATAACCCGTCATGTGTTCTCGTGATACTTGATTAGATATCATAGTCCGCCATGTGCGCTCTCTTAGTATCGACATGACAGTTTGATTCACCTGTGATACCAAAACCTTTAATCCATAAGCATGCAAATTAATTGGTTTAGCAATCCTAAATATATTTGCACGGTGATTAATTTTTTTATATGAAGGAAAAAACGTAGAAACTTAATTTAGTCTCGAAGCGTTCTCGCGAACCATAGTTTCTCACATAATAAGCAAGATTGCTTTTTTTTGGTAACGTTTGATTTTCCAGTTTATAAGACATGTTATCTTAAAACAATAATTTTTAACCTTTTCATGCATAAAATACGTTATGTAACTACAAATAACTAAGTAATCAACAATCTTTCTTTCAGTTTCAGATGTAAACACAAGAAGAAATTTCTGGCGTAGTGATGAGAATCCGATGACGCTACAAAAAATTTCATTTTCATCAAGTCGTATCACATCTATATCGTTTATACAGCTATGACCAAGATTCACAGCTGGCATTCCCATAGCATCTTGGTCATAGCTGTATAAATGATATAGATGTGATACGACTTCATGAAAATGAAATATCTTGTAGTGTCATCGGATTCTCACCCAATTGAAGCTAAATCAGGTACGCTTTGATAACAAATACATATGGAACTAGAACTGAACTGAAAATAAGTGAAACAATTTTTAGGGACCCTGGGAGAGATTTCTCGATCGCAAACCTTGGTTACAAAAGTAACTTTCGATCTGTTAATGTGGTAGAATTTAAGTCGTTTTAGGGTGTTCACAGAACGATTCTGACACTTAAATATGACATGAATTCTGACACCATGACACGTTGAAATAGGATATGCCATGAGCCACTGCGCAGCAAGCCATGCGCAGGTGATTTCTAGAGTTTTTAGAGGGGAGCGTATTTTGAATACAAAATGATAAAAATGAAAACAAACAAAAACATTACAATACATATTCCCCAAAAACAAACGACAAATTTTTATAAATTGACTTCTTTGGCTATCACATTTTATTAATAATATGAAATTTACATTTTTCTTTCTAAATACTAAATATTGTAATTTTTATCAAGGGTCGCGGTTGAGAGCCGTAGGCGAGTAGGCCCGAAGTGATCACGAGACTGCTGGCCGGCCGCAACACTATAATACAATGAAATGGGGAAACGTCAGAGTTGTCGAACAGATGTACTTATTTTTCATGTTTCAACGTATCGATTTCCTCATGTAGTATATGGTTTTAAAAAGTCTAGATTCTCTTCTATTATCCGAAAAAAGATTCACTTCGATAGTTTTTGATTGACTCCTCGCAACCACTCGATTATCGTCAAAAAGGACTTTTTGAGGCATATAGTTCGGAACCGGCAAGAGCGTCCGAATCAACACTGATAAACCACATCAAAGTATGTATAGCATAAAAAAAATTTCAATTTGAGTACGCGCGATAAATTTTACTTACATGATTGATTTTTTTTCTAGATACTACACGCCGAACCAGAATTATATTCTTTTTTTATTTATAACTCGCAGCGTTTTTAGAGTACAGCTTCTGCCATCATTGTACCTTTTTTTGTTATTGACATTATTAAATCTCGTGCTAAAGTTATATATATATATATACAAAAAAATACTTTTCTATCTAATCGAGATATATATATATATATATCTATCTAATCGAGATATATATATATATATATCTCGATTAGATAGAAAAGTATTTTTTTGTTAATATAATGATAATTCCTATGTGAAATAAAAATTATAATATTTAGTATTTAGAAAAATGTGAATTTCTATTAATGAAATGTGGTAGCCAAATAAGTCAATTTATAAAAATCTATCGTTTGTTTTTGGGGAATATGTATTGTAATGTTTTTGTTTGTTTTCATTTTTATCATTTTGTATTCAAAATACGCTCCCCTCTAAAATCCCTAGAAATCACCTGCGCATAGCTTGCTGCGCAGTGGCTCATGACATCCTATTTCAACGTGTCATTATGTCAGAATTCATTTCATATTTAGGCAGAATCATTCTGTGAACACCCTTACATTGTCTGAATTATTGTGTGTCCACTTGTCTTCATTCCCTTTTTTATTTTTTATAACGGGGATAAGGGAAAATAAGGGGAATAAGAGGATATAAATATAGTATAACATAATATAATGTAATTTTATATATATATATACGTGTGAGAATATATAAACATACCATATTTTATAATGGATATCGAAACTGTAAAAATGATCGAATTATTATTTCCTAATAATTTTCCTGGTAGTTTTATTTATTTTTTATTTCAAATCCATTGTTATTTTATGAAAATTCTCAAAATAATACTTATTTTGATTAGATTCTTGGAAAGATAATTCAGATTTTTATCAATACTTATCGAAAATTGGAGAATATGATGTAGATCAAATAAGTAAGCCACCAATAATAACACATATTTTTTTATTATAATTTTCGTTTTTTTTAAATTTTTTTGTAACCAGATAGTGAACCAGATCATTTAATTAATGAAAAGAATGCTGTTCAACAAAGAATACACGAGTTGGTTTTTTCAAACTACAGAACATTTATTCACACTGCTGAATGTTGTAGAAAAATATTCCAGGAAGTAAAAAATTACTTAAAATCATCAATTAAATAAAATTGTATTCTTATCATGCATATTATTAAATTAAATATTTTTTAGTTTAATCAAACAGAAAAAGAATTAGATTGTTTAGTAGAAAAAGTACCACAGTTTATGAATAAGTGTACATCTTTTTGTAATAAATCAAATACCATTAATACTCACAAAAGATTAAATACGTTGGCACTGAATAAAAATACTGAGCTACTCGAAATTTTAGAGCTACCATATTTAATGGAATTATGTTTAAAAACTGATCAGTACAGTGAGGCTTTAGAACTATCACAGTATGCAAGAAATTTGGGAGTCAAACATAGAAACATACCAATTATATGTGTATGTAAATTTTCATTTTATATAAGAATATTGTTACAGAAATTTTTTTATTATCGATTTATTTTCTAGAATATTATAAATGAAGTTGAAAATAAATGGTCTCTTGTTGTAAATCAAGTTTTTAATTCTTTAAAAGAAGACTTGCCACTGCCGAGATGTTTACAGTTGATAGGATTACTTCGATCTATGGATGTATTTACAGAGTCTGAACTACGTTTAAAATTTATTCAAGCTCGTGATACTTGGTTTCAATCACTTTTAGAATCAATTCCAACCAATAATGGTAAATAATGTTAATTAGTAATTAACTAATTAGCAGTAATAATGTTAATTAGTATTAATATGTAAATTTAATAATTTGGTTGATTAAATTTTTAAGCAAATCAATACCATTTTCAGCAAGTATCCATTTGATCAAAACTATTGAATTGTCAAGAATAAATTTGTATAATATAATTACTCAATATAAAGCTATATTTAATGATGATGACCATATGATTCTTGGATCCTATAGTACTGTCAATGATTCTACAATTTTCCATGAGTGGTTAGAAGAAAAAGTATGCTACATACAGAAGTTATCAATTGTATTTTATTTTGGTGTTAACATATAAATTATTATATTTTCACTACAGGTATCCAAATTTCTTTCTACTTTAGAACAAGATTTGCCTGAAATTATATTTATTGATTCTATACTTGGTCAATGCACATATTTTGGTTTGTCTTTTGGAAAAGTTGGAGCTGATTTCACAGGCCGCATGTCTGAAATATTTACCAAGGCTATCAGTAATAAATTTGACAAAAGCATATTAACAGCTACAAGAAAATTTGAAAAAGATATCGATCAATTTACTTTTGTCCATAAATCTATCAAATCTAATATAAAAATTGATCTAGTTCTAAATTCAGTACGTATAAATGTTGTCTTCTATGATAAAAAATATAAATATGAAATATTTCTGAAGAATAACTTTTGATATTTAGAAAATTACCTTTCAATAAATATTATAAACATTGAATGAATATTATAATATATAATAATATATAATAATATATATTCCATACCAATTGAAATGATGTTGAAAATATATTTCATAGGAAAGTCCACCTGAACAATTAACGGATTATTATCCCCTTGCTGAATATTGTAATGGACTAATCAAAATATTTAATGAAATAAGGCTTAATACACCAGTTGTATTAGCTCAATCATTCACGAAATTCTTACAGATTTCTTTGCAGACTATAGCCAGAACAATATTTTTACATTTTGTGAATGATAATAAAGTATGTAATAGAATTATTTTAATATTTTTAAAAGTAAAAAATCAAATAAGTAATATAAGTAAAAAAATGAGAATGTGTATTTTTAAATTACAGACTTTTACAGCACTTGATAGAGAAAACATAATCAAATTTACAGAATGTTTTCATGAATACCTTGTTCCATATATTCAATATTGTATACAAGCTTTATTTCCACCAAATCAAGTAGCTACATATTTGGGAACTTCGGTTAGTCAGTTACAAAAAGAGGTTGAAGTGATATAGTTTGAATATTTTCAAATATTTTTAAAATTAATACATAATTTGATTATTTATAAATAACTTTTCAGGAAATAATATATCTCAATCATAAAAGTATTCTTGAACCACTTGAATCTTTTTTGCCAATAAAAAATATTCCATAGAATACTTACCAGATATAACATCTTTAAAAGGCTCTATAAAACACAATACCAAGAATGAGCAATTGTTAAAAGAGTTTGTTGAACGAAATAATTCAGAACTGCCCAACTTTACTTCAATAAATGGAATATAGGAATATATCAAGAAATTTTTATTTATAAAGAGAAAAGTTTAATAGAGGAAGATTAAGCAATTTGCAATAATAATATACTTTATTGTCAATGAAAATTTGTAATAATTTAATAACTATAATGCATATTAATTTCTTATAAGTATTACAATGTATTTCTAATAATGATGAAAAGCCACAATAAATTTTACATATTTACTGCCTTAAAGATAATATCCAACCAGCAATAATTGTTCCCAAAATGTTGCCAAAACATTTTTTCAAAAACATCCCAACTTTTTTAGCAACCATCAAACATTTTTGCAACATTATGCAGCAATGTTGACAAAATTTTCAAATGTCAACCGTTGTTTCAAACCTAATGTTATTGACAAAATATTGCTGAAACCAGTTTTTTGAACGTTAGTCACAATGTTGTTACAAATTATGTTTGAAAATCTTTTGGCAACATTTAGCTAACCCTTCTTAAAAATTACAAAAAATACATTTCAGCTAATGAAAATGTTGTGGAAATATTTTTGAAAACTAACGGAGTAATTGTAGCCGTTCTCATTTTAGGTAGCTTGTGGCTGTTCGTACAATTTACGAGGTCTTAAAAGTTAGCACCCATATTCTAATTTTTTGAGACAATTGACAAACTAATTATTTCTTTAGATAGTTCGTTAGTTACACAACAACTTTTTTTAATGTTGCTCATTTGTTCGTCTGTAAATAATCCCTTAAAAAAAATAAAATAAGGTTTGGGTGCTGGGTCCTAGCACCCATATTTTCACGACCAAAAAATAAATCAATTATACATTAAAAATAAATTCTCGATACTCCCATCGTTAGTTCATGAGACGAACTAACAGCACCCAAGATAAAAATGGAGATAAGTTTATTATTCAAGCAGATAAAATAGTTTCTTACCTTATTAGGATTGGATTTCAGAAGAGGTTTTTTACGAACAGTCTCAGGTATTTGCGCTTGATTTAAGATTTAATGTTTAAACTTAATTATAGTACTTAACAGAGTATAATCCCGGTTCTAAGTAGCCGGATAGTTAGACTTAACAAATAACTTTGCGAAACTACCAAACTGCTGAATCGTCAACTGTGTCCTGCGTACTGTATACTATATACTGCTTGTGCGAATTCCAATCCAGCCTTTTTATACCGTAGGCTGAAATGCCCCTTCCTGTGTTTTCGCTAATTTAATATGCGGTGAGTAATATTCGCGGAAATATTATGGAGACGTGCTTAGACTAATCTATCCCGCTAGATAGATTTACAAATCTTCCCGGGAGGGTTGGTACAATAGAAAACTAAATTATCGATACCCGGTTTGTTACCATAACTTATAATTTGTCACGTACTTTTTCTTTCGTATCGACGTGACACAAGAATCGAATCACCGACCGATACTGCTTTTTCCATTTTTCAAAAATCAATGGACACACTTGCTTTCACACGCTCTCAAAAATAAACTACACTCCGATCCGGCTGAAATCTTGACAGTAACCATCGAGAAGGTTGAACGTGATAGAATATTTCTTTTGCGAGAGTGGCGCCATCGGGCGGTGAGGCTAAGTACTTATCAGACCACCCTCGTAAATTGAGGTCTTAAAAGTTAGCACCCATATTCTAATTTTTTGAGATAATTGACAAACTAATTATTTCTTTAGATAGTTCGTTAGTTACACAACAACTTTTCTTAATGTTGCTCATTTGTTCGTCTGTAAATATTCCCTTAAAAAAAATAAAATAAGGTTTGGGTGCTGGGTCCTAGCACCCATATTTTCTCGACCAAAAAATAAATCAATTATACATTAAAAATAAATTCTCGATACTCCCATCGTTAGTTCATGAGACGAACTAACAGCACCCAAGATAAAAATGGAGATAAGTTTATTATTCAAGTAAATAATAATAAAAAACGGTTTTGGTCTATACCAACTGGCTTACGGTCGATGACGGATCGTTGCGCATGTTCTGTGCTAGCTAATCACAAGTCTAATTCTTGACAATTCAAGAATTAGACTTGTATCAAGAAGGTGATGATGCAGACTATCATGAATTTTTGGATAACTTAGTAAATAAGAGAAAAGCAATAGCAGATTCTGTGACTGCAACTACATTAGTTCCGAATATCACATCAACTTTGAGTCCTCATGCACCACCAGGTAATCAAGTTGCACCTTTGGCAAGAACATTGGGTTCTATTGGAGATGATACTCCAATACCTGTTAAAAATATGCCTACTTGCTCAACAGCGAAAAGAGACACACAGACACTAGGGAACAATACTAATGGTAAAATCGAACAACAGCCAACAATACCCGGTAGTACCAGCACACCAGAGTCCTTATCTGCAAAAGCATCCACTAGCATTAACTCTGATATTAAAGAGTTTCCAAGGAGATCTCAAAGTCTTTCGTATCAAAAATAAGAACACTTAAAAAAGAATCAAGCCTAGAAAAAGAAAAACCATCTGACGATTTCAAAGTATATAAAAATGCTACAATAGCTACTGCTGAACACTTCGTACCTGATGATGGCTATCTTGACAAATCGTCTTTCGATGATAATTTCTAGTCAAATTCTCAAGCAAGCCAGAAAAAGCAAGGTGATTTGGGTAGGTTCGTTTTTACACGTTTATTATATATATATTTGTAATATAATATCTTTGATATTTTCTTGAATAACACACTTTATTTACAGTGACACTGAAACTGCAAATTCATTAGTTGCTGGATTTGAAGATGACCTCTTATCTGCAGATGAAATGCCGGTTCCCGTCCAGCCCAAGTTAGCCGAGAATCCGTTGAGTAATCAAAGGCATAAACGTGGAGCCATATCCTTAGGAGCTGAATCGACTTTGACAAGTAGTTCCGTTATTTCCAAACGCGACTTAGACACATCAAGTGGTAGCGTGTAAAGTCGTGTTCATACTATCGTTTTTTTCAGACAAAGTATCGTTACCAAAATCAAGAAAAATAAAGAAGACGCAGAAGGTTGAGGGTACATTTACTTGTTTCGCTATGACAACCTGATTGCTACCATCTCCGAGTGCCGTCACGTCTACACTCGTAGGAGCATCTGTCGTAAGTTTAATTAATCCACGATTTTATAAACGCTTACGTCATGCGAAAAATTATAAATTAAATTTGCATAACAACTGAGTTTTACAGTAAGATACATTTTAATCTTTTCCTTAAAGCCAAAAATGATGACATTAAATTAATTGCTTTATGTTGGTGCACATCATTTGAATTAATAAACTGAAATCAATGATACTAGTTTTCTATTTTAAAAAGCCCACGCTAACTTGCGTAGGTAATACGACACGTGCGATTGGTGCACGCATGTCTCGTCATGTTGTCCGCGCGCATTCTCAGATTTCTCAAAACTTTGAACGTCGGCTTTTGTTTTACGAGTATGGTGCATTCAGTATACTTTCTTTAGTTAGTTTGAGTCCAAACTGAATACGTTAAATTTCAAATCGTGTTAGTGTTTAATAAAAAAAAAGTACTGTTACTGTATTTGTCTGAATTGTAGATATTCCTGAAGGGTGATCCTCGTTGACGAGAATCCAATGCAGTTCGCACTTTCAACGAAGAAACAAACTGTTTAATTGCCTGGAATAGGATTGCGATGCTGGGTGGTGTTTGTAAGTGGTAAGCTTCATTACGTTCAAATGATAATTTTCATTAAACTCTTTTTCTCTTTCTATCTAAATTCATCTATTTTTTATTTCTCATATGCATTCAATTTTTTTTAAGTCAGATTCAATAGTAACCATATAAACGCTTGAAACATTCGTTCGACTTCAAGATATAACTACAGATTGTCTACTTATTTCAGGTTGTGAATCTAGTATCTCTTGGAAACAAAATACTTTCATTAGTTAATAATTTGAGTCTAAACTGAATTCGCGTGATCTTTGAGATGTCTCTTGGTTGTGCGAAGAATTCATGCAAGCGATGCTGTTTTTTTGGATCGATAGGCACTATATGATATTTCAATAATATCAATATACACCAAACATTTTGACTGCTACAAATATTGAATTATTCAATACAAGTATCGAGTGGTATGTACTTCATACAGTCTATTTTATCTCACGTTTAATCACTTATTACAACGTATATAATTTATTTATATTTCAGTTTCTTCGCCTTCCAATATGCCACGTCCTCCTATAAAGTCACGTCTAGATATTTTTAATGTTTTGAAAACACTTCCGATATTTGATGATCAGCATAATCTTCGAAAGGAAAAATATGAGGATGTGAACAAGGAGAACGTCTGGAATGAAGCTAGTAAACTATTGTGGCCGATGACTGCTCATAATATTTATATAACCATATTCAACAACAGGAAAGATCTGAAACGTGATCTTGAGCAACATCACTTTCCGAAGTTCGTTTCAGAAAAACAAGTGTCAAGTGATAAACCTGAAACATTTAATGAAGAGTCTGTTGTAGATCATATTAATATTAATGCTAATCGTCTCAATGAAGAAGATACTATGTCCGATGAATACAGTGATTTATTACATATGAGGTATAATATTCAATTTCATGGTGCAATCAAAAAGGTTCGTCTCCGACCTTTCTCAGTTTCTTTAAAATCAGCAGAACATACAGATACATTCAAATTATTAGTTAATGCTGATTGCAATATTGGCGTAACAGCAATTGAAGTGATTGCGCCACTCATTAAATTGAAACATTACAAAACTAATGAAAATTACATTATTTCTATCGTGGCGAAAGTAGATAATGATCCCATCTATCTTTCACAGATTATAAGTGAAAAAGTAAAAAATTCTGATATAAAATACTTAATTTTAAATTTACTAAAAAATGAATCAATGGATTTGCCATACCAGTTCCACGTCGAATACCACCAAGTAGTTATAAATAGCGCATGTTTAGCTCTCAACATGTGCACTTTTTATGATTATTGCTTAAAAAGTTTAAAATACATTCAAGGTAATACTGGGACACTTCCTCCGGTATTACTCAATATTGATTTAATAAGCATATTGATGAAAATGGAAAAATCTATATATTTGGAAAATGTAACTCCCATGGTTCGAAAATTTTACGTTAAATGTATTATATATTTAAGATTCGTTAAGAATTTAGAAGATTTTGAGAACACTGTTACTAGTATGTTGATTTGCCTTTTGTCACAATACGATGATAATAATGTTACTGTACATAAGAAGCTGCTGGATGATAAATTAAAAACATCGGAAGTTCAAGAAATTTATGAAAATTTTTTGAAATATCAAGATAAAGCATATGGATCTGCTGATATCACCGTATTTGATACTGAAAAGATGAAATCAATGGAAGTTTTAGAATACATCCTAGACTTGAAAACACAGATTGCAACCTACTCTGTTCCCAGTCTGCCTAATTCTTATTGTTGTCCAGAGTGGTATGAGGGTGAACTAGTATTTTTATTAAGCTCATTCCTAGCCTGGACTGGAATATTGTTGAACGGGGAAGATTTTCAATTTATATCCAATGTCAGTAATCAACAAAAACTGCTACCAGCAAATCAACGAAATTTTCCTAGTTTTCTAGCTGATATTATTATGACATCAAAAGATTCAATGCAAAAAGCAAAATCTGTTTTAAACAATCGCTTGAGAAAAGGATCCAAGGAGCGAAACAAGATAAAACAGCCAAATAACAAACAAGTATATCATCGATGTGAAGAAAATTGGCGAGGAAAAAACGATTGTTATAAAGCTGCACAGAAAGTAATTTCCGATATTATAAATAATCCTAATAGCCTAAATTCAGCTGAAAATTTTATATTTCAAGAAAGTAACAGTTTATTGAACTCAGAACATGACAGTGTAATAATAAAAAGTAGTGGAACGGACACAAAAGAACGTGTCAAGAATTTCGTCGAAAATGGTAATTTTTATAATGATGTTCACAACACATTTTTTCATAATGATGTACAACTTAATTTATTTATAGCTGAGGATGCAAGTAATGACGGAAAACCCGATTTCCTACCAAAGGCTCATTCATCATTGTTAAGTTCGGATGTCACTAACTTTTTACAAACAATTTCATTGGATCACAATTATTCCCTGTCAAAGGATGATCATGTTTCTGAAAACGCACGCGAACAAAATTTTACGAATCATAATAAAAATAATGTGGAAGAAGTTAGTTCAGTAATTCCTGAAAAGGGGGACAATGTTTGTCAAGATAGACGAATAATGACAACAGAGACAGCTGTTTTAATGGAGTGTACTGAAAAATTAAAGAAATCATGTCACCACAATCAGGAATATGTGTCTGTAAAGAAAAATGATAGTAAATATCCTGTAGCAGCGCCAGGTTTTGAATTAGCACGCGATCAAGCAGCTTCGATTAGAGGTAAAGATACACTAATCCGCAATGCTACAGAACTAGGCTGTAGAACTATTAATTCGCAAAAATTTACGATTGAAGATACATCAAAGATAGATGTAATTGCTGAAATATTTTCATTTTCATGTAAAAATTTTAATACCTTCAAAAACTTATGCTTGAATGGCAACCTATGCGTACCATCTTGTAACAATGACTGCTTTATACAATTAATAAAAAAATTCTGTAATACGGGTTTAGTTACGACGGTATACGATAGACGCGCAAAATTAATGTACAAGTATGCCACAGTAGATCTGAATGGAGGTGTTATAACAATTGAAAATACTTTGGGCAATTTCACAAAAAAAATTATGGGAAGCCATAAGTCATATACGATGTGTATCTATTGCGCATTATGCGACGGTAGTGCACAATATTGTTCTGAAACTGTCATAAGTTTGAAGCTTTTTTCATCCGAAAACTTAAGCGATTTGCAGTTACTTTTAGATTTGTATTTTGAAACCAAATGGCAAAGTTGTAATATTTTATGTAAAAAATGTCCTGCAAAAAGCACTAATAAAGTTTATTATTATTGGGAAGCGTACTTATGTATAGATCTAGAAGAAAGTAATGTTTACGACTTTGTTAATGCAGCTCCTCGATTTATATATGTAACCGCTAATGAAGGAGAAGAACAAGTTAAATATGTACTAGCAGGCGTTATGACGCCTGACTCAAAAACTAATCCTAATATGAATGTTGCGTACTGTCAAACAATACAAGAACATTGGGACATACGCAATGGCTTAGAAAAGAAAATCCGAAAGCTCGATAAGTTACCGAAGACTAGAATATTACTATTAATGTACATCAAGATTAGCAACAAAAATGTAATAGACAGTTGATTGTAACCTTCTTCTCACTTATTGAGATTTGTGATCTGATCAAACTGTAATAATAATAAGACAGATTAAAGGCAACTCAATTAAGTCTTGTTAATTTATATCCTTCCGAAAAATTATACTCCAATAATTCCTAATGATTTTCCTTGCTATATAACCTAATATATAATTTTGACATTTAAATTGGGTAATCGATGGCGTTTTCAAGTAAAAATTAAAACTGGATGATGAATTAAAAAACTATCGTGGTGATTACAAAGTGCCATTTTATTTCGATAGACCAACACAGATAACAATTGCTAACTCTTGTAAATTACATTTACAAACGCTATAACATGAAGGAGTCTCTAAGTTGCTATTACTAAAAGATAAAAATACATTATTTGAAATCATGGAAAAACGACAAATTAAGTTTTTTATTACAATAGTAAAAATAATTTACTAAGATATTAGTTGTAAAAACTGTAAAATGTTAGCATTTCATTAAATTAAGTTTTTACATACAGTAAGTTTTATATTCATTTCATACGACGTAAATCTTTCAAAAATTTGAACATACTGTTTTAAAATTATAATTTATATAAGATGGAATTTATTTATTTCTCCAAACATAATTCGCAAACGCCTTCAGCAAGCTTAGATCTATGTCTCATTACACAACTTCGATGAGACCATCGGTGGCATGCTGTACAAAACAAAATTCCATCAGCAGTTTCTTGATTGTAACAAAACAAGCAAGTGGTAATATTAACATCAAATTCTCGTAGTAATAAATTTGCGATAAAAATTCGCAACGAATCATGATCTTTCCGATATTTCGAAACGTCAGTGAGTCCCGATAAAACTGCGATATAGTAAATTATCAATATCCCACAGTTCCATCCATCTAATTGGCGTGGCAATCCTTGTACATCTCGATCGTTATTTAGACCCGTTTCTTCCCAGTCAATAAAAGGAAGATTATTTATTTCTATTTTTTCGCTGAGCTTCTTCTCAATTATGTCTTTGCATCTCTTTAGAAAGCTTTTCAACGCAATTACAGGTCTATCTTTTGTATCATTATACAGGGTGTCCAAAAAGTAACGATACACCTGAGAAATTTTCTAAGCCGGTTATTTTTTTAACCGGGTGAAGGTTGTTCTTGAAGTAACTTTTTACGAGGAATCTGATGGTAACCTTGGATTTGACCTTGAACCTCATTTTCAAGGTTATTTTGATGTCAACCTCATTTTTTTTAATGGGTACCCCTATTTTTTATGGCGGAATCGAAAAAAGTGAACACTCTCACGTATGGATGAGTTGAGGTTTGAGGTTAATGTGACCTCTAGGGGTCAGATGAAGGTCGAACTGTGGCTTTGTAATAGTACCGGGATTTTAGTGGTACAAGGAAGCAAATAAAGGTCATTGAAACCCCCATTTTCGAAAGCGGCAATCGAAAGAGCGGAAAATTTCACATCCAAATATCTACTTGATCATAAGTCAAGGGCGAACTTAAAGTTTAAGGTCAGTCGAAGGTCATCCAAACTTAAAGACGCCCTAAAATTTTTTAAAGTTTTTTTCATAATGGAGAAGGGTATTTATTTAGTAATTGCCCATCGGAGATCCGTAACCTTGAATTTAACCTTCAACCTCATTATCAAGGTTTTTTCAAGATCAATTTTTTTTACTTTTAGCGTTACCCAGGAACAACGACGTGGACGTAGTAAAATCTGTCCCCTTGGGGTGCATGATTTTCGTGAGTTCCCCTCGCTTCTCACGATCGGGGTGCTTGATTTTCGTGAGTTCCCCTCGCCTCTCACGTATGATTTATCTTACATCAGCACATCTTATTTTAAGTGCTCGAATTGTTCACCGTTCACTTCTTGACAGTAAGCTAATCGGTGGTAAAAAGCATCAACAGCATTTTGGATCATTTCAGTGGGAATGAGAGCTGATTCGTCTATGATCCTTTGACGTAATTCGTCCAAGTTTTGGGGTTTAGTTTTGTATACCCGATCCTTTAGATAACCCCAATAGAAATAATCTAAAGGCGTCAAATCGGGGGACCTAGCTGGCCATTCAATTGTGCCTCTCCTTCCTATCTACCGATTATCAAACACCTCATCTAAGTAAATTCGAACGTCTCGTCCATAGTGAGCTGCAGCACCATCCTGCTGATACCATGTATTTTCGAAGTTGTCTCCGACTATTTCTCTAATTGCTGGAACTATTTGATTACGAAGCATCTCTTCATAACTTTGAGCGTTTAAGTTACCATCAATAAAGAATGGCCCTATGATTCGATTATTCACTATTCCAGCCCAAACATTCAACTTCTGCGGATATTGCGATTTATCTTCTCGCATCCAGTGTGGATTTTCCGCAGCCCAGTACCTGCAATTATGTCGATTTAATGTTCCGTCAAGTTGAAAAGTTGCTTCATCAGAGAAAACTATGTTTGATGGAATATTTGGATTTTCAATTATGCGTGCCATCATATCTTCACAAAACTCAACACGACGATCGAAATCGTCTTCATTCAACTTGTGAACCACTGGTGTACTTTAAACGGATGGAATTTTGCTGTTTTTAAAATGATATGTACGGACGATGTACTTATGTCATGCTCTTGAGCAACTCTGCGGATGGAATTATGTGGATTTTCAGTGAATGATAATGGAACATTTAATAAATTCTCTTCATTTGTTGCTGAGCGTGGTCTGCCTGACTTAGGTAGATTTCTGACATGGCCAAAATTTACAAACCTTGAAATAGTATTCTGAACAGTAGACACAGCAATTGGAGTTCTATTAACCCGAAATGTCTCATTAAAAAGATTTCTCACTGCCCTGTAAGATCTTTCTACTCCACCCCAGCCTCTCATCATAAGAAGTGATATTCTTTCTCGTTCAGTGAGGCGTTCCATTTTAAGTCAGCGAATCGAAATTTACTCAAAAATCAATCAGAATTAAAAACAAAAAGTTTGCAACCCAAATAAATGTTTTCAAAAAATGAAAATTATAATTTGAGTACTTTTACAAAAAAGTTCTACTATAGTCCGACTAATGCACTAATGCTTTATGGAGATTTTCGAATGGTAAAATCTTTTCAAATATGTTGCTTTTTTAAATATTAATTTTTGAAAATGTAATTGTCCCGAAGAATAAGCTTAAAACGATAAAGTTAGGCATAGTACATTTCCTAAGGATAGAACCAAGTGAAATTGTTAGTGGATTTTCAATGAATAGGTATGGGATAGTAACCTTAAAAAGTTTAACCGGCTAATCAAGTTATTAAGAAAATAAGCGTAAAAAATCATTGTTGATAGGCGAGGGAAACTCACGAAAATCAAGCACCCCGATCGTGAGAGGCGAGGGGAACTCACGAAAATCAAGCACCCCAAGGGGACAGATTTTACTACGTCCACGTCGTTGTTCCTGGGTAACGCTAAAAGTAAAAAAAATTGATCTTGAAAAAACCTTGATAATGAGGTTGAAGGTTAAATTCAAGGTTACGGATCTCCGATGGGCAATTACTAAATAAATACCCTTCTCCATTATGAAAAAAACTTTAAAAAATTTTAGGGCGTCTTTAAGTTTGGATGACCTTCGACTGACCTTAAACTTTAAGTTCGCCCTTGACTTATGATCTAAGTAGATATTTGGATGTGAAATTTTCCGCTCTTTCGATTGCCGCTGTCGAAAATGGGGGTTTCAATGACCTTTATTTGCTTCCTTGTACCACTAAAATCCCGGTACTATTACAAAGCCACAGTTCGACCTTCATCTGACCCCTAGAGGTCACATTAACCTCAAACCTCAACTCATCCATACGTGAGAGTGTTCACTTTTTTCGATTCCGCCATAAAAAATAGGGGTACCCATTAAAAAAAATGAGGTTGACCTCAAAATAACCTTGAAAATGAGGTTCAAGGACAAATTCAAGAGCACCGATGAAAGTTACCTGGGGTTATCCTTTTGTTTGTTTTGTTTAACCACTGAATTCGCGAGATTTTTAAGAATTCATACTTTGACCTCCAGTTGACCTCTAGAGATTACCTCAACCTCATACCTCAATACATATCTGGACGTAAAATTTTCCGCTCTTTCCGATTCCGCCATAAAAAATAGGGGTTTCCATTTAAAAAAATGAGGTTGACCTCAAAATAACCTTGAAAATGAGGTTCAAGGTCAAATCCAAGGTTACCATCGGATTCCTCGTAAAAAGTTACTTCAAGAACAACCTTCACCCGGTTAAAAAAATAACCGGCTTAGAAAATTTCTCAGGTGTATCGTTACTTTTTGGACACCCTGTATAATGGATCGAAGTAATACATAATTTTTTGATTTACATTCAACACCAACAAACACCAATGCTGGGCATAACAGAAAGGTAAAAATACCTTGCCAAAAAACTGAAAATTTAAATGATACATAATCCATTCTGAAGGATGGTTCTTATGACACTCATCGCCAACAATAAAATTAGTTTGAGTGGTAGGTATGTAAAAAATATCTTGCCATTCGGGCCTCTTTTTCCATATGCACATCATACAATCAATTATTTCACCATGAATAAATCGTTTTGGCTTTAGTGACATGAATGCGTTTAAAGTTAAAACGCAACCACTATCCTTCAATTTATAGGGCAAATGATAATTATAAAAAGCCATCAAAATGTCGAATTTTAATGGATTACCTCTGTTAATATTAAAAATCTGCTGAATAACAGCATCTTCTGGTTCATGATTGTTTTTTAAAAAGGCATCTCTCTCAATTAATGATTCATTGTGAATTTTTACCGTCTGTAGAACCGATTGACTAATAAGCTGGTCTTTTGGATCGTCCGTAGCAATATACTGTTCTTCCATATCAACTGCTATAACACCTTTTTCTTTGGACAGGTCCAACTTTGATATAAACTGTTTCAGCTCTCGTATTCCATTGCGCGTTGCTCCTTTAAGAAGTTTGAGATGCTGTATTAAAAATCTGTGTAGAGAGAGACACATAAGTTCATAATCTAGCTTTAAAATTCTGAAATAAACCTCTGAGTCTGTAGAAGTTGCAACTGGATTGACGTCAAAAGGATAAAATCGTCTTGTCATATTGGTCCAGCTGGGATATTCTCGGAATAATCTCAGCAAATTATTTAAGATTGCTGGTAACCAATATGGATTTGATTTGGTATAATTTTTAGCTGCATCTTCATGAATTAATTTCTGGCTACGACTTTTCAGGTCCGATAAATATAGTTTAATAGTATTTGCTGAAAAGAGAACTGCATCTTCTGCAATATCAAATTCTCGTAAAAAACTACAATGTTGTTCTTCACACGTGCCTTCACTCAGTTCATATAAGCCAAATTTCTTGTGGTTAAACGTTGTTATTTTCTCTTTCAAAAATAAATATTGCTGGAAGCAATTACTACCTTCATTAAAACATTCTGATTCACACAAAACAAAGAGGGCAATAATTACTGCTTCCATTTCCTCCATGTTCTCTATTTCGAGACAAAATGCTATTCGACTCTTCGATTACTTGAAAGGTAAGTATTACTCTCGTGAACCAAACCCCTGGTATTATTAGTTCTGATTTCAAATACTATCAAGCTTCCAACTTCAGGTTTTTTTTTCAGCGACCCTTCGATTGAATTTCCGCATTCGTTACACGTACCATAAAATGTAAGATACGTATTAGATTTCACAGGAAACGGATGTTTCTTGAAAGCAAATGGACATGGTATACGATAATTCTCCCATAGTTTATTGATGATGAAGTGTGTCCATCCTTGCTTCAATTTGTAGGTAATTCTGTCTTTTCGCGTAACAGATACTGGAGCGATTTTTTCCCAGTCGTTTTCGTCTACTTGAACATGGTAGGTCACTTTAGCATCAGGATCATGATTTAATTTTTTATTTGCATTGCTAGTTTTATTAATGCCTTTCGACGTAATCTGCGTGGAATCGTCCATTCTGAGTTAGTTATATTGCTATCATTATTTTGTTTCCAAGAGATACTAGATTCACAACCTGAAATAAGTAGACAATCTGTAGTTATATCTTGAAGTCGAACGAATGTTTCAAGCGTTTATATGGTTACTATTGAATCTGACTTAAAAAAAATTGAATGCATATGAGAAATAAAAAATAGATGAATTTAGATAGAAAGAGAAAAAGAGTTTAATGAAAATTATCATTTGAACGTAATGAAGCTTACCACTTACAAACACCACCCAGCATCGCAATCCTATTCCAGGCAATTAAACAGTTTGTTTCTTCGTTGAAAGTGCGAACTGCATTGGATTCTCGTCAACGAGGATCACCCTTCAGGAATATCTACAATTCAGACAAATACAGTAACAGTACTTTTTTTTTATTAAACACTAACACGATTTGAAATTTAACGTATTCAGTTTGGACTCAAACTAACTAAAGAAAGTATACTGAATGCACCATACTCGTAAAACAAAAGCCGACGTTCAAAGTTTTGAGAAATCTGAGAATGCGCGCGGACAACATGACGAGACATGCGTGCACCAATCGCACGTGTCGTATTACCTACGCAAGTTAGCGTGGGCTTTTTAAAATAGAAAACTAGTATCATTGATTTCAGTTTATTAATTCAAATGATGTGCACCAACATAAAGCAATTAATTTAATGTCATCATTTTTGGCTTTAAGGAAAAGATTAAAATGTATCTTACTGTAAAACTCAGTTGTTATGCAAATTTAATTTATAATTTTTCGCATGACGTAAGCGTTTATAAAATCGTGGATTAATTAAACTTACGACAGATGCTCCTACGAGTGTAGACGTGACGGCACTCGGAGATGGTAGCAATCAGGTTGTCATAGCGAAACAAGTAAATGTACCCTCAACCTTCTGCGTCTTCTTTATTTTTCTTGATTTTGGTAACGATACTTTGTCTGAAAAAAACGATAGTATGAACACGACTTTACACGCTACCACTTGATGTGTCTAAGTCGCGTTTGGAAATAACGGAACTACTTGTCAAAGTCGATTCAGCTCCTAAGGATATGGCTCCACGTTTATGCCTTTGATTACTCAACGGATTCTCGGCTAACTTGGGCTGGACGGGAACCGGCATTTCATCTGCAGATAAGAGGTCATCTTCAAATCCAGCAACTAATGAATTTGCAGTTTCAGTGTCACTGTAAATAAAGTGTGTTATTCAAGAAAATATCAAAGATATTATATTACAAATATATATATAATAAACGTGTAAAAACGAACCTACCCAAATCACCTTGCTTTTTCTGGCTTGCTTGAGAATTTGACTAGAAATTATCATCGAAAGACGATTTGTCAAGATAGCCATCATCAGGTACGAAGTGTTCAGCAGTAGCTATTGTAGCATTTTTATATGCTTTGAAATCGTCAGATGGTTTTTCTTTTTCTAGGCTTGATTCTTTTTTAAGTGTTCTTATTTTTGATACGAAAGACTTTGAGATCTCCTTGGAAACTCTTTAATATCAGAGTTAATGCTAGTGGATGCTTTTGCAGATAAGGACTCTGGTGTGCTGGTACTACCGGGTATTGTTGGCTGTTGTTCGATTTTACCATTAGTATTGTTCCCTAGTGTCTGTGTGTCTCTTTTCGCTGTTGAGCAAGTAGGCATATTTTTAACAGGTATTGGAGTATCATCTCCAATAGAACCCAATGTTCTTGCCAAAGGTGCAACTTGATTACCTGGTGGTGCATGAGGACTCAAAGTTGATGTGATATTCGGAACTAATGTAGTTGCAGTCACAGAATCTGCTATTGCTTTTCTCTTATTTACTAAGTTATCCAAAAATTCATGATAGTCTGCATCATCACCTTCTTGATACAAGTCTAATTCTTGAATTGTCAAGAATTAGACTTGTGATTAGCTAGCACAGAACATGCGCAACGATCCGTCATCGACCGTAAGCCAGTTGGTATAGACCAAAACCGTTTTTTATTATTATTTACTTGAATAATAAACTTATCTCCATTTTTATCTTGGGTGCTGTTAGTTCGTCTCATGAACTAACGATGGGAGTATCGAGAATTTATTTTTAATGTATAATTGATTTATTTTTTGGTCGAGAAAATATGGGTGCTAGGACCCAGCACCCAAACCTTATTTTATTTTTTTTAAGGGAATATTTACAGACGAACAAATGAGCAACATTAAGAAAAGTTGTTGTGTAACTAACGAACTATCTAAAGAAATAATTAGTTTGTCAATTATCTCAAAAAATTAGAATATGGGTGCTAACTTTTAAGACCTCAATTTACGAGGGTGGTCTGATAAGTACTTAGCCTCACCGCCCGATGGCGCCACTCTCGCAAAAGAAATATTCTATCACGTTCAACCTTCTCGATGGTTACTGTCAAGATTTCAGCCGGATCGGAGTGTAGTTTATTTTTGAGAGCGTGTGAAAGCAAGTGTGTCCATTGATTTTTGAAAAATGGAAAAAGCAGTATCGGTCGGTGATTCGATTCTTGTGTCACGTCGATACGAAAGAAAAAGTACGTGACAAATTATAAGTTATGGTAACAAACCGGGTATCGATAATTTAGTTTTCTATTGTACCAACCCTCCCGGGAAGATTTGTAAATCTATCTAGCGGGATAGATTAGTCTAAGCACGTCTCCATAATATTTCCGCGAATATTACTCACCGCATATTAAATTAGCGAAAACACAGGAAGGGGCATTTCAGCCTACGGTATAAAAAGGCTGGATTGGAATTCGCACAAGCAGTATATAGTATACAGTACGCAGGACACAGTTGACGATTCAGCAGTTTGGTAGTTTCGCAAAGTTATTTGTTAAGTCTAACTATCCGGCTACTTAGAACCGGGATTATACTCTGTTAAGTACTATAATTAAGTTTAAACAATAAATCTTAAATCAAGCGCAAATACCTGAGACTGTTCGTAAAAAACCTCTTCTGAAATCCAATCCTAATAAGGTAAGAAACTATTTTATCTGCTTAAAACGCCCTACGTATAATAAAAGCGCTATCCCTTTAACCAACCTCTGCTTAACTCCTAACTAAGATCCAACCTTTACCAACGCGACATTACTTGAATATATTATTACGTCTGGCTGTAACATCTCCTCGCCTAAACATAACAATTAGGGGCCCCTCATTTCTTGGTAATTAGGATCTTATCGCAAAATTACAATGGTCGAAACACCTTACGAACGAAAACTAATCACACTCAAAATACTAACAAAAAAAAATTAGCGAAATAGAACCGAACTTTACAACAAACAGGGAACCTACGCTTACAGAATGTCTCACATATCTGCATCAAAGATTTCCACCCACCGAAACAAAGCAAATTAAAATATAATTTACAAGACTACATTGATACAAACCCATTGGACTTTCTATGCAAAGATGACCTAATATTTGACATCCTCATTGAAATGACTAGTAAAAATTTAAATCCAGCATTCCTCCTCAACGCTATTACGGATATAAATTTTGAAAAATTAAAATTAGATAAAACTGAAATTCCATTACTCGAGCTTATCGAAAATCAAACGAGTTACGAGACAGCAATTGAAAATTCAGACACGTACAACGCGCCCACTACAAACGTATCTATGACTAACACACCGTCCGCTTCCAAATCACCAGAAATGACTCATAATAAATCGGAAAAAGTTGATTTCACTCCAACTCGACACTTTACTCCTACAAACAAAACTAATTTTGCAAGCAGCCCTTTTACTATGTATTATACGCCGGGGACTTTTAGAACGGGACTAATGAATTCCACTCAAAACATAGTATCGCCAATAAAAAATTTTAGCTTGAAAGACGCCGTTAACTTTGTACCCAAGTTTGACGGATTTAACATACCCTTACACTTGTTTATCGACGGTTGTCGAGAGACACGCAGCATAGTCCCGACAATCAATGAAAATGATCTCGCCAAGCTAATTAAAATTAAACTAAGCGGTGAAGCACTTAAAAGCGTGCAAGGAAAAACGTTTGATAATGTAGAACAAATGATTAAATTTTTAGACCTAATGTTCGGATCAGCAAAAACGTGTAATCAATTAACAGGCGAGTTGGCAACTTTAAAACAAAAACGTGGTGAAAATGTAATCACATTTTCGAATAGAGTGAAAACAGTCTTTTTGAAGCAGCAGTAAGGGAAAATCGAAACTATGCTGGATTTAAAAACCAACTTGAAAAAGACAAAGTAAAATTCTTCATCCGCGGTTTATACTGGGTCATCAAAGCACGTATGGGGGAAGCCGAAAATTATAATTAGCTACAACGAAAGCAATAGAAATAGAAAGAGAATTCAACATACAGGAACCTGAGGAAATAACCGAAACAGTAAAAGCGCTAATCCAACCTAAAATAGAGCCGGTTCGATTAATGAAAGCGGAAGATAGTAGCATCTGCCAAATTTGCAATAGACCAAAACACACAGCTAAAGACTGTTGGTATCGGATACCGCAGAATCAAAATCAAACTCGGCCAACTACGCAACAGCAACGGCAGCAGCCTAAACAGCAGCCGTGGGCGGAGCCTCGCGCGGCAGCTAACAATAACACTAATCCCCGCTTCAGCCATCAGCCACTTTAGGCCGCCCAAAATCAAGTAAAAACAAGCGCCCCAGTCAATTTAAATTCGCAAGAAAAATTACAACAAATTAATTCCTCGATTTGCAACTACTGTAAAGAAACTGGACACTGGAAGAGTGATTGCGAAAAACGAAAACTCAGAAATAAAAAATTACAACAGGCGGAAAAAGACAAGGGTTCCCAGACACTCGGCGCTGCCGGGGAGCCCCTGTAAATACAGCGCTTCAAACGTCGCACGCACAAAAAAGCATCCTTTTACATTTTAACAGTCAGTCACCAACAATTCAACTTGAAATAAAAACAACTAAACAAAAATTTAGCTTCATCGTAGACACCGGGGCAGCAGTCTCACTACTTAAAATTTCAAGCAAACCACACGGTGTCTACATAGATATCTTTGACAGATACGAACTACGGGGAATCTCGCAAGAAAGTATCTCGACATTAGGAAAAGTTTCATTAACCTTTTATAACTTTGTACTAGATTTTCACTTAGTACCGGAAAATTTTCCTATATTAGAAGACGGTGTAATAGGAAGCGAGTCATTAAAAAAATACGGAGCGTATATTGATTACGCCAGGAATCTCTTAAAAATTAATGACTTGTTTTTCCCAATTATCACTGAAAATAAGTCCTGTTACATTGGAGCTATTCCCGTAACAAAAAAAATTAACCAGGCACCCAGCAAAATACCTCTCGCAAACGAAGGACAGGTACAGACTGGCAATAACTCCTTGCATTCGGTCGACGACCCTACTAGAAAGCTACTGCACCTAGCAGTCGAAACTCAGAGGACGAACGCACCTATATACAAAACCCGTGTAAAAAAAAAATGGTCACGAGGCCATAAAACAAGGTGACATACTGACTCCTAAAGAGTATATACCTCAGCCGTCTGAAAACAAAATCCGAGAAGCACTAAAAAAATCAGATTCCGACAAACTGTACAACCTGTCTGTTAACTACCTTTCCGAGAACTCAGAAAAAATTAACTCTGTATCTGTAACTTCTGGCATGCGCATGCAAACTCTGAAAAACGAATCAGATTTACCCTACGCTTTAAACAAAGCATCAGAAATGATTAAAAAATCAGAAAAATCAGAATCAGATTACCCATCAATACGAGAATTAACTAGCAGTATTATTAGTTGCCTAAATAATAAAGAATCTGAAATTAATAGCGATCGCTTATACCTGCTCGAAATACTAAATAGGTACCTCGATCCAATTATTAAATCACAAAGTAACTTACAAAAGCCAAATATAGTTAGTAACGCATTAAATGCATTATTAACGGCCCGCTCGATTGTTAGGGGAAAAGTACCTAGAGCGCATTGCGCAGCACTGCTTGTTAACCCAGAAACTAATAATCGTCACGAAAGAGTCAAACAGTTACTTCAGTTGATTAAATTGGACCATATCAAACAAGATCAACGAACAAAAATTGAAGAAATCGTCGAAAATTACAGCGACAGATTTTTTGTTAAGGGCGACAAGCTCGGGGCCACGAGTATTATCGAGCACGAGATCTATACTACCTCCGAAGTACCAATCAGACTACGACAGTTTAGGCACCCCCCGCAGATCAGTAAATTTATAAATGAACAAATGCAGGAATTGCTAGAAAGAGGTATTATTGAAAAATCAACTAGCGCATATTGCGCACCAGTCTTTTGCGTGCCCAAGAAGAATACGGAGGATGGCGAACCACAACCGCCGCGCATCGTATTTGACTATCGCGCGCTAAATAAAATTATTCCAGATTATAATTTCCCAGTCCCTCTACCTGTCGACTTATTTGAACGAATGGCCGGTGCGCAACTATTTTCATCATTTGATATGTATTCATCATATCATCAGATAAGTATTAAAAAGGAACACAGGCATAAAACGGCATTCCAATGCGAGTCAGGCCTGTATCAGTTTTGTCGCTCCCCCTTTGGACTTAAAACTAGCGCACCAGTTTTCCTGTCACTAATAAATGTACTAGTATCAGATTTAAAAAAATGTAGTAGCATTTTTCGATGATATTTGCGTATATTCTAAAACATTCGACGAACACTGCGAGAGCATCATCGAGTTGATGAAACGCCTTCGTGAAACTAATCTGGTCCTTCATCCGAAGAAATGCAAAATTCTACGCTCGGAAATCGAATACCTCGGTCATGCGATCTCGAAAGACGGACTACGCCCGTGCAACGACAAACTGCGCGCAGTAAAAGAATTCCCGATCCCGCGCACGCCAAAGAATGTTAAACAATGGCTCGGCCTGGCAGGATACTATAGACGATTTATAGAAAATTTTGCTAAGATCGCAAAACCACTTACTATTCTATTAAAGAAACGCCAGCCGTTCGTTTGGGCGGAGGAGCAGCAAAAAGCTTTCGAGACACTACGCGATAAATTATGTGAACCTCCGGTGCTCAGACACCCGGATTTCGACAGAACATTTTTTTTTACCACTGACGCATCTAAAATCGGAATCGCGGGGTCGCTTTCCCAATTTGACGACCAAGAGCGAGAACACGCTGTAGCATACATTTCACGTACCCTCACACCTGCTGAAAGTAATTACCCCGCTCTCCGGCTCGAACTATTAGCAATAGTATGGAGTATTTCGCAATTCAGACCTTATCTGTACGGCCGAAAATTCATCATCATTACTGACCATAGACCTTTGGTACATCTATATTTAATAAGTGACCCAAATTCACAAGCGACTCATCAGCGACTATTGTTACAAAATTTTAATTTCGAAGTCAGATATAAAAAAGGAGCGTCCAACGTCAATGTAGACGCGCTCTCTCGAAATCCTATACAGGAAGTCGAACAGCTCAATAAGCATTTACAAGCAACTAGGCAAGATCCGGTTCAAGCACTGGTCTTGACAGCTCGACTAGATGATAATACAAAAAGGCCAGGAAATACGCACGCCATGACCACGCGATGCGCAAGGGGCCGACAACCAAGTGCAAAATACTTGGAAGCCATCAAGTCCCTCCTGCCGCGTCAGAAAAAGAATCCGCCTCCTTAGGAAGTAGACACGTCAGTAACGGAAACTGACACGAATATTAATTATCCTACAGTTACTGAAAACACGTACTGCTCCGAAGGCAATAAAATTGGCACACAATATAATACGCATAATCAAGACTCTAAAAATAAACAGGACTCACAACCAAAACAGGATATGACCTCTTTAAAAGACGTGATGCTTGAAGACTCAGCCAACTCCCCTACCGCACCCGTGACTACTTTACCCAATGAAAACATTATCTATTGTCGGGATGCACTGTTTATGAGGCGAGACAATTACTTGTACTTCACTGACACCTTTGGTACCCCCCTGGATGAAGGCGCACTCAGTTTATTTAAACATGATAAACTACCACAAATGAACAAATTGCAATTAGCCGTTCCCACTACAATCAAAATAGGAAACAGGATGCATCTCCTTATCCCAATCCGTCATGAAACTAGAGAAACCACCGAAAACATTAGAAATTATATATACCAGGCACTGAAGCAATTGGTAATAAATATAACTGAAAATAAAATTAAAACCGTCAGTATAGCCCAAAATAAAAAAGTTGAGCTCGTCGATTTCTTTGAAATTTTACGAATGATAAAAAATACACTGGGACCTTCTGAAGTCAAGATTATAGTTTGTCAGGGACTTATAGTGTTCGCCCCCATCGAGCAGCGTCAACAAGTAATCGAAGAGGCCCACTGTTCAGCTATAGGCGGCCATAACGGTTGCAATAGAACTTACAAACGTATCAAGAATAAATACTATTGGGTACACTTGAAGGAAGATGTGCAAGAGTCCATTCAAAAATGCTTACCATGCCAATTGAGAAAATTAAATAGGCATAATGTCAAACAAAAAATGATCATAACCGATACCCCGCCAGTTCCCTTTTTTAAAGTCAGCATAGACGTAGTAGGCCCACTCGAGCCTACCAAAACGGCAAACGCTTACTTACTTACCTGCATGTGCACGTTTACCAAATACGCCATAGCGGCACCCATGCCAGACCAAACAGCTACTACTGTAGCTGATAACCTTATTAAAAAACTAATATGTACCTTTGGAGCACCTAACGTCATAGTAAGTGACAGAGGCACTAACTTCACTTCAAAACTAATGAAACGTATTGCAGCTCGCTTCAAAATTAAGCATATTACTACAACGGCTTATCACCCGCAGGCTAACAATGTTGAACGAATTCATTTATCGTTAATTGAATATCTAAAAATGTTCACTTCCAAGACCAAAAATTGGGACGAGTATGTCGAACTTGCTATATTTAATTATAATACAAGCTGGCACAGCAGCCACTAGTTCTCACCATGGGAACTGCTGTTCGCTCGCAAGCCACGCCTACCAAGCACGGAGCCCCTGCTAGAGCAAGATTTACTACCTACCTACGAAGGCTACGTGGAAAATTTGGTTAAACAGTTACATAATATACATAAAATAGTTAGAGAAAAATTAATAACATATAAAGAAAAAACAAAAATACAATATGATAAAAAACAAATCCTAGCAAATTCAGAGTCGGTCAATGGGTTTTTCTAAAAAGCGGCCCAAAGCCTCATAAACTCACAGGCAGTCACTTTGCCGGTCCCTACTTGGTCCTGGAAGTGGGAGAAAAAGAAAATATTAAAATAAAAATAAACGAAAAAGAAACTCGAACGGTCCACGCCAATCGTTTAAAGAAATCGTACATCGAAACAAGTAGTAATTGAAAATTATGTTTCAGATGAAAGCAGTAATTCTCAGCATCTTTGTTCAACTATACTTCAAAATAGTCACTCCTTTCATAGCCTATGATTGTTTTCAACGTTTTACTAACTTCACTACCTTCTCTCTTGTAGATATTGCTGAATGCGACATTCCTAATCCGATAATCAATTCTACTGTAACTGAAATATCCCTCCTCCAACTTAATGATTTTGCAACTGTAAAAGTTCGTTATTGCAAAATAGAGGTCAAACGATCAGCCAAGACATGCGGCGCGCTCTCTCACGAATGGTCCCCCCCTTTTTCCGAAATAGAATATATTAAGGAAGTAACACGAGAAGAATGCGTTAAAATGCACTCTTATCGAATAATGACGATCGGCGATAATCTAGTACAAAACTTAATGATAAATCAAACAACCGTACACCCGATAGAATTGGCAGGATACATTGCCCCAGACGGCACTTGCACTAACGCAGGAAGTTTCTCCGACCCTTACGGCACATTCAGCAATGTACACGTTACCGGCTATGTTAAAATATCACTCGAAGAAAGATTTAACTCTGTAACACTGGAAACAAATAAAATCAAACTCGAGTCCGGAACTTCTTGTCAATTTACTGAAGAACGTTGCATTGATAGCATATTCGGATACGCATTCTGGGACAGAACCGAGTCTCAGGCATGCCAGGCCAGCAAGTATACTAATCTGTATTCAGGACCCGTCACTAAAGTAACAGAGATCGGCAATGAACGAAGACCACTTTATGTATTAGATTCTGAGGATATATCTTTTGCTTTCAAAGACCTCGGTAAAATGATACAATGCGGTTTCGAAATTATTAAAACAGAACACCCGAGATTATTCATATTAGAACATCGGCTCGGTGAACATTTCATTTCTAACAAAGTTAAAAATATGCACGATCTAGATCTTTTCACTTATGTAAATTCAAAAATATTATTTGTTGAAAAACATATCAAAAATCATTTGCAAAAATTATACCATGACGTATTACTACAGCAATGCGAATTAGAAAGAAAAGTTATTACGAATGCGTTAAATATTGCCACTTTATCCCCGGACCTTTTAGCATATTATTTAATGAGAGAACCCGGATACATGGCCATGCTGGCGGGTGAAGTAGTACATATTATTAAATGCGTACCTGCAGAAGTCAAAGCTAGAAAAGCCGAAATATGCTACCAAGAATTATCGGTCATGCGCGGTGAGACTCCGATGTTTATCACACCTCGCACGCATATAATAAAACAATACGGAACCAAAACCGCTTGCGATACTAAAATGTCGGTAATGTATAAGTTCGGTGACTCATGGGTAAAGGTTATTCCGGATGTCACTAGTCAAGAAACCCCACACATAATCAAACCACAGGCCAAGCAAAATTGGGAATATAATAGCCCCATAAACACGGCAACAAGCGGAATTTACACATATAACGACATCGAACACCTTCGCATGTTTATAATGTTCCCTACAGAACGGAACGCGGTTCTTAATCAAATCGCGCTCGGTTTTGCTGGAAAATCCAATCTAGCCCCGGGAATATCCATAGCTAAACTACTCGACGAAGATACCCTGAATCGTATTGCGAATTCCACGTGGGAATCGCTATGGAGTCGATTCATTACATTCGGATCAGCGAGTGCCGCTGTTTTGGCCATCCTTATGATCTTTAGAGCAATTAAGTTTGTCCTTGATACCATTATACACGGTTATGCCCTTCATTCCCTCTATGGCTTTAGCATACACCTACTTGGCGCATTCTGGAATTCTTTGACTAACTTACTACTTTACCTAGCTAGGAAACCTGAAAGAGAAACAAACCCAGACAAATTAAACAAGGAAGCCCCGTCGGTAATACAGCCTGAAGAGCGAACTACTATCTTTAAAATCGAACGTGACGATCAATTGACCCAGAAACCAAGCTACACACAGAGACAGATATATCCAGTATTATCAGAACCAGAAATTCCACCGTTAATCAACAGAACATAAGCGTCAACAATAGCTATATGTCTGAAAACATGGATCACAGAGCCAAAAGAAAACTACTAGAAGACTTAATAATAGAAAAAAAGAGATTAAGTATATCAACTCAAATGCAAGACGAAACCGCAATAGAATTCGGACACAGAATAAATACATATTTACAAAAATACATTGTCATGGGAAAGGCCGCGCAAATGTTTTTATTCGAGGTTACAGAAAACGAAACTCAGAGAGAAAAATTAGCTATTTATATTTTTATTAAGGGCCTCAAACATGAAATCAGACGTTACGTTTGCCCTTTTACCTTTTACAACAAATTACAAGACGCACGCTTACACGCCGTACAAATAGAAAAAAATCTAATAGACATCAATCGCATCAAAAGAAATTCGATCCGCCCCATATCGGAGTCTTTTAGAAAATAACAACACTGAACATTACACTAAAAACAACTGTTTTGCATTATTTTCTTTTTTAGGATACTGACAAGTAACTACAAGACATTGCAGTAGCCACCAGGTGCTAAACACCAAAAGACCTCACCCATTACCAATCTCTTTCCGTAAAATCCCACAAAAATGTACAAAAGTAACACTAATGAACAATCCCCCCCCCCCCCCCCCCCAACAAAATACCTCGTATTGAAAACACGTTGCATAACAAATCAAACTTAATTGAAGCAGAGGTTACTTATTACGTAAATAGTAATTTTTCACCTACCTGCACAAGTTGTCATTACACCCTACCCATACAACAACAATTATCATATGACCTTGTCTATGTCAAAATCATCGGTCCTCACAGACCACCATACGCCATACGATGCATTAAATGCACAGGCTGCATACATCATGTCGTTCTACACTATCCCAACCTAGAGTTACCTATAGACTCAATTCCTAAAACACCCGGCATTTACAGCCTTTTACCTTTCCGAACAAAAAACATCCGTTCTTTAAAACAATTTCATGAACACTACTCTAACTGCTTACAGTTAGTGTATGTGTGTTGTTCACACTTTTCCGCTTTGAGGGTGGCGCGGCGTAATCAAACATTACCACCCCTCTCTCTGGGCGCCAGTAGGTTGGCATAGCCCACTGTCTTTCACCCCTTCGCTTTCAAATATATTGGGGATTCGGAAGTCAAGTTTGCTGCGACATCCCTGACGCACTCAGCGAGTCGGAACCTTTTTGATCTAAGGCGGCGACCTCCTCGAAAGGAGTACCGATCTTTTCACGGTTCGACGCTCAGGGAGAGCGGAACTAAAGGCTTGACCCTCGGTTTGGGCGCGACGGGACTCTAGTTGCCCCAACGTCTACTGCGTCGGAAGCACGCAGCATACAAATCTTACGAGATTTGCTTGACCTGGTACCACTACCCCGCAGAGGCCAACCCAAATTGGGATGTCAGAGGAGAGACTCAGTCAGGACAGCCAGAGGAGGATTCCTTAGACGATCAACCAACTAAGCCCCCCTCCTGGGCTCGCGTTCAAAATACATCCCACCCTGCGTTCCTGTATTAAGGGATTTCTCCCACGACTCACAGGTCCATCGCTTCGACATGCCGGGGCATGTCTCCCCATTGCGTTTCGGTCCAACCCGCTCACGCTGGTGGGTATCCGTCATTCGAAAGGTTGTTTTTACCCCGTTCCGTCCCAAAGTCAGATCTTTCAAAACTCTGTCGTTGGATCAAAACAGGGTTCATCGCGTTCGAAATTTAGCCAGAGCCGCCATTTGGCCACCCTTCTGGGTGTTCACCGCGTCACCCCGTTGAGGCGGAGCAGTTGGCACTTGTGAGATCTGCCGTTCAAAGAGACCTCACTTTAAAACGCGGTCTAACTGCTTACAAATAGCCATGAAATATATAGCAGAGATAAGAGATATCTTTGAGAAACACACTGACCAAAACACACCTACACAAACACATTACACCGCTAGTAATCATCGCGACATCCAAGATAAAAATACAATGCTCAGCGAACTACTCAAACCCAGTACCGCTTACCCTTCCGACTCATCCCCACGAGTAGCACCGCTCCTGCTCCGTAGAAACTATAACACCTCCCCAACCACACTAATAAACATCTTTGACCAAATAGACAATTGGGAATGGATGGAGCTTTTTAACAAAATCGCTGTCAACGCTAGACAGAAATTTAAAAAAAAAAAAAAAAGAAAACAACTTTTCCAGCTAACACCAGCAAAATGCCCCTACCCAGAGTACTTTTCATCAGTCTACTAACTACCGTTATATGCCAAAATCAGCCAACTACAAAGCAATAGGATAGTCAGCCTGGAATCGCTTTTGAAAAAGGATCTACCATACGATTTATTCAAGAAAAATGGAATATTATCACCGCTCTCGACATCAACTTAGTGCTTAACTCTCATTACAATTTCACCCAAACACTGGAAAGAATATCTACAGCCTGCAACACAATCGAGATAACCGATTTCGTCAAAAATTCTATATACACAGCCTACGAATAAACTAAAAAACTCCAACACATCAACGAAGCAGTCAGCACCTCTCTCAACGCGTACGCTTTTGACACACCCAACGGGGGGGCGGGATGCCCTAGCATCGCTGGACAGTCTCTTACTGGAACATGCCGATAAGGCCCTTGAAGATGTCTTGTATATGCGCGAGAATAATTTGACCGAACAAATGGGCGAGTATGACTTATCTCATATTACCGAAAATAATTTACAATCAGAGACAAATCTTTTGCTTTTTAGAAAATCTCGCGCAGATTTCATTACTAGCGCAATGAGCCCAGTATATAATTCTACACACATTAGCCTTATTTTAGCCGAAATTAACGACATTTTACATAAGTTTACTTACATATCAACCGAAGTACGTCAACTCCTGCAAAACAAACAATTTTCTTTCAATCCGCAATTTTTGCTAAACGCGATTAAAACTATCAAGGCAATTACTAATTCAAAGTTGCCAGTACATATGTCAAAAATCAATATCATAACACTACAACAAATTGCAGAAGTTAACGTAGTCTACTTTCGTAAGAACATCATTGTCGAAGTAGTTTTTCCCCTTGTCGCAAGCAGCAATACACAGACTTTCAAATTATATTCGCTGCCAGTATTTCAGTATCCTAACAAAACTAACCAAATCGCTAAGTTCATTAGACCACAAAGTGATTACCTGACTGTGACAGAGGGAGAAGCTACCCATGCCTTTGTAAGCAGGAATTTGATTGATAACGAGTGTAAACGTATTTTTTCCTTCTATCTGTGCCCGCGCGCGACTATACGCAAGCCAAACAATAATTCCTGCGAGTTTAACCTGTTAACATCACCGGAAGAGTCAAATCTTGTATTTTTCCAGCTCGAAACTAGCTCCGAAACTGACTATTATCTTATACCGACGTTACAAAATAATGTTTTGCTATACTCAGTGAATCTCAATACTTCCTTTGATATTAATTGTAACGGCGTAGTACAACTCTTTCCTTTGAATGGTACCGGATTAATACAGATTCCCCAGCCGTGCGAACTTAGAACAAGCCATCATATTTATTTAGGGGCTAAGAAAAAACTAAAGGCGGAAAATTTTGTAATTCCGAAAATCTCTTTGATAACTACAGACAAAATAGTAATGAAAAGCCCAAACACAAATAGTAGTCGGAACAGATACGAGCACTCGGACCGAGCGAAATTATTGCACGTATATGTAACTTTAGGTGTAACCATTGTAATCGTTGTCGTATCCGTAATCGCAGTAAGTTGCATACTTTGCGCATATAGAGTGTGCAGTAACAAAGACCGCGGCTTCGAAAATATACCAATGCAAGAAATTAATCCACCCCTAACTCCTCAAAAAAGAATGATCTGCAAATCTGCACAGACATTACTTGACGGAAAATATTTTAGGCTACCAATCAACGACACTTCTCACTCCCCACCCGTGGCCGTGCAAGTGGTTCCACTCCAAAAATTCGAAACGACAGACACTCCTCCAACTCTTCCCACTCTCTAAAATAAAAAAGGTATAAAAACGCTAATATACCCCCCTGTCGTGTCAGACACTCCATAAAATTAGCACGATGAAACGCACGGCAACTACCACACTCGGCCCGCCATGAAGAGGGCTAATCGATCCTGGAGGCGGAACAGATATGCAACAGTCGGACGTCGGCAGCAACAATGGGACGACTGTATGCAAGATGGGAGAACCGGAAGGCCCAGACGAGCATGCAGCATCCCGAACTGCCGCTATTAGACGACGATGGAGGCTGGAACTACCACGAGCTGACCCAGTATATTTTCCAGGAGGCTCATCACGGACACCTGCACTTAAGGTTCCTCTTCGAGGAAACCTATGGAGGAGAGGGATTCGGACGAGCCCCTTTTAATCCATGCCGTGTGTGCGGGCAAGATACCGCACATTGGCAGGGATGCTTCTTCTGCCGAGCACGCATCGCAGCCGCTTCGAAGGATCAACAACTAGCCATGGAGGCCGAATGTGTCCGCTCGGAGCATTTTATGCTCAGTAATGCCCCCTGTGCCAAATGCATTGGCAAGGAGTTTTTATGTAGGTTCCAGAGGAGCTTGCAGGTTCATCGTTTGGAGTTGCTGTAATCCTATCCCCAGTCCTTCCTATTCTTAGAATAATAATAAATAATAATGATAGTTACAAAAAAACAACAATATAAAAAAAAAAACAAACACACACAAAAAAAAAATAATAATAAATATATATATATATATATATATATATATATATGTAAAGTATATATAACAAAACACAAAAAACACAAAGATATATATATGTATGTAAAATATATATAACAAAACGTAAAAAAAAACACAAAAAAACACACACATACAAAAATAATATAACAATCTTGACAAATATGTAGAATGATAAGACACAAAAAAAAACAAAAAGTATACTCATGCCAAAAATTGCAGTAGCGTTCGGAGAACACTAGTCCCTTGCTCTATCAGCAAAGGACTCCGAGGGGTGGGCATGTCACGTCGATACGAAAGAAAAAGTACGTGACAAATTATAAGTTATGGTAACAAACCGGATATCGATAATTTAATTTTCTATTGTACCAACCCTCCCGGGAAGATTTATAAATCTATCTAGCGGGATAGATTAGTCTAAGCACGTCTCCATAATATTTCCGCGAATATTACTCACCGCATATTAAATTAGCGAAAACACAGGAAGGGGCATCTCAGCCTACGGTATAAAAAGGCTGGATTGGAATTCGCACAAGCAGTATATAGTATACAGTACGCAGGACACAGTTGACGATTCAGCAGTTTGGTAGTTTCGCAAAGTTATTTTTTAAGTCTAACTATCCGGCTACTTAGAACCAGGATTATACTCTGTTAAGTACTATAATTAACTTTAAACAATAAATCTTAAATCAAGCGCAAATACCTGAGACTGTTCGTAAAAAACCTCTTCTGAAATCCAATCCTAATAAGGTAAGAAACTATTTTATCTGCTTAATACGCCCTACGTATAATAAAGGCGCTATCCCTTTAACCAACCTCTGCTTAACTCCTAACTAAGATCCAACCTTTACCAACGCGACATTACTTGAATATATTATTACGTCTGGCTGTAACATCTCCTCGCCTAGACATAACACTTGTTTTTGGAAGGGAAATCGCGCAGCGAAATCAAAAAGCGCTTGGTTGCTGTGTACGGTGACTCTTCTCCTTCGATGGCGACCGTCGAAAATTGGTTTAACGAGTTTCAACGTGGTTGCACGTCGATTTTTGAAGAGACACGTCCAGGTGCTCCGAAAACGACTACCACGGAGGATAACGTGACAAAAATTCACGATCTCGTATTGGCAGATCGACGATTGAAGGTGCGCGAGATAGCTAAGATCGTAGGCATCTCAAAAGACCGCGTGGGTCATGTCCTGTATGAAATTTTGGGCATGAGAAAGCTGTCGGCGCGATGGGTGCCGGGTTTGCTCACTCCGGACAACAAGCGCAACCGTGAGACAACTTCAGAGCAATGTCTGACGCTGCTTAAGTGCAATCCGAAGGAGTTTCTGCGTCGTTTCGTGACAATCGACGAAACATGGATCCACTGGTATACACCAGAGACCAAGAAACAGTCGAAAAAGTGGACTTTACCCGGCGAAAGTGCTCCGAAGAAGGCGAAGACTGCCCCATCGGCCGGAAAGGTGATGGCCACCGTTTTCTGGGATTCTCAAGGTGTGATCTACATCGACTACCTGGTGAGGGGCAAAACGGTCACAGGGCTGTACTATGCCGAATTATTGGGCCGATTCGACGTCGAATTGCAGAAAAAACGGCCTTATTTGGCGAACAAAAAGTGCTCTTCCACCATGACAACGCACCGGCTCACACCTCCACCGTCGCCATGGCCAAATTGGTCGAATTAGGCTACGAACTGCTGCCCCATCCACCGTATTCTACAGATTTAACCCCGTGCGACTTCTTTTTATTTCCAAACTTGAGAAAGTCACTCGCCGGGCAAAAATTTGTGTCGAATGAGGAGGTAATCGCTGCCACGGAAGCCTACTTTTCAGACCTCGAAGAAACGTATTTTTCAGACGGGTTAAACAAGTTGGAGCATCGCTGGGCCAAGTGTATCGAACTAAAAGGAGACTATGTTGAAAAATAAAACGCCACTTTTCCAAAATTTTCGTTTTTCTTTTGTAGGTTAAGTACTTATCAGACCACCCTCGTATTAAAGAGGGTTTGGACACGTGAAACCGAGGCGGCCCGTTGTGCTGGACGGTCAAACGTTCCAATACGGAAAAGCAGGAAATGAATAAAATATAGTGCCTAATGAACTTGACAAACATTATTATCCGTAACAGAAAAATATAACTTGGTGGCGAAAGGAAAAGAACTAAGCACGTGTACAAAATTACGTAATTCCATCCCATAGACCATGAAATATTTCCGAAATATTTCCGAAATATTTCATGAAAAATTAGGAATATTGATGAAACATTTCATGAAATATTTCAGAAATATGGGAATGTCCGCCACGTAAACCGTACTGAAATATTTCATGAAATATTACGGATATCTTACATGAAATTACTGATACATTGCTTCAAATATTTCGGAAATATTTTCTGAAATATTACTGGTATATTTCATGAAATATTCCTGCTAAGTTATGATATACGAGTACATTCCTGGATTATTTCATGCAATATTACTGATGTATTGCTTTAAAGATTGTGGGAGTATTTCATGAAGTATTCCGGAAACATTACATGAATCATTCCGGATATATTTCATGATATAGTCCCGGAATATTTCATGATATAGTCCTGGAACATTTCACGAAATATTTCAGAAATATTGGAATAAAATATTACTTATAATGCTTGAAAGATTCCTGGTATATTAAGTCAAAGATTTCGGGAGCACTTCTAAAATATCCCGGAAATATTACATGAAATATTCCTGATATATTTCATGATATTTATTATAAATATTTATTATAAATATTTCCTGATCTATTTCTAAAATATAACGGCAAAAAAGGATTGAAATAATTCACGCTTAGGTTCAAGAAATAAATATGTGTTTCTCATTTAATAATAAATAACGTCCTTATTTTAATAGTACTCGTATATGAAAAAGTTAAAATTACAAAGTTTATTCTTCATTCATTGAATTTTCTTCTTCTGCATTCTCCTCTAAATCGATGTAATATTTTACACCTCTTCTCCGTTTTTTGGAACCGGCTCTGAAATTTATATACTAAGTGACTTTTATAAAGTGGCCACTAAATTTTGTTATCTCTTGATAACAAAATTTATATATTATAGGTATAGGTTATAGGTATGCGAAGAAATAAATGTAACCTTTGCTAAAATATATTGAGTGACCATCCTTTTTAATTCTGAAGTTAGTTTTAACGTAGTTTGTACAGTTTTTCAGAAGCATCAATTTTTTTTTCGAAAATATTCCGAAATATTAAATGTGACCACTGTAAAATGTGACAGTAATTCTTGTCAGTTCAAAACTAAATTTTGAGATCATTTGAACATGATTTTTTTGTAGAATAATTAATTTAAAATGTGCTTCAACGTGATAATTCGTTCGATTAAATCCCATCATCCCCACGCCAACTTCACTATTGCAAATCAAAACATAGTCGATGTAAACCAAAACATTAGGAATGTAAACAAGTGTCAGGAGTTGCGGTTAGAAGCACATGTGCTTTGTTGTTTCTTATTTTTAAGATCAAAAACGTGATGTTTATGATGTTGTTATAATATTTTTTGTCGGATCGTCACACAACTCTCCCGCGTCGAGCTTAATATCATGTCGGAAATACCTAGGTCAAGGACAAACAGTCATTTCATGAATGATAGTGACGATATACAGTAAGTATTATTGAAACCATTTATTTTCTACAATGATAAATAAAATCTTTTACGAAGTTCAATTTACCCATTTCAAGTAAACCCTCCATCTCTGTTAATTGCGAGTATTTAGAGTTTATACAGCAAATGAGCAATTTTTTCTTTACGGGGGAAACTTATTACTGATATTACTACGATAAAATTTGAAATACTAAAATTCAGGATTAATAGATAAAGATCCTTATATGGGGGAAACGTAATGAGAATTTTTCATTAAATGTATTAAGTTTACGTCATTCTCGTAGCAACAGAGCTGCTTTGCCTTACTAAAGAGTTGAATCCCTGGATAATTCTAGTGTCACACAAGTACTAGCGTAACGGTATACGGGGCCTACGCCTTTCTAAAAACATCACAGAGTAGAATATAGATTTCATGATTTAGGCAAAACATTATTCACTGAAACGTTTGTGAAACTGCAAAACAATTTACAATTATACGTATTAGATGCACCTGAGTCGTTTTCGGACCCAAGTACTAGTGAAAAGGTACAGAGGGCCTACGCTCCTTTAAAAACATCGCAGAGCCAGCTATTGGACCCACGATTATTACAAAGCATTACATGACTAGGGGAAATATGTAATTGATGGCAACTTAACAATAATGCGTATTAGATGCACCTGAGTGGTTTTTGGATCCCAGTACTAGTGCCAAGATATACGGGGCCTACGCTCGGTTAAAAACATGGCGTCAGGCACTCAGGGGTTTATGTATCTTCAAAAAGATCTACTATTATAAGTATTAGATGCACCTGAATCGCTTTTGGACCCAAGTACTATTGAAAAGATATATGGGGCCTACACTCGGTTAGAAACATGGCGATGTAAGAATATCGGACCCTTGATTCTTATAATGCATTATATCACTGAGGCGTTTGTGTAACTGCGAAACAATTTACCATTATACGTATTAGATACACCTGAATCGTTATCGGACCAAAGTACTAGTGAAAAGATATATGGGGCCTATGCTCGGTTAATAACATGGCAATGTAAGAATATTGGACCCCTGATTCTTACAATGTATCATATCACTGAGACGTTTGTGTAACTGCAAAACAATTTAACCATTATACGTATTAAATGCACCTGAGTCGTTTTCAGACCTAACTACTAGATCAATGGTACAGGTCACCTACTCCTTACTTTTCAGATTGACATTATATTAGTCCAGGCAATAAGACACAAGTTACATAATTTTTGTGGGGCAGCACAAAACTTTGATCACGGATAGTTAATATATAGTAGAATAACATATCATCATCTAATATCTGAAAGGAAACGTGAAACTGTTAACCACCCGTTTAAAAAAGGCATCTATTTTCATGTTTTTGCGTATCATCATTTCAGTTGAATCGAAAAATGGTCTCTTGTTTTTTGTTCGTCTCGGCAATACCTACAAAACTGTATGTTGTGCGTTAGTAAACGTTAATTAGTTTAAAAGTTATTAACCTAAAAAGGCCAATTGTTAATTTAATAATTACCGTTAAATATTCAATCATACAGGTTTTTCACGTACCTTAATGAGTTTTATAATATATAAAGATTATGAAATTTGAAGCCGCAAACTTTAAGTTTAATTGTAATCTATTTAGATGGTTAACAATAACTTAATTTTTTCATTTTGTCCACGGTCCGGATCGTTATCCAAAGTGACAACGATTTTTTTGTCCGTATTTGTTAAAGTTTACAATCGAAACCGTAATGTAAACAAAAACAAAATTTAGTTTGTGACTCAGAGAATTTTTGCTAAAATATTGTTTTTGGACCCATGTACTAGTGCTAAGATATACGGGGCCTACGCTCTTCAAAAACATCATGATCTAAATAAAAGACGGTAGCAACCCCGTTACAAAGTTAGAATTCTTACACCAAAGTATTTAAAATCTCTATAATATTACCAAAAAAAATATAAAAAAAACAAATAAAAGAACAAAAATTAAAAAATAAAAAAAAGTACAAAAAATAAAAAAAAACAAAAAAAAGAAACATAACTCTGCCACAGTCGGTCCCAAGCCTGCGTTCAAAAGAGGAGGGTGTTTCGACATCGTTGACGCGAGACAAAAGGGGTAGTTTGTGATGAGTACCCTACTTTAGAGATGGTTTTTGAACTTATTATAACTTATTATTTAAGATATCTTCATTTTTCTAATAGTTTAGAGGTTTCTAACCACCCTTTGAAAAAAATTAAACCAGTAATTGATTATTTGAAAAATAAATTTTCTAGTACAACATTTTCTATTGCATGTGGCTTATGAATAGATTTATTTTCATAAAATAATTATGTAATGTAGGACGTCGATTATTCACTGATAATTGGTACACTTAACCACAACTTGCGGAATATCTCCACGATAAAGAAACTAGCCTTTGTGGAACTGTGAAAAAGAATCGGAAAGGAATACCTACTCTTGACTCGAAGCTGAATCGTGGTGAAACACAAGTTGCTCACACCGATAGTTGGATGAATAAAACAGAAGTTTATGTCTTGACAAGTATTCACGAATTTGAGTACTATGCCACTGGTAAAAAGCATTATAAAACTAATGAAGATATTATAAAACCAAGTTATATTCATGACTATAACAATAATATGGGTAAAGTTGATGACATCGCCAAAGAGTTATCAATGACAGAGACAATCCGAAAATGTATGAAATGGTACAGAAAACTATTTTTTCATCTTCTTGATTTGATGTTGACGAATTCTCATAAATTATTTGAGATGCTGACTACAACTGAAATTTCGTTCCCCGATTTTCGATTAAGCATAGTAAGAGAAATTCTAAAACTAGACATTGAAAAAGTTCCAACTCAATCTTTTACATCAGGTATTCGACTAAAGGGTCGCCATTTTCTTAGAAAAATTAAATCTGAAAAGAGTGATAAACCATTACCACGTCAATGTGCTTTATGTCATATGCTCAACAAAAAGTCCCGATCTACATATGAGTCTTCAATATGTTCTAAAGCTCTATGTATTGAACCTTGTTTTGAAATTTATCACACAAAAGAATCTTTACCACAAGTTGTGACAATAAACGTCTTATTAGCGCTAACGGCCCAACCGTGCGGCTGCCCGCGAGGGCAGCACCTACCGGTTGGGGAAAATGTGACGAGGGAATTCGGCACGCGACGGGACGGAACGCGCGCGTATGAAAATGAGGCAGTCGAGGATCAGCTATCGATATTGCTGAGAGGAGTCGAGGATTAGCATCCGGTCGCTGAGCTGTGCAAGGTGGGATAGTTGATAGTTCCCGAGCTTTCCCGAGTGCCGAGACGAGCTGATCCAAGTGGAGAATCAGCTACCGATACGAAAGTCGCAAAATCGAGGCCCTTAGTCTGATTGCCCGAACGCAGCGCAGAGATGAGCTGATTGTTGTTGCCGAGCTGTCCGGAGTGTCGACCTGTGCCAGCAGAAGCGGTGCCATCTCCTGCGGAGTCAAGTGTGTGTGTGAAGTATTTCACCATCGAGGGCGAAACCGTGTGCGCGCGAATTCGCGATCTGCGACAAAGAAAAGACAGACTTTACTGCTACGAGAGTGCGACTTGTTCTTCCGTTCTTCGTAAGACTGCTAAAAAGGTAAGCTGGGCAGCTTAATTTCGCGATCGCGATAGCAATACTAATAACTAATCTCTCGTATTCGACGAAAAGCGTGCATGTAATAACTCTCCGGACAAAGAGCGGCGAGCGATCCGACACTGCATGTTGTTGTCGTGCGCGCCACTGTAAACATAAACACGCGGGCCTAATGCGCTGTATAGTTAGAGGAAATAAAAGATTCCGTCTGTGATATTAACCTTATTTACACCGTACTGATTTCATTTTCGTATATAGTTGGTTGACTGACGCCCGTTCCCTCCTGCTCTCCGACTTTTGTGTTTGAATAATCGAATAATCCCGCGCGCTCTTATAAGCGATCGCGCGCATTAAATAAAAGACGGTAGCAACCCCGTTACAAAGTTAGAATTCTTACACGAAAGTATTTAAAATCTCTATAATATTACAAAAAAAATATAAAAAAAACAAATAAAAGAACAAAAATTAAAAAATAAAAAAAAAGTACAAGAAATAAAAAAAAAACAAAAAAAAGAAACATAACTCTGCCACAGACAAAAGGGGTAGTTTGTGATGAGTACCCTACTTTAGAGATGGTTTTTGAACTTATTATAATTTTGATATTAGATTTGGATTCAGCGTCAAAAAATACCCCGAGAAAGTGTATTTGCATTACAAAGTAGATAAAACTTGAATACCGTGTCTAAAGGGGTGAAATACCTTCAAAACAACCCCTAAAATTTAACTAACAACCCTTTAAAATACTTTAAATAGTTAATTAAATCGATAAATCTAACTTATATAATATTCTTATGAAGAAAGAAGCACTTTTTACCATTAAAAAATAATATTTTTAAAATTCGAAATTTTTAACATTAGCAGTTCCGTTCCCTGTCAGAAAATCAATATTTTAACGCACCCCCTGATCAACACTTTGTGTATGATCAATCATTGATATAAGATACCTTATATACTAGTTTTCTGAGGGCGATATGCACTTTCAAATCCCGGCAGTTTAAAGGTTAAGTAGTTAGTTATGGGATTGTACTTGATTGCTTGACCGGTCAGCACATAGGAAAACACCATTGCCATTATCACATTACTGCAAAAGTTTATTCCGTTTATTCGGCAAATTATGATGTAAATATTTGTGTAGTAATTAACAAATTTTCAAATTTGTTTTCTTATAATCTCTAATTCCGTGGAAGTCTATCATTCAGACGAAGAAAACATTTTATGACAGCAAACTCCATTTCTCAGTATCATTATTTCATTTCTTAACCTAATGGATTAAGTTATTCTTAATGTCTATTTAAATAAACTATAAGATCTCAATTTGACTTCTGTACGCTCTATTTGCGTAGGCTTTTTATGTCAAGATTGAAGTTTTATAGCATCTTTTATGTGATGAATTGAATTTAACTTGCATATAATCAACTATTTTTGTTGATAATAAGTGAGATAAAACTTACTATGAATAGAAAAGTCTTCTACAACTGGAAATAAGTATATTAATTTACTAGATATTCTATCGTTTACATAGTTGATTGATACTTGAATATTTGAATATGTTAGACTTTTGATGATCAGACATTTACTAAATGGCATATTCGTAAAAGTTGCATTTTTATCAAATGAATATTTGTATTATTTAAAGGTTAAAGGAATATTTGTATTATTAAAATTGTATATAATTCTAAGGTTCAAGTTATGTATGCTTTTTCGAAAAGTGAGGATTTTAATTCTTTTCATTTTTCATTCTGACATTAAAAACATGGAATGATAAGATTGTCTGATTGCCAATATGGAAACTAATAAAACTAGGCATTCGAAAAAGAAGAAAAGAGATTCCGTAGACAATACGACAAATACACGCATAAGCAAATGGCAAAGAAAAGTAGTAAAACAATATGCTAAGGCGGGTGTTGTTCACATTAACATATATTCCATGAGAGCTCAGCCCCTTACTACTGATCGTCTGATAAAAATGATCAAATTGATATTTGATGAATACACACATATACCATTTAACATAGAAATTAGTCAGAACGAGCTACAAATGTTGTTGAACGCATACTGTCAACCGCTGTCGCCAGATTCAGAAGAGCCACGGATCGTTGGCGGTAAAATAGAAAGTGTGGAAAATCTGCTCATGCTATTACGAGGCACAGAACTAAATAATCTACACGTTTATATGCTATCATCCTTTTTCACTTTTTGCTATTTAAAAAAAAAATAAGTATATAATTTACTAATTCCATTACTCGTATAGTTTTATATCCTAAAACATCTTTTTTATATGTCTACAGACACAAGGATGATAATAATTTATTGAGAGACGCTTATCAAAGAATAAAAACAGGCAATGGTATTATTTCACTGGGGCAAATTAAAGAAATTGTCTGATTAATTTTGTCCAAAGAAAAATTAAAGCTCGTGAGTGCAGACGGATTGAGATATGTTTTTCGTAAAGGTTCCAGTGTACAAATACGTGAACTTTACAATTCTTATGAGTATTTATTATCTGAAGCGGATGAAGAACAGGGAATTTGCATGAAATTCTTTTTTCAATGTTTCGAGTAAGTTATAAATACACGACGAATAACTCAAAAACAATCAAATAATAGATTAATATAATCTTATGTACATGAAAGAGTCAGTCGATCCTGTGAGTCATGGATTTTGCTACAATTGTGTGGGTAGCCTTTTTTCTACCTTAAATAAAAGCTTTTCAAAAGATTCCGTACCATAGGCCTTTATTCTGAAGTTATAGCGTCTTGAACAGGATATGGTCAAAAATTCAAATTCTTTCAAACGTAAACGTCTTTTGATTTAATAGAGCTAACTTAATTTTAAAATCACCACCAGAAAACTAAGATCAAATCTTTTGGTATGTAAAAAAATTTGTTTGAAAAGCTCCAACTGCTAGTTACGCTCAAGCAAAATTTGTTATTATAGTAACCTAATTTTGTTATTGAAATATACGACTAAAGATTCTCTTCATTAATTTAGAAGTGAAATAACTTAGAAATATTACATTTTTGGAATAAATTTTTTTTAGACAAAAAATTTTATCTTAGCTTTTTATAGATAATGTTGGAATTGAGATAGCTCTATTTGTTTAAGAGTTGCTTAAATTTCAAAATTGACTAGAAAATTGAATATATTAGGATAGAGGCCATATCGTTTCCCAAGAAAGACCCACGGAATAGAATCTTATGGGGGTTTCCATTTAAAGTTGAAAGAAGGTTACTCATCTAGTATGAATAAAATCTATAACCAAAGAAAGTTAACTGTCCTGTTGTAGGTACTTATTGTTAATAGCGATTATGATTTTCTGCATACCCAAGACTCTACTGCGTTACCGCTTCAGCAAAAATATAGTTTTATGGGTTTTTGAACAGACAAATTTATCAGACTAAAATTTTTAAGAGATATTCATTGTAAAAATATGAAGCCCTATTTAATCTTCATTCTAGATATTTATGTACTTTGGATGTTCAAAAAAGAAATTTGAGTTTGGTACTTCAAAGTTAGTACCAAACTTTGTTAGAGAGAAAATTTTGACAAATATAACATAAATGTTAAATAGTACTTCATATATAATACCTGTATCCACAAAACCTGTTCCTAACAGAAATAATTGTAACAGTACAACAAAAACTATGTGATAGTAAGATTACAAAAACTGAAATATAAGTAAACTATTCTTTCTGTATAACTAATATTATTCTATTTAGAACTAATTGCAAAGAAGTTGCACCGAGCAGAAAGTGTCACGTTTTCTACAACGAAGGTGGTGAACCATTATTCATCTATTCAAAGAACCTCATGACTGAAGCTGAAATTCATATATCTGAAGAGGCACCCGGCACATTGGATAATGTAGATACCGATGGAAATGAAATTCTCAATGGAAATATTTCGGTTGATGACAAAAATGACAAAGTGAAAAACAGAGATGTCTGCCTCTAGCGAAATATCAGGAAAAGTGGCCATAAATGAAGATTTTCCGAGCGCTCATGACAGCAATAATATTTTTATGGCTACAAATAATGTTAAGTTAAGTTTCAGTAAATTATTTTTATTTTCAAATATAATCATCATGTTTTCCATTTCAAAATCTTTGTAAAAATCTTTAAGAATTTATTCTTTTTTGAATTCATGTTATCCGAAAACTTGATCGATTTTATTTGCCATCAATTAAAAGTCAAGGCTCAATAATAATTTGGATTATACATGTTCGAGATAGTCATAATAATTTTATACATATCGCTGTTCCTCGTTACCTTAGTAATTAAACAAATTTTGTTTTATTAAAGCAAAATCAGTTTGTTTAGTTGCTAAGAAGACAAAATTGTTATTACTATAGCAACGATAGAGAATAAAAGGCCCCTCCTCGGCGCTCTGGTCCTCTTTCAATAAACATTCGCGAAATAGTGACGTCGTGCTCTGATTATAATAAAATAAATTGTTCTGAAGATTAACAGTTTTTTTATTTCTTGTCATAACAAATCATTTTTTTAAAACGGTGAAAAGTTCTTAATTTTTTAAAAAATATGAAAATTCGTTGAAAATTTTAGCATGTTCGAAGAGCATAAGGCTATTGTACTATGAACCTTAATAACTAAATAATAAAAAGAATTATCGAAGAATGATAAAATCTACGTTTATTAGAAGTATACTTTCTGTATGGTCTATCAAACTTCAACAATCACACAATCATATGAAGACCAATGATTTTATGTGGATAAATACATTTTGTTATATTCCAGGACCGATGATGAGGGATCAAAACTCACTAAAGATCCCAGCCCCGACTGTTCGGATCTAACTTCAAATGAGGCAAACTCAACTTCTGATGAAAGGCCATTGAAGAGAATCGATGATGAGGCTTCGAACTTGCAAAGTGTGATACCATCAGCAGCGATTGCCGGTACATCATCTCCTTCCATTAATGAACATATTTAGACTATGTAAGTATGATTATAGGGTTTATCTTTCAGGTATTGGAAATGTAAACCACAAGATGTATTAGTTCCGCTATATTTGCCATGAATAAATTTTTTTCAGATCAAAGGTAATTCGCAAATGGATTATTGAACAAAAAACTGCAGTAACAAAGACGAGCGATGATGAGTGTCGTGATGAACTCCCCCTGAAGAAAAAAAAACGTGTTGTTCAAGATCAAAAGAAATTAAGAGCGCTCTCTTCAACAATAGAATCTGAGGTACTTGCATAGATCAATATCGAAAATCACTCACATACACAACTATCAAAGAATCTAATGGATACACAGCCTCTTGCGTAAGTAGCTTTTTATCAGTTTTGATTGCAACAACACAGATGATAAGGTATCTATGCAAGTTTTCCCGATTGATTCTTTAATCTTCCGAATGTTTTAAAATACTGGCATCAACATTTTTGTTCGTGGTCGAACGATATAAGCATGAATGTAATTTTTCTTGACAACTGTTTTCGATTCGTAGGATGAGTAAGACACCTGCTATCAAAATGATAAAAAATACCAAGAAACTGCAAAAAAAGGAAGAAATTGATACCCAACCATTACAGAAAATTTAATATTGTACTGGTGAAATTTAATGATAGTGGATTATAGCCTGCGATGATTATCATGAAAATAAAGAAAGGAAAAAGATTCAAAATTTTGTCATTACATGAAAATATTTGTTATACCTTCGAAGCGAGCACTATTCAAATTTTGGATGACAAAGATTTTCAAAATGCACTTTTAGCAGTAGAAAGAAAAAAGACATACCTTACAAGAAGCCATTGGTTTGGCAAATCTTTTCATTGCTAGTAATGAAATAAAAAAGCAAGAATAATATTACTCATGCATTGACAAATATAATAAAACACTGAGTTATCAAGATTATAAAAAAACAAGGAATTCTAAGTTCTATATTTCTAAACTTCCTCTTATGTACATTTTTTCACTGCCAAATTCTGCATAATGCAAAAAGTACTGGAAAAAGTCCTAGAAAAAATCCTAGAAAAAGTTTTCGAAAAAATCCTCGAAAAAGTCCTCGTAAAAGTCCTCGAAAAAGTCCTCGACAAAATCTTCGAAAAAGTCCTGGTAAAAATTCCCGAAATAGTCCTCCAAAAAGTCCTCGAAAAAGTCCTCGAAAAAATCCTCGAAAAAATCTTCGAAAAAGTCCTCAAAACTGTCCCCGAAAAAGTCCACGCAAAAGTACTCGAAATAGTTTTCGAAAAAATCCTCGAAAAAGTCCTCGTAAAAGTCCTCGAAAAAGTCCTCGAAAATATCCTCAAAAAAGTCCTCGTAAAAGTCCTCGAAATAGTCTTCGATATAGTTTCCGAAAAAGTCCGCGAAAAAGTACTCGAAAAAGTACTCGAAATAGTCCTCCAAAAAGTCCTCGAAAAAATCCTCGAAAAAATCCTCGAAAAAGTCCTCGTAAAAGTCCTCGAAAAAGTCCTCGAAAATATCCTCGAAAAAGTCCTCGTAAAAGTCCTCGAAAAAGTCTTCGATATAGTTTCCGAAAAAGTCCGCGAAAAAGTACTCGAAAAAGTACTCGAAAAAGTACTCGAAAAAGTACTCGAAAAAGTCCTGGTAAAAATCCAACCCCCGAAATAGTCCTCCAAAAAGTCCTCAAAAAAGTTCTCGAAAAAGTCCTCCAAAAAATCCTCGAAAAAATCTTCGAAAAAGTCCTCCAAAAAATCCTCGAAAAAATCTTCGAAAAAGTCCTCAAAACTGTCCCCGAAAAAGTCCACGCAAAAGTACTGGAAAAAGTCCTCGAAAAAATCCTAGAAAAAGTTTTCGAAAAAATCCTCGAAAAAGTCCTCGTAAAAGTCCTCGAAAAAGTCCTCGACAAAATCTTCGAAAAAGTCCTCGTAAAAATTCCCGAAATAGTCCTCCAAAAAGTCCTCGAAAAAATCCTCGAAAAAGTCCTCGAAAAAGTCCTCGAAAAAATCCTCGAAAAAATCCTCGAAAAAATCTTCGAAAAAGTCCTCGTAAAAGTCCTCGAAATAGTCTTCGATATAGTTTCCGAAAAAGTCCGCGAAAAAGTACTCGAAAAAGTACTCGAAAAAGTCCTGGTAAAAATCCAACCCCCGAAATAGACCTCCAAAAAGTCCTCGAAAAAATCCTCGAAAAAGTCCTCGAAAAAGTCTTCGATATAGTTTCCGAAAAAGTCCGCGAAAAAGTACTCGAAAAAGTACTCGAAATAGTCCTCCAAAAAGTCCTCGAAAAAATCCTCGAAAAAGTCCTCGAAAAAGTCTTCGATATAGTTTCCGAAAAAGTCCGTGAAAAAGTGCTCGAAAATATCCTCAAAAAAGTCCTCGTAAAAGTCCTCGAAATAGTCTTCGATATAGTTTCCGAAAAAGTCCGCGAAAAAGTACTCGAAAAAGTACTCGAAATAGTCCTCCAAAAAGTCCTCGAAAAAATCCTCGAAAAAATCCTCGAAAAAGTCCTCGTAAAAGTCCTCGAAAAAGTCCTCAAAACTGTCCCCGAAAAAGTCCACGCAAAAGTACTGGAAAAAGTCCTCGAAAAAATCCTAGAAAAAGTTTTCAAAAAAATCCTCGAAAAGGTCCACGCAAAAGTACTCGAAAAAGTTTTCGAAAAAATCCTCGAAAAAGTCCTCGTAAAAGTCCTCGAAAAAGTCCTCGAAAATATCCTCGAAAAAGTCCTCGTAAAAGTCCTCGAAAAAGTCTTCGATATAGTTTCCGAAAAAGTCCGCGAAAAAGTACTCGAAAAAGTACTCGAAAAAGTACTCGAAAAAGTACTCGAAAAAGTCCTCGAAAAAATCCAACCCTCGAAATAGTCCTCCAAAAAATCCTCGAAAAAATCCTCGAACAAGTCCTCGTAAAAGTCCTCGGAAAAGTCTTCGATATAGTTTCCGAAAAAGTCCTCGAAAAAATCCTCGAAAAGTCCTCGTGTAAGTCCTCAAAAAAGTTCTCGAAAAAGTCCTCGAAAAAGTCCTCGACAAAATCTTCGAAAAAGTCCTCGTAAAAATTCCCGAAATAGTCCTCCAAAAAGTCCTCCAAAAAATCCTCGAAAAAGTCCTCGAAATAGTCCTCGAAAAAATCCTCGAAAATATCCTCGAAAAAGTCCTCATAAAAGTCCTCGAAATAGTCTTCGATATAGTTTCCGAAAAAGTCCGCGAAAAAGTACTCGAAAAAGTACTCGAAAAAGTCCTGGTAAAAAGTCCTCGAAAATATCCTCGAAAAAGTCCTCGTAAAAGTCCTCGAAATAGTCTTCGATATAGTTTCCGAAAAAGTCCGCGAAAAAGTACTCGAAAAAGTCCTGGTAAAAATCCAACCCAACCCCCGAAATAGTCCTCCAAAAAGTCCTCGAAAAAATCCTCAAAAAGTCCTCGAAAAAGTCTTCGATATAGTTTCCGAAAAAGTCCGCGAAAAAGTACTCGAAAAAGTACTCGAAATAGTCCTTTAAAAAGTCCTCGAAAAAATCCTCGATAAAGTCCTCGAAAAAGTCTTCGATATAGTTTCCGAAAAAGTCCGCGAAAAAGTACTCAAAAAAGTACTCGAAAAAGTCCTGGTAAAAATCCAACCCAACCCAACCCCCGAAATAGTCCTCCAAAAAGTCCTCGAAAAAATCCTCGAAAAAGTCCTCGAAAAAGTCTTCGATATAGTTTCCGAAAAAGTCCGCGAAAAAGTACTCGAAAAAGTACTCAAAAAGTCTTCGATATAGTTTCCGAAAAAGTACTCGAAATAGTCCTCGAAAAAATCCAACCCCCGGAATAGTCCTCCAAAAAATCCTCGAAAAAATCCTCGAAAAAGTCCTCGAAAAAGTCTTCGATATAGTTTCCGAAAAAGTCCTCGAAAAAATCCTCGAAAAGTCCTCGTGTAAGTCCTCAAAAAAGTTCTCGAAAAAGTCCTCGAAAAAGTCCTCGACAAAATCTTCGAAAAAGTCCTCGTAAAAATTCCCGAAATAGTCCTCCAAAAAGTCCTCGAAAAAATCCTCGAAAAAGTCCTCGAAAAAGTCCTCGAAAAAATCCTCGAAAATATCCTCGAAAATATCCTCGAAAAAGTCCTCGTAAAAATCCTCGAAATAGTCTTCGATATAGTTTCCGAAAAAGTCCGCGAAAAAGTACTCGAAAAAGTCCTGGTAAAAATCCAACCCAACCCAACCCCCGAAATAGTCCTCCAAAAAGTCCTCGAAAAAATCCTCAAAAAGTCCTCGAAAAAGTCTTCGATATAGTTTCCGAAACAGTCCGCGAAAAAGTACTCGAAAAAGTACTCGAAATAGTCCTTTAAAAAGTCCTCGAAAAAATCCTCGATAAAGTCCTCGAAAAAGTCCGCGAAAAAGTACTCGAAAACGTACTCGAAAAAGTCCTCGAAAAAGTCTTCGATATAGTTTCCGAAAAAGTACTCGAAAAATTCCTCGAAAAAGTCCTCGTGAAAGTCCTCAAAAAAGTTCTCGAAAAAGACCTCGAAAAAGTCCTCGAAAAAATCCTCGAAAAGTCCTCGTGTAAGTCCTCAAAAAAGTTCTCGAAAAAGTCCTCCAAAAAATCCTCGAAAAAATCTTCGAAAAAGTCCTCAAAACTGTCCCCGAAAAAGTCCACGCAAAAGTACTCGAAAAAGTCCTCGATAAAATCCTCGAAAAAGTTTTCGAAAAAATAATCGAAAAAGTCCTCGAAAAAGTCTTCGATATAGTTTCCGAAAAAGTCCGCGAAAAAGTACTCGAAAAAGTTCTCGAAAAAGTCTGAGTTAAAGTACTCAAAAAAGTTCTCGAAAAAGTCCTCGAAAAAATCCTCGAAAAAATCTTCGAAAAAGTCCTCGAAAAAGTCTTCGATATAGTTTCCGAAAAAGTCCGCGAAAAAGTACTCGAAAAAGTACTCGAAAAAGTACTGGAAAAAGTTTTCGAAAAAATACTCGAAAAAGTCCTCGAAAAAGTCTTCGATATAGTTTCCGAAAAGGTCCGCGAAAAAGTACTCGAAAAAGTACTCGAAAAAATCCAACCCTCGAAATAGTCCTCCAAAAAGTCCTCGAAATAATCCTCGAAAAAGTCCTCGTAAAAGTCCTCAAAAAAGTCTTCGATATAGTTTCCGAAAAAGTCCGCGAAAAAGTACTCGAAAAAGTACTCGAAAAAGTCCTGGTAAAAATCCAACCCCCGAAATAGTCCTCCAAAAAGTACTCGAAAAAGTACTCGAAAAAATCCTCGAAAAGTCCTCGTGTAAGTCCTCAAAAAAGTTCTCGAAAAAGTCCTCGAAAAAGTCCTCGACAAAATCTTCGAAAAAGTCCTCGTAAAAATTCCCGAAATAGTCCTCCAAAAAGTCCTCGAAAAAATCCTCGAAAAAGTCCTCGAAAAAGTCCTCGAAAAAATCCTCGAAAATATCCTCGAAAAAGTCCTCGTAAAAGTCCTCGAAATAGTCTTCGATATAGTTTCCGAAAAAGTCCGCGAAAAAGTACTCGAAAAAGTACTCGAAAAAGTCCTGGTAAAAAGTCCTCGAAAATATCCTCGAAAAAGTCCTCGTAAAAATCCTCGAAATAGTCTTCGATATAGTTTCCGAAAAAGTCCGCGAAAAAGTACTCGAAAAAGTCCTGGTAAAAATCCAACCCAACCCAACCCCCGAAATAGTCCTCCAAAAAGTCCTCGAAAAAATCCTCAAAAAGTCCTCGAAAAAGTCTTCGATATAGTTTCCGAAAAAGTCCGCGAAAAAGTACTCGAAAAAGTACTCGAAAAAGTCTTCGATATAGTTTCCGAAAAAGTACTCGAAAAATTCCTCGAAAAAGTCCTCGTGAAAGTCCTCAAAAAAGTTCTCGAAAAAGACCTCGAAAAAGTCCTCGACAAAATCCTCGAAAAAGTCCTCGTAAACGTCCTCGAAAATATCCTCGAAAATATCCTCGAAAAAGTCCTCGTAAAAATCCTCGAAATAGTCTTCGATATAGTTTCCGAAAAAGTCCGCGAAAAAGTACTCGAAAAAGTACTCGAAAAAGTCCTGGTAAAAATCCAACCCCCGAAATAGTCCTCCAAAAAGTCCTCGAAAAAATCCTCGAAAAAGTCCTCGAAAAAGTCTTCGATATAGTTTCCGAAAAAGTCCGCGAAAAAGTACTCGAAAAAGTACTCAAAAAGTCTTCGATATAGTTTCCGAAAAAGTACTCGAAATAGTCCTCGAAAAAATCCAACCCCCGGAATAGTCCTCCAAAAAATCCTCGAAAAAATCCTCGAAAAAGTCCTCGAAAAAGTCTTCGATATAGTTTCCGAAAAAGTCCTCGAAAAAATCCTCGAAAAGTCCTCGTGTAAGTCCTCAAAAAAGTTCTCGAAAAAGTCCTCGAAAAAGTCCTCGACAAAATCTTCGAAAAAGTCCTCGTAAAAATTCCCGAAATAGTCCTCCAAAAAGTCCTCGAAAAAATCCTCGAAAAAGTCCTCGAAAAAGTCCTCGAAAAAATCCTCGAAAATATCCTCGAAAATATCCTCGAAAAAGTCCTCGTAAAAATCCTCGAAATAGTCTTCGATATAGTTTCCGAAAAAGTCCGCGAAAAAGTACTCGAAAAAGTCCTGGTAAAAATCCAACCCAACCCAACCCCCGAAATAGTCCTCCAAAAAGTCCTCGAAAAAATCCTCAAAAAGTCCTCGAAAAAGTCTTCGATATAGTTTCCGAAACAGTCCGCGAAAAAGTACTCGAAAAAGTACTCGAAATAGTCCTTTAAAAAGTCCTCGAAAAAATCCTCGATAAAGTCCTCGAAAAAGTCCGCGAAAAAGTACTCGAAAACGTACTCGAAAAAGTCCTCGAAAAAGTCTTCGATATAGTTTCCGAAAAAGTACTCGAAAAATTCCTCGAAAAAGTCCTCGTGAAAGTCCTCAAAAAAGTTCTCGAAAAAGACCTCGAAAAAGTCCTCGAAAAAATCCTCGAAAAGTCCTCGTGTAAGTCCTCAAAAAAGTTCTCGAAAAAGTCCTCCAAAAAATCCTCGAAAAAATCTTCGAAAAAGTCCTCAAAACTGTCCCCGAAAAAGTCCACGCAAAAGTACTCGAAAAAGTCCTCGATAAAATCCTCGAAAAAGTTTTCGAAAAAATAATCGAAAAAGTCCTCGAAAAAGTCTTCGATATAGTTTCCGAAAAAGTCCGCGAAAAAGTACTCGAAAAAGTTCTCGAAAAAGTCTGAGTTAAAGTACTCAAAAAAGTTCTCGAAAAAGTCCTCGAAAAAATCCTCGAAAAAATCTTCGAAAAAGTCCTCGAAAAAGTCTTCGATATAGTTTCCGAAAAAGTCCGCGAAAAAGTACTCGAAAAAGTACTCGAAAAAGTACTGGAAAAAGTTTTCGAAAAAATACTCGAAAAAGTCCTCGAAAAAGTCTTCGATATAGTTTCCGAAAAGGTCCGCGAAAAAGTACTCGAAAAAGTACTCGAAAAAATCCAACCCTCGAAATAGTCCTCCAAAAAGTCCTCGAAATAATCCTCGAAAAAGTCCTCGTAAAAGTCCTCAAAAAAGTCTTCGATATAGTTTCCGAAAAAGTCCGCGAAAAAGTACTCGAAAAAGTACTCGAAAAAGTCCTGGTAAAAATCCAACCCCCGAAATAGTCCTCCAAAAAGTACTCGAAAAAGTACTCGAAAAAATCCTCGAAAAGTCCTCGTGTAAGTCCTCAAAAAAGTTCTCGAAAAAGTCCTCGAAAAAGTCCTCGACAAAATCTTCGAAAAAGTCCTCGTAAAAATTCCCGAAATAGTCCTCCAAAAAGTCCTCGAAAAAATCCTCGAAAAAGTCCTCGAAAAAGTCCTCGAAAAAATCCTCGAAAATATCCTCGAAAAAGTCCTCGTAAAAGTCCTCGAAATAGTCTTCGATATAGTTTCCGAAAAAGTCCGCGAAAAAGTACTCGAAAAAGTACTCGAAAAAGTCCTGGTAAAAAGTCCTCGAAAATATCCTCGAAAAAGTCCTCGTAAAAATCCTCGAAATAGTCTTCGATATAGTTTCCGAAAAAGTCCGCGAAAAAGTACTCGAAAAAGTCCTGGTAAAAATCCAACCCAACCCAACCCCCGAAATAGTCCTCCAAAAAGTCCTCGAAAAAATCCTCAAAAAGTCCTCGAAAAAGTCTTCGATATAGTTTCCGAAAAAGTCCGCGAAAAAGTACTCGAAAAAGTACTCGAAAAAGTCTTCGATATAGTTTCCGAAAAAGTACTCGAAAAATTCCTCGAAAAAGTCCTCGTGAAAGTCCTCAAAAAAGTTCTCGAAAAAGACCTCGAAAAAGTCCTCGACAAAATCCTCGAAAAAGTCCTCGTAAACGTCCTCGAAAAAGTCCTCGTAAAAGTCCTCAAAAAAATCCTCGAAAAAATCTTCGAAAAAGTCCTCAAAACTGTCCCCGAAAAAGTCCACGCAAAAGTACTCGAAAAAGTCCTCGAAAAAATCCTCGAAAAAGTTTTCGAAAAAATCCTCGAAAAAGTCCTCGAAAAAATCCTCGAAAAAGTCCTCGACAAAATCTTCGAAAAAGTCCTCGTAAAAGTCCTCAAAAAAGTCTTCGATATAGTTTCCGAAAAAGTCCGCGAAAAAGTACTCGAAAAAGTACTCGAAAAAGTCCTGGTAAAAATCCAACCCAACCCCCGAAATAGTCCTCCAAAAAGTCCTCGAAAAAATCCTCGAAAAAGTCCTCGAAAAAGTCTTCGATATAGTTTCCGAAAAAGTCCGCGAAAAAGTACTCGAAAAAGTACTCGAAAAAGTCTTCGATATAGTTTCCGAAAAAGTACTCGAAAAATTCCTCGAAAAAGTCCTCGTGAAAGTCCTCAAAAAAGTTCTCGAAAAAGACCTCGAAAAAGTCCTCGACAAAATCCTCGAAAAAGTCCTCGTAAAAGTCCTCGTAAAAGTCCACGCAAAAGTACTCGAAAAAGTCCTCGAAAAAATCCTCGAAAAAGTTTTCGAAAAAATCCTCGAAAAAGTCCTCGTAAAAGTCCTCGAAAAAGTCCTCGACAAAATCTTCGAAAAAGTCCTCGTAAAAATCCCCGAAAAAGTCCTCAAAACTGTCCCCGAAAAAGTCCACGCAAAAGTACTCGAAAAAGTCCTCGAAAAAATCCTCGAAAAAATCCTCGAAAAATTCCTCGTAAAAGTCCTCGAAAAAGTCCTCGAAATAATCCTCGAAAAAGTCCTCGTAAAATTCCTCGAAAAAGTCTTCGATATAGTTTCCGAAAAAGTCCGCGAAAAAGTACTCGAAAAAGTACTCGAAAAAGTCCTCGTAAAAATCCAACCCAACCCAACCCAACCCCCGAAATAGTCCTCCAAAAAGTCCTCGAAAAAATCCTCGAAAAAGTCCTCGAATAAGTCTTCGATATAGTTTCCGAAAAAGTCCGCGAAAAAGTACTCGAAAAAGTTCTCGAAAAAGTCTGAGTTAAAGTCCTCAAAAAAGTTCTCGAAAAAGTCCTCGACAAAATCCTCGAAAAAGTCCTCGTAAAAGTCCTCGAAAAAGTCCTCGTAAAAGTCCTCAAAAAAATCCTCGAAAAAATCTTCGAAAAAGTCCTCAAAACTGTCCCCGAAAAAGTCCACGCAAAAGTACTCGAAAAAGTCCTCGAAAAAATCCTCGAAAAAGTTTTCGAAAAAATCCTCGAAAAAGTCCTCGTAAAAGTCCTCGAAAAAGTCCTCGACAAAATCTTCGAAAAAGTCCTCGTAAAAATCCCCGAAAAAGTCCTCAAAACTGTCCCCGAAAAAGTCCACGCAAAAGTACTCGAAAAAGTTCTCGAAAAAATCCTCGAAAAAATCCTCGAAAAAGTCCTCGTAAAAGTCCTCGTGTAAGTCCTCAAAAAAGTTCTCGAAAAAGTCCTCAAAAAAATCCTCGAAAAAATCTTCGAAAAAGTCCTCAAAACTGTCCCCGAAAAAGTCCACGCAAAAGTCCTCGACAAAATCCTCGAAAAAGTCCTCGTAAAAGTCCTCGAAAAAGTCCTCGTAAAAGTCCTCGTGTAAGTCCTCAAAAAAGTTCTCGAAAAAGTCCTCAAAAAAATCCTCGAAAAAATCTTCGAAAAAGTCCTCAAAACTGTCCCCGAAAAAGTCCACGCAAAAGTACTCGAAAAAGTCCTCGAAAAAGTCCTCGACAAAATCTTCGAAAAAGTTTTCGAAAAAATACTCGAAAAAGTTCTCGAAAAAGTCTTCGATATAGTTTCCGAAAAAGTCCGCGAAAAAGTACTCGAAAAAGTACTCGAAAAAGTCCTCGAAAAAATCCTCGAAAAAGTCCTCGTAATAATCCCCGAAAAAGTCCTCAAAACTGTCCCCGAAAAAGTCCACGCAAAAGTACTCGAAAAAGTCCTCGAAAAAATCCTCGAAAAAATCCTCGAAAAATTCCTCGTAAAAGTCCTCGAAAAAGTCCTCGAAAAAATCCTCGAAAAAGTCCTCGTAAAAGTCCTCGAAAAAGTCTTCGATATAGTTTCCGAAAAAGTCCGCGAAAAAGTACTCGAAAAAGTACTCGAAAAAGTCCTCGTAAAAATCCAACCCAACCCAACCCAACCCCCGAAATAGTCCTCCAAAAAGTCCTCGAAAAAATCCTCGAAAAAGTCCTCGAAAAAGTCTTCGATATAGTTTCCGAAAAAGTCCGCGAAAAAGTACTCGAAAAAGTTCTCGAAAAAGTCTGAGTTAAAGTCCTCAAAAAAGTTCTCGAAAAAGTCCTCGACAAAATCCTCGAAAAAGTCCTCGTAAACGTCCTCGAAAAAGTCCTCGTAAAAGTCCTCAAAAAAATCCTCGAAAAAATCTTCGAAAAAGTCCTCAAAACTGTCCCCGAAAAAGTCCACGCAAAAGTACTCGAAAAAGTCCTCGAAAAAATCCTCGAAAAAGTTTTCGAAAAAATCCTCGAAAAAGTCCTCGTAAAAGTCCTCGAAAAAGTCCTCGACAAAATCTTCGAAAAAGTCCTGGTAAAAATCCCCGAAAAAGTCCTCAAAACTGTCCCCGAAAAAGTCCACGCAAAAGTACTCGAAAAAGTCCTCGAAAAAATCCTCGAAAAAATCCTCGAAAAAGTCCTCGTAAAAGTCCTCGTGTAAGTCCTCAAAAAAGTTCTCGAAAAAGTCCTCAAAAAAATCCTCGAAAAAATCTTCGAAAAAGTCCTCAAAACTGTCCCCGAAAACGTCCACGCAAAAGTACTCGAAAAAGTCCTCGATAAAATCCTCGAAAAAGTTTTCGAAAAAATACTCGAAAAAGTCCTCGAAAAAGTCTTCGATATAGTTTCCGAAAAAGTCCCCGAAAAAGTCCACGCAAAAGTACTCGAAAAAGTCCTCGATAAAATCCTCGAAAAAGTTTTCGAAAAAATACTCGAAAAAGTCCTCGAAAAAGTCTTCGATATAGTTTCCGAAAAAGTCCGCGAAAAAGTACTCGAAAAAGTCCTCGAAAAAGTCTTCGATATAGTTTCCGAAAAAGTCCGCGAAAAAGTACTCGAAAAAGTCCTCGTGAAAGTCCTCAAAAAAGTTCTCGAAAAAGACCTCGAAAAAGTCCTCGACAAAATCCTCGAAAAAGTCCTCGTAAAAGTCCTCGTGTAAGTCCTAAAAACTGTCCCCGAAAAAGTCCACGCAAAAGTATTCGAAAAAGTCCTCGATAAAATCCTCGAAAAAGTTTTCGAAAAAATACTCGAAAAAGTCCTCGAAAAAGTCTTCGATATAGTTTCCGAAAAAGTCCCCGAAAAAGTCCACGCAAAAGTACTCGAAAAAGTCCTCGATAAAATCCTCGAAAAAGTTTTCGAAAAAATACTCGAAAAAGTCCTCGTAAAAGTCCTCGAAAAAGTCCTCGACAAAATCTTCGAAAAAGTCCTCGTAAAAATCCCCGAAAAAGTCCTCAAAACTGTCCCCGAAAAAGTCCACGCAAAAGTACTCGAAAAAGTCCTCGAAAAAGTCCTCGACAAAATCTTCGAAAAAGTTTTCGAAAAAATACTCGAAAAAGTTCTCGAAAAAGTCTTCGATATAGTTTCCGAAAAAGTCCGCGAAAAAGTACTCGAAAAAGTACTCGAAAAAGTCCTCGAAAAAATCCTCGAAAAAGTCCTCGTAATAATCCCCGAAAAAGTCCTCAAAACTGTCCCCGAAAAAGTCCACGCAAAAGTACTCGAAAAAGTCCTCGAAAAAATCCTCGAAAAAGTTTTCGAAAAAATCCTCGAAAAAGTCCTCGAAAAAATCCTCGAAAAAGTCCTCGACAAAATCTTCGAAAAAGTCCTCGTAAAAGTCCTCAAAAAAGTCTTCGATATAGTTTCCGAAAAAGTCCGCGAAAAAGTACTCGAAAAAGTACTCGAAAAAGTCCTCGAAAAAATCCTCGAAAAAGTCCTCGTAATAATCCCCGAAAAAGTCCTCAAAACTGTCCCCGAAAAAGTCCACGCAAAAGTACTCGAAAAAGTCCTCGAAAAAATCCTCGAAAAAATCCTCGAAAAATTCCTCGTAAAAGTCCTCGAAAAAGTCCTCGAAAAAATCCTCGAAAAAGTCCTCGTAAAAGTCCTCGAAAAAGTCTTCGATATAGTTTCCGAAAAAGTCCGCGAAAAAGTACTCGAAAAAGTACTCGAAAAAGTCCTCGTAAAAATCCAACCCAACCCAACCCAACCCCCGAAATAGTCCTCCAAAAAGTCCTCGAAAAAATCCTCGAAAAAGTCCTCGAAAAAGTCTTCGATATAGTTTCCGAAAAAGTCCGCGAAAAAGTACTCGAACAAGTTCTCGAAAAAGTCTGAGTTAAAGTCCTCAAAAAAGTTCTCGAAAAAGTCCTCGACAAAATCCTCGAAAAAGTCCTCGTAAACGTCCTCGAAAAAGTCCTCGTAAAAGTCCTCAAAAAAATCCTCGAAAAAATCTTCGAAAAAGTCCTCAAAACTGTCCCCGAAAAAGTCCACGCAAAAGTACTCGAAAAAGTCCTCGAAAAAATCCTCGAAAAAGTTTTCGAAAAAATCCTCGAAAAAGTCCTCGTAAAAGTCCTCGAAAAAGTCCTCGACAAAATCTTCGAAAAAGTCCTGGTAAAAATCCCCGAAAAAGTCCTCAAAACTGTCCCCGAAAAAGTCCACGCAAAAGTACTCGAAAAAGTCCTCGAAAAAATCCTCGAAAAAATCCTCGAAAAAGTCCTCGTAAAAGTCCTCGTGTAAGTCCTCAAAAAAGTTCTCGAAAAAGTCCTCAAAAAAATCCTCGAAAAAATCTTCGAAAAAGTCCTCAAAACTGTCCCCGAAAACGTCCACGCAAAAGTACTCGAAAAAGTCCTCGATAAAATCCTCGAAAAAGTTTTCGAAAAAATACTCGAAAAAGTCCTCGAAAAAGTCTTCGATATAGTTTCCGAAAAAGTCCCCGAAAAAGTCCACGCAAAAGTACTCGAAAAAGTCCTCGATAAAATCCTCGAAAAAGTTTTCGAAAAAATACTCGAAAAAGTCCTCGAAAAAGTCTTCGATATAGTTTCCGAAAAAGTCCGCGAAAAAGTACTCGAAAAAGTCCTCGAAAAAGTCTTCGATATAGTTTCCGAAAAAGTCCGCGAAAAAGTACTCGAAAAAGTCCTCGTGAAAGTCCTCAAAAAAGTTCTCGAAAAAGACCTCGAAAAAGTCCTCGACAAAATCCTCGAAAAAGTCCTCGTAAAAGTCCTCGTGTAAGTCCTAAAAACTGTCCCCGAAAAAGTCCACGCAAAAGTATTCGAAAAAGTCCTCGATAAAATCCTCGAAAAAGTTTTCGAAAAAATACTCGAAAAAGTTCTCGAAAAAGTCTTCGATATAGTTTCCGAAAAAGTCCCCGAAAAAGTCCACGCAAAAGTACTCGAAAAAGTCCTCGATAAAATCCTCGAAAAAGTTTTCGAAAAAATACTCGAAAAAGTCCTCGTAAAAGTCCTCGAAAAAGTCCTCGACAAAATCTTCGAAAAAGTCCTCGTAAAAATCCCCGAAAAAGTCCTCAAAACTGTCCCCGAAAAAGTCCACGCAAAAGTACTCTAAAAAGTCCTCGAAAAAATCCTCGAAAAAATCCTCGAAAAATTCCTCGTAAAAGTCCTCGAAAAAGTCCTCGAAAAAATCCTCGAAAAAGTCCTCGTAAAAGTCCTCGAAAAAGTCTTCGATATAGTTTCCGAAAAAGTCCGCGAAAAAGTACTCGAAAAAGTACTCGAAAAAGTCCTCGTAAAAATCCAACCCAACCCAACCCAACCCCCGAAATAGTCCTCCAAAAAGTCCTCGAAAAAATCCTCGAAAAAGTCCTCGAAAAAGTCTTCGATATAGTTTCCGAAAAAGTCCGCGAAAAAGTACTCGAAAAAGTTCTCGAAAAAGTCTGAGTTAAAGTCCTCAAAAAAGTTCTCGAAAAAGTCCTCGACAAAATCCTCGAAAAAGTCCTCGTAAAAGTCCTCGAAAAAGTCCTCGTAAAAGTCCTCAAAAAAATCCTCGATAAAATCTTCGAAAAAGTCCTCAAAACTGTCCCCGAAAAAGTCCACGCAAAAGTACTCGAAAAAGTCCTCGAAAAAATCCTCGAAAAAGTTTTCGAAAAAATCCTCGAAAAAGTCCTCGTAAAAGTCCTCGAAAAAGTCCTCGACAAAATCTTCGAAAAAGTCCTCGTAAAAATCCCCGAAAAAGTCCTCAAAACTGTCCCCGAAAAAGTCCACGCAAAAGTACTCGAAAAAGTTCTCGAAAAAATCCTCGAAAAAATCCTCGAAAAAGTCCTCGTAAAAGTCCTCGTGTAAGTCCTCAAAAAAGTTCTCGAAAAAGTCCTCAAAAAAATCCTCGAAAAAATCTTCGAAAAAGTCCTCAAAACTGTCCCCGAAAAAGTCCACGCAAAAGTCCTCGACAAAATCCTCGAAAAAGTCCTCGTAAAAGTCTTCGAAAAAGTCCTCGTAAAAGTCCTCGTGTAAGTCCTCAAAAAAGTTCTCGAAAAAGTCCTCAAAAAAATCCTCGAAAAAATCTTCGAAAAAGTCCTCAAAACTGTCCCCGAAAAAGTCCACGCAAAAGTACTCAAAAAAGTTCTCGAAAAAGTCCTCGACAAAATCCTCGAAAAAGTCCTCGTAAAAGTCCTCAAAAAAGTTCTCGAAAAAGACCTCGAAAAAGTCCTCGTAAAAATCCCCGAAAAAGTCCTCAAAACTGTCCCCGAAAAAGTCCACGCAAAAGTACTCGAAAAAGTCCTCGAAAAAATCCTCGAAAAAATCCTCGAAAAATTCCTCGTAAAAGTCCTCGAAAAAGTCTTCGATATAGTTTCCGAAAAAGTCCGCGAAAAAGTACTCGAAAAAGTTCTCGAAAAAGTCTGAGTTAAAGTCCTCAAAAAAGTTCTCGAAAAAGTCCTCGACAAAATCCTCGAAAAAGTCCTCGTAAAAGTCCTCAAAAAAGTTCTCGAAAAAGACCTCAAAAAAGTCCTCGTAAAAATCCCCGAAAAAGTACTCAAAACTGTCCCCGAAAAAGTCCACGCAAAAGTACTCGAAAAAGTCCTCGAAAAAATCCTCGAAAAAATCCTCGAAAAATTCCTCGTAAAAGTCCTCGAAAAAGTCCTCGAAATAATCCTCGAAAAAGTCCTCGTAAAAGTCCTCGAAAAAGTCTTCGATATAGTTTCCGAAAAAGTCCGCGAAAAAGTCCTCGTAAACGTCCTCGAAAAAGTCCTCGTAAAAGTCCTCAAAAAAATCCTCGAAAAAATCTTCGAAAAAGTCCTCAAAACTGTCCCCGAAAAAGTCCACGCAAAAGTACTCGAAAAAGTCCTCGAAAAAATCCTCGAAAAAGTTTTCGAAAAAATCCTCGAAAAAGTCCTCGTAAAAGTCCTCGAAAAAGTCCTCGACAAAATCTTCGAAAAAGTCCTCGTAAAAGTCCTCAAAAAAGTCTTCGATATAGTTTCCGAAAAAGTCCGCGAAAAAGTACTCGAAAAAGTACTCGAAAAAGTCCTGGTAAAAATCCAACCCAACCCCCGAAATAGTCCTCCAAAAAGTCCTCGAAAAAATCCTCGAAAAAGTCCTCGAAAAAGTCTTCGATATAGTTTCCGAAAAAGTCCGCGAAAAAGTACTCGAAAAAGTACTCGAAAAGTCTTCGATATAGTTTCCGAAAAAGTACTCGAAAAATTCCTCGAAAAAGTCCTCGTGAAAGTCCTCAAAAAAGTTCTCGAAAAAGACCTCGAAAAAGTCCTCGACAAAATCCTCGAAAAAGTCCTCAAAACTGTCCCCGAAAAAGTCCATGCAAAAGTACTCGAAAAAGTCCTCGAAAAAATCCTCGAAAAAGTTTTCGAAAAAATCCTCGAAAAAGTCCTCGTAAAAGTCCTCGAAAAAGTCCTCGACAAAATCTTCGAAAAAGTCCTCGTAAAAGTCCTCAAAAAAGTCTTCGATATAGTTTCCGAAAAAGTCCGCGAAAAAGTACTCGAAAAAGTACTCGAAAAAGTCCTGGTAAAAATCCAACCCAACCCCCGAAATAGTCCTCCAAAAAGTCCTCGAAAAAATCCTCGAAAAAGTCCTCGAAAAAGTCTTCGATATAGTTTCCGAAAAAGTCCGCGAAAAAGTACTCGAAAAAGTACTCGAAAAAGTCTTCGATATAGTTTCCGAAAAAGTACTCGAAAAATTCCTCGAAAAAGTCCTCGTGAAAGTCCTCAAAAAAGTTCTCGAAAAAGACCTCGAAAAAGTCCTCGACAAAATCCTCGAAAAAGTCCTCGTAAAAGTCCTCGTAAAAGTCCACGCAAAAGTACTCGAAAAAGTCCTCGAAAAAATCCTCGAAAAAGTTTTCGAAAAAATCCTCGAAAAAGTCCTCGTAAAAGTCCTCGAAAAAGTCCTCGACAAAATCTTCGAAAAAGTCCTCGTAAAAATCCCCGAAAAAGTCCTCAAAACTGTCCCCGAAAAAGTCCACGCAAAAGTACTCGAAAAAGTCCTCGAAAAAATCCTCGAAAAAATCCTCGAAAAATTCCTCGTAAAAGTCCTCGAAAAAGTCCTCGAAATAATCCTCGAAAAAGTCCTCGTAAAAGTCCTCGAAAAAGTCTTCGATATAGTTTCCGAAAAAGTCCGCGAAAAAGTACTCGAAAAAGTACTCGAAAAAGTCCTCGTAAAAATCCAACCCAACCCAACCCAACCCCCGAAATAGTCCTCCAAAAAGTCCTCGAAAAAATCCTCGAAAAAGTCCTCAAAACTGTCCCCGAAAAAGTCCACGCAAAAGTACTCGAAAAAGTTCTCGAAAAAATCCTCGAAAAAATCCTCGAAAAAGTCCTCGTTAAAGTCCTCGTGTAAGTCCTCAAAAAAGTTCTCGAAAAAGTCCTCAAAAAAATCCTCGAAAAAATCTTCGAAAAAGTCCTCAAAACTGTCCCCGAAAAAGTCCACGCAAAAGTACTCGAAAAAGTCCTCGATAAAATCCTCGAAAAAGTTTTCGAAAAAATACTCGAAAAAGTCCTCGAAAAAGTCTTCGATATAGTTTCCGAAAAAGTCCGCGAAAAAATACTCGAAAAAGTCCTCGAAAAAGTCTTCGATATAGTTTCCGAAAAAGTCCGCGAAAAAGTACTCGAAAAAGTCCTCGTGAAAGTCCTCAAAAAAGTTCTCGAAAAAGACCTCGAAAAAGTCCTCGACAAAATCCTCGAAAAAGTTTTCGAAAAAATACTCGAAAAAGTCCTCGAAAAAGTCTTCGATATAGTTTCCGAAAAAGTCCCCGAAAAAGTCCACGCAAAAGTACTCGAAAAAGTCCTCGATAAAATCCTCGAAAAAGTTTTCGAAAAAATACTCGAAAAAGTCCTCGAAAAAGTCTTCGATATAGTTTCCGAAAAAGTCCGCGAAAAAGTACTCGAAAAAGTCCTCGAAAAAGTCTTCGATATAGTTTCCGAAAAAGTCCGCGAAAAAGTACTCGAAAAAGTTCTCGAAAAAGTCTGAGTGAAGTACTCAAAAAAGTTCTCGAAAAAGTCCTCGAAAAAATCCTCGAAAAAATCTTCGAAAAAGTCCTCGAAACAGTCCCCGAAAAAGTCCGCGCAAAAGTCGGCGTAAAAGTACTCGAAAAAGTCCTCGACAAAATCTTCGAAAAAGTCCTCGTAAAAATCCTCGAAAAAGTTTTCGAAAAAATACTCGAAAAAGTTCTCGAAAAAGTCTTCGATATAGTTTCCGAAAAAGTCCGCGAAAAAGTACTCGAAAAAGTACTCGAAAAAGTACTCGAAAAAATACTCGAAAAAGTCCTCGAAAAAGTCTTCGATATAGTTTCCGAAAAAGTCCGCGAAAAAGTACTCGAAAAAGTACTCGAAAAAGTACTGGAAAAAGTTTTCGAAAAAATACTCGAAAAAGTCCTCGAAACAGTCCCCGAAAAAGTCCGCGCAAAAGTCGGCGTAAAAGTACTCGAAAAAGTCCTCGACAAAATCTTCGAAAAAGTCCTCGTAAAAATCCTCGAAAAAGTTTTCGAAAAAATACTCGAAAAAGTTCTCGAAAAAGTCTTCGATATAGTTTCCGAAAAAGTCCGCGAAAAAGTACTCGAAAAAATCCTCGAAAAAGTCCTCGAAAAAGTCTTCGATATAGTTTCCGAAAAAGTCCGCGAAAAAGTACTCGAAAAAGTACTCGAAAAAGTCTTCGATATAGTTTCCGAAAAAGTACTCGAAAAATTCCTCGAAAAAGTCCTCGTGAAAGTCCTCAAAAAAGTTCTCGAAAAAGACCTCGAAAAAGTCCTCGACAAAATCCTCGAAAAAGTCCTCGTAAACGTCCTCGAAAAAGTCCTCGTAAAAGTCCTCAAAAAAATCCTCGAAAAAATCTTCGAAAAAGTCCTCAAAACTGTCCCCGAAAAAGTCCACGCAAAAGTACTCGAAAAAGTCCTCGAAAAAATCCTCGAAAAAGTTTTCGAAAAAATCCTCGAAAAAGTCCTCGTTAAAGTCCTCGAAAAAGTCCTCGACAAAATCTTCGAAAAAGTCCTCGTAAAAGTCCTCAAAAAAGTCTTCGATATAGTTTCCGAAAAAGTCCGCGAAAAAGTACTCGAAAAAGTACTCGAAAAAGTCCTGGTAAAAATCCAACCCAACCCCCGAAATAGTCCTCCAAAAAGTCCTCGAAAAAATCCTCGAAAAAGTCCTCGAAAAAGTCTTCGATATAGTTTCCGAAAAAGTCCGCGAAAAAGTACTCGAAAAAGTACTCGAAAAAGTCTTCGATATAGTTTCCGAAAAAGTACTCGAAAAATTCCTCGAAAAAGTCCTCGTGAAAGTCCTCAAAAAAGTTCTCGAAAAAGACCTCGAAAAAGTCCTCGACAAAATCCTCGAAAAAGTCCTCGTAAAAGTCCTCGAAAAAGTCCTCGTAAAAGTCCTCGTGTAAGTCCTCAAAAAAGTTCTCGAAAAAGTCCTCAAAAAAATCCTCGAAAAAATCTTCGAAAAAGTCCTCAAAACTGTCCCCGAAAAAGTCCACGCAAAAGTACTCGAAAAAGTCCTCGAAAAAATCCTCGAAAAAGTTTTCGCAAAAATCCTCGAAAAAGTCCTCGTAAAAGTCCTCGAAAAAGTCCTCGACAAAATCTTCGAAAAAGTCCTCGTAAAAATCCCCGAAAAAGTCCTCAAAACTGTCCCCGAAAAAGTCCACGCAAAAGTACTCGAAAAAGTCCTCGAAAAAATCCTCGAAAAAATCCTCGAAAAATTCCTCGTAAAAGTCCTCGAAAAAGTCCTCGAAAAAATCCTCGAAAAAGTCCTCGTAAAAGTCCTCGAAAAAGTCTTCGATATAGTTTCCGAAAAAGTCCGCGAAAAAGTACTCGAAAAAGTACTCGAAAAAGTCCTCGTAAAAATCCAACCCAACCCAACCCAACCCCCGAAATAGTCCTCCAAAAAGTCCTCGAAAAAATCCTCGAAAAAGTCCTCGAAAAAGTCTTCGATATAGTTTCCGAAAAAGTCTGAGTTAAAGTCCTCAAAAAAGTTCTCGAAAAAGTCCTCGACAAAATCCTCGAAAAAGTCCTCGTAAAAGTCCTCGAAAAAGTCCTCGTAAAAGTCCTCAAAAAAATCCTCGAAAAAATCTTCGAAAAAGTCCTCAAAACTGTCCCCGAAAAAGTCCACGCAAAAGTACTCGAAAAAGTCCTCGAAAAAATCCTCGAAAAAGTTTTCGAAAAAATCTTCGAAAAAGTCCTCGTAAAAGTCCTCGAAAAAGTCCTCGACAAAATCTTCGAAAAAGTCCTCGTAAAAATCCCCGAAAAAGTCCTCAAAACTGTCCCCGAAAAAGTCCACGCAAAAGTACTCGAAAAAGTTCTCGAAAAAATCCTCGAAAAAATCCTCGAAAAAGTCCTCGTAAAAGTCCTCGTGTAAGTCCTCAAAAAAGTTCTCGAAAAAGTCCTCAAAAAAATCCTCGAAAAAATCTTCGAAAAAGTCCTCAAAACTGTCCCCGAAAAAGTCCACGCAAAAGTACTCGAAAAAGTCCTCGAAAAAGTCTGAGTTAAAGTCCTCAAAAAAGTTCTCGAAAAAGTCCTCGACAAAATCCTCGAAAAAGTCCTCGTAAAAGTCCTCGAAAAAGTCCTCGTAAAAGTCCTCAAAAAAATCCTCGAAAAAATCTTCGAAAAAGTCCTCAAAACTGTCCCCGAAAAAGTCCACGCAAAAGTACTCGAAAAAGTCCTCGAAAAAATCCTCGAAAAAGTTTTCGAAAAAATCCTCGAAAAAGTCCTCGTAAAAGTCCTCGAAAAAGTCCTCGAAAAAGTCCTCGTAAAAGTCCTCGTGTAAGTCCTCAAAAAAGTTCTCGAAAAAGTCCTCAAAAAAATCCTCGAAAAAATCTTCGAAAAAGTCCTCAAAACTGTCCCCGAAAAAGTCCACGCAAAAGTACTCGAAAAAGTCCTCGATAAAATCCTCGAAAAAGTTTTCGAAAAAATACTCGAAAAAGTCCTCGAAAAAGTCTTCGATATAGTTTCCGAAAAAGTCCCCGAAAAAGTCCACGCAAAAGTACTCGAAAAAGTCCTCGATAAAATCCTCGAAAAAGTTTTCGAAAAAATACTCGAAAAAGTCCTCGAAAAAGTCTTCGATATAGTTTCCGAAAAAGTCCCCGAAAAAGTCCACGCAAAAGTACTCGAAAAAGTCCTCGATAAAATCCTCGAAAAAGTTTTCGAAAAAATACTCGAAAAAGTCCTCGAAAAAGTCTTCGATATAGTTTCCGAAAAAGTCCGCGAAAAAGTACTCGAAAAAGTCCTCGAAAAAGTCTTCGATATAGTTTCCGAAAAAGTCCGCGAAAAAGTACTCGAAAAAGTCCTCGTGAAAGTCCTCAAAAAAGTTCTCGAAAAAGACCTCGAAAAAGTCCTCGACAAAATCCTCGAAAAAGTCCTCGTAAAAGTCCTCGTGTAAGTCCTAAAAACTGTCCCCGAAAAAGTCCACGCAAAAGTATTCGAAAAAGTCCTCGATAAAATCCTCGAAAAAGTTTTCGAAAAAATACTCGAAAAAGTCCTCGAAAAAGTCTTCGATATAGTTTCCGAAAAAGTCCCCGAAAAAGTCCACGCAAAAGTACTCGAAAAAGTCCTCGATAAAATCCTCGAAAAAGTTTTCGAAAAAATACTCGAAAAAGTCCTCGTAAAAGTCCTCGAAAAAGTCCTCGACAAAATCTTCGAAAAAGTCCTCGTAAAAATCCCCGAAAAAGTCCTCAAAACTGTCCCCGAAAAAGTCCACGCAAAAGTACTCTAAAAAGTCCTCGAAAAAATCCTCGAAAAAATCCTCGAAAAATTCCTCGTAAAAGTCCTCGAAAAAGTCCGCGAAAAAGTACTCGAAAAAGTACTCGAAAAAGTCCTCGTAAAAATCCAACCCAACCCAACCCAACCCCCGAAATAGTCCTCCAAAAAGTCCTCGAAAAAATCCTCGAAAAAGTCCTCGAAAAAGTCTTCGATATAGTTTCCGAAAAAGTCCGCGAAAAAGTACTCGAAAAAGTTCTCGAAAAAGTCTGAGTTAAAGTCCTCAAAGAAGTTCTCGAAAAAGTCCTCGAAAAAATCCTCGAAAAAGTCCTCGAAAAAGTCCTCGAAAAAGTCTTCCTTCCTCCGAAAAAGTAGCTCCTCCACTTAAACTTGTTAAGCTCGTACCAGGTCCTCGCAACACCTTCGAGGAGCTCTGATACCGAGCACAAGATTTCGCCGTCCGTTAGCCCGGAGCCCGCGCGTAGATCCTCCAGTCTTGACAAGAAGGTGTCCACGCACTCTGAAGCCGTACCTGAGTATCGCAGCTTCCATCCTCGGACTATCCTGCCCGCATCCCGAGTCAGATAGTACCCTGACGCCGCATTGGCGTCATACCAGGCGGATCCTTCAGGGATCGCCTGCTCTTCCCCTATGTCGGCGTCTCTTGGTCCTCTGCGTAGCGGCTGCTCCGTCCGTAAAGGCGCCTGCCTTTGAGGAGCCTCCCGAGGTTCGCCAGGGGTCGACCTCTGGGGTTCCGGGGTACTTCCTGGCACCCCTGGGTCGTAGTGGCACGTATACATGGACTGGAAGTCCACGGTTCTCCTGGGCCGCTCTGGTATGACCGTTCGTCGATTGGTGGGGTCCCTGCTCCTCAGCTGCTGGACTTCCACCTGCAGGGCGGTCACCTGGTCGCTCCACCGCGCGCATGCCTGGTCGTACCTTTCCAGCATCTCGAGTATGCGGTTGATCCCGACACGGTTGCGCTCGATTTCTTCTTTTAATCGCTCTGTCACGCACCGTTCCTCTTCTTCTTCTTGAGGCTGTAGCTCCTCATTTTCGAAGCGTCGAGCTCTTCGCCTATCTGGCGATCCGGTGGAGCCCTGGCGCTCACTACTAACCCCCTCCGAAGGCCCTCTGTCCACGCCGGTCCTCCCTTCCTCAACGGGCTCTCGCTCCCCCCTTTCGCTCCGACTGTCTTCCTCAAGGTTGTCGAAGACTGCGAGGGTCCGCGTCAAGCTCGCCTCTACTGCTTCGTCCCTCTCTAGCAGCATGAGCGGGTGGGCGACGAGGTCTTCGGCATCAGCTGCCTCTATTTCTTGTCGCCTGATCTCGAGCCACCTCTCTCGGCTTCTTCATCTCCGTTGCGCCGCCTCCCTATCCAACGCTGCTCCTTGGAAGTCCAGGTCGATATATTCGCCTAACAACCAATACGCTAGCCAAACTGCCTGCATCAGCTTGGGACCGTCTATACGCAACTCCAGTTGCGTCAGGTATCTATCCAGCTGTGTCGAAGGCAGCTCCGATGCCCATCGGGTTATCGCGTCGGCGGTATCCTCCATATCGCTTATGCTGGGGCGTAGGTGACGGTTGAGGTTAATTTACCTACTCGACCACTACCGCCTCCTATCGCCTAAGGCGCGAGCGGGGTGTTGCGATTTTTATCGGCAACTACCCTAATACGCCTCCAATTCCAAGGCAACAATCCACGTGGCTCGTGGGTGTGTGCAGGTGCCGCGTACCCTAAGGAAGTACGAACTTCCACTCGCAACTACCTGCCTATAGGTGGAGACTAACTGTTTGCTAGCTCCACCGGGTTAGTAAATCTAACCCTACACACACCCCAATTGCGCGCTCTGCAGGTACTGTCGCTTGCTGACTAACCCCCACCTAAATACTTTAACGTATGTATAACCACTCGAAAAAGCAAAAAGTAAACCAAAACACAATTTGTCACCTCTTTTATTCACGTTAGAGCGACTCCGGACGTCTCTTCGACCCCTGGGGTTAGTGTGCTCTCGGCTTACAAAAGCAGGTGTTATTGGGTCGGAGAGGCGTCTTTTCCCTACCGCAGAGCACGTGCCGAACGAACCACGCGTTATTTTACCCGCTCGCACCTTAATACGCACGCGCGCAAACGTCTCTCTCTCCCGTGCGTCGCTCTCTCTTTTTGTGCAAATTGACTCCCCTTGTGTGTGTGAGTCCTAATATTTGTTGGGCGCCATGTAACAGGCTGCCGTTTAACCTGTAATTCCCCTTGAATATACCTACTAGATGGCTAAACGACGCCTAGTTATCTATGTGCTCGAAGCACGTGAACCTACCTTGCCCGGGAGTGCGCCTGTGCAGCGTCTCCTCACGAATCCGAGTTGGGTTCCCCAACTCGCCACTTGGCGGCGCTGTCGCTCCTGCTTAGCAGCGCTCCTGCGGCTGCTGCTTGAAACTAGGTTGGCGATTCGCCTCTACCGATCTCTGCGTGATCCTTGCTACGCTACCGGCTTATTCGAATCGAAAGTAAATAAACGCGACCTCCGGACAAAGGAAAGACAAAGCAAAGACTCGACGCAGACGGACTGAGTGAGACAGTCATACTGGCTACCGAGCTCTCTCCTCCCGGTCATTGCCCCTACGCGCCCTCTCTCTCTCTCGTACCGATCGCGGCTATTCCGCCCAGTCGCTTATTGACCTACGCGAGTCGAACGATTTTCGGTAATCGTTGCACATGATATTAATTACAATATTTATTTAGTTTTAAATACTATTGTGACGGCCGACCATTTTTAAATTTTTAATTTTTATAAGAATATTTTTTTTGTATAGCATCTAAGATAAGCGCGAAACGAGAACAGTTGCTTAATAGCGAGGGGGAGTGAGATGAGTGTCGCGATAACAATTTCCCTCGAAAAGCAATAAAATTCGTACTGCATCCGAGCCAGCGTTCTCTCACGCATGCGAAGAACGCGTAGCCCCCTTGCACGTGTTTAACAGGCGTCAACATGTCGATGAGAGGAGAGAGTCGTAAAACCGCTACTGTATCCTGTATGTTATTTTTCCCAACAGATTTTTCCTCCTTTTAAGATGCTCGAAAATTGACCATTGAGATGAAATAAAATTTAAAATTATCCAAACGTAGTTATTTAATTTTCGCAATACATCCCTGATAATTATGACTTCTCTAACCTCTCATCGAGTTCTCACTCCGAAGTACGGATTAGCTAGAAAATAAGAAAAATAGAGAAAATCCAAAAAATTTATATATGCGCACTATGTTGTTAAACAAATTTTTATTATAAAAATTAGAAAATAATCGCCTTATTAAGTTACATAAGTTTTTTTCTTGTATTAATACTCCGATTAAAACTTAAATAGAATTGCATGATTAGTGAATAATTTAATAAACCACCCATAAATCTGTACAATATATAAATTATATTGATAACAAGTTTGGCAGAGCAATCCCTTAAATTTGGTAATTAAAAACAAACACACCACATCAATTGTTTTTAATAAAGATCTGAGGAGGTCAGTGACCATGCTTACGAAACGTTATCGATAATTGATGTGGTGTGTTTGTTTTTAATTACCAAATTTAAGGGATTGCTCTGCCAAACTTGTTATCAATATAATTTATATATAAAAATGGAGAGTACAAAAAATTCTTATCTGTACAATACAGCGTGCGAAATAATAGAATTATACTTTAATACTTATTTTTAATACTAATTATATACTTATAATTATTTGTATTACTTATTTTCAATACAAATTATAATCAACTGTAATGCGGAAAAAACCTACAATATTGTCCCTAGCACTAAGTAACTTGTAAGTAATCGAATTTGTACAAAAAATAATTTTTAAGCTATTGTAAACCCGCTTATTGGATAAATCTTGGATGAGAACGGTACTCTAGGAGCCATCTCGCGAGCCAAGGCCTGTACCTTTGCGTCCGCTCCCTCAATTTTTTCCACGCCCCCGCTCCAATTCGGGCCCGAAAACTAAGCGAGGAAAATGAGAAGAGACAAACGAGCCAATGAACGTATCATCTAGCTAGCTAGCCCTCCTAGCCGCTCCGCGCTCGCCCTGGCTTTTAAAGCCGCGCGCCGATTGGTCGATCTTTCAAGTTAATTATCTAATTACCTAATTATCGGAAAAAAAATTAATAATGGCGTCTTGAATAACTTTTCAAGACTAATCTAGCGGTATCCATACTTACATATGTTTTTGAATCACCCTGTATACCTTTTACATTTTTATCTACTTTACTTTTATAACTTGTATTTTCGTTGTATATGAGTTTAATCATAATCCTGTACTTTTCCTATGTTAATAGCTTAAAATTAACTTTGAATAATTCTGTTTATCACTTTCTCTTCGAACCTGAGCAAAATCCCCGCATAAAGTTCTATAACCCATATTCTATAACCCATTTTATATACCCATTGGCTTAAAACGGAGAAGGACCCACCTCGCGAGGGGCCTAAAGAAAATTTAAGAGTAGAGACGCTACTTGGTGGATGCAAGTTTTTTCGCATATTCTGAGTAGTTCAGTTCGAATTCATGTTTTCGGCTAAATCCATCGACTATCTTAAAATGGCAAAGAAAAATAAATCAGTACTAGTTTCTGTAGCAGCAAAAGAACAAAGAGAGTTGAATAAAATTATAAGTAAATTTTCATTCTTTCTTTTACCCTTTTTTTATAACCTATCGACTTTAAATTAAAATATTTAATTCCTTTCCTTTCCACTTTCCTTTCCTAAGAACCAGGTGCTTGGCAAATCGAGAACTGTTTTTAGGTTTCTCCTCATATTTTCTACTTCTCGATAAAAGGTTACTCTGGCGTAGTAGGTAAACCAGAGGGGCCTCAACTCAGAGGGGTATCAGCTCACTGAGTTGAAGCGTGTAAGTTGAGGTGTGTGCATGTTCACCTCACCGCCCCCCCTGCTAATCGGCCCGTGCGCTGTCGACTCCCCCCCCCCTCTCCTACTGAGTTATACCGGTGCGTTCTACGCACTCCTCCCCATCCCTACTAAGTTAATCTAATGTGGCGTGCGTTCTTCCCCCTCTCCCAGCCTACTGATTTAATTCCTATGCACTGCGCGCGTCACCTCCCCCTCCTCCTACTGAGTTATAGCGGTGCGTTCTACGCACTGCCCCTCCCCTACTAAGTTAATCTGATGTGGCTTGATCTGATGTGGCGTGCGTTCTCTGCAGCACTTCCCCCTCTCCCACTGATTTGATTCCTATGCACTACGCGCGTTCTGTGTTAGGCGTTTTGATTTTTTTATTGTATGTGTGTGTGTGTGTGTGTGTATGCGCGCGTGTGATAAAAATTTTTAGATTTATCTGAAAAAAAACGGACGGATCGGGGGATCGAACGCGCGTCCTCTGGATCCGCAGGCCGATGCTCTACCGCTAGAGCTACAGCCACTGTTACCACGGGCAATACCGTATTGTGTATACTAGCTACACGATTGATATGTGGGGGGGCGCCGGCGGCTGCTGCTGCTGGGGAGGGCTCAAGCCCTAATACATACAAATGATAATAAATTTTAATAAATATACCAATTATAATAAATATTATACATAAATATTTATTATAATTGGTATATAACGAATAATAATTTTTTTATGTTCGATGTGCGCGCGCGCGCGTGTGTGTGTGTGTCTGATCGGTGAAATAAAAAAGACATATTATTATTAATAATTATTTATTATATAAAAAATACAAGAAAATATTAAAAAATGTACAAAAAAATACAAAAAAATATAAAAAATGTACAAAAATTTATTAAAAAAACTGACGCTTAGTTATCGTCACCATCATCGTCGTCGTCGTCGTCGTGATCAGCGGGAAATAACTTGCCAACTTTATAGCGCGGGGCGCCGTCGACCGTTTCGTCTATGACGCACAGGCGCTTTTTCCCCGTGATGTGGAGATCCTGCATGAGCGCCGTTACAGGTGATCTCGCGGGTCTACTCAAGGGAGCTGGCGATGGCGATCGAGAAGGCTGGCGCACAGCGGGGGAACTTTCGGGACTGCACGACCTCGATGTAAATAATCTGCGCACCACGTGTCTGACCGGCCCATTTCGATCGACGTGCCGCCTGCTGCCGCGCTGCGGTGGTGATTCCACCCATTGCGGCTGCCGACTGCAGCGACCAGCGGCGCAGTATACGCATTCCCAGCCCTCGCATACTGGCATGTTGTTGTTGTTGTTGTTGTTGTTGTTGTTGTTGTTGTTGTTGTTGTTGTTGTTGTTGTTGTTGTTGTTGTTGTCGTCGACCTGCAACAAAAAAATGAAAAAAAACTTAGAACATACTACCGCCGATTAGAAAAAAAGAAAAGAGAAAAAAATCATACTTGTTCTCGTTGGCGGCAGGGCGTTTCTTGTATCTCTGGTGAAACTAAGTTCACCAAGAGCGGCTGTTGTGGCGTTGTGATGTCGATGATCACGGGTGCTGCTCGAGGCGTCACCAGGTCGACGTGTGTCACGTGTCGTGATGATGGTGGTGGTGGTGGTGGTCGACGCGCGACAATCACCTGACAGACCATCTCCACGTCGTCCTCGTCATCGTCATCAGACCTGCAAAAAAAAGATTCCTTAATTGAAAAAAAAAATCAACTCATATATCTATCTATATATAACAATATTCAACGTACAAATTCACCGTTGGCAGCAATCACGAGCTTGGAGACGGTGGCAGTAATTCAAGTGGCGACCTGCTGTAATAGCAAACACATGTATTGTAGTGAAATTCCCTGTATAATAAAACTGTGAGAGTAACAGCGATAACGACTACGACGACGAAAACCAGACATCGTAAAAAAAAGAACGCGATCCAAAAATAAAACAAGAAATTTTAACTACGTGAGAGAAAGGGACATTAAATTTGAAATTGCAAATACTCTCTCTCTCTCTTTCATATACACATGTACATACAATATTATTGAATGAAAAAAAAGAACAGAACCTCTTTTTTTAATGTAAAGAACATATATGCTCTTATTATTATAAAAAATTTATGTATAACTAAATAATATCATTATATTAATAAATTAATAAAATTTAAATATAATTGTGTTATTAGTATAATGGTATTAATTATACAGGGTGGCCCATTTTAAGTGATCCACTCAGATATCTAGATTGGAGTGAGTTTTATCGAAAAAAGTTTCAGACAAAAGTTACTCAACTTTGAGGGGGCCATGTTTCTATGACCTTGGATTTGACCTTGGAGGTCATGTTCAAGGTCATTTCAAGGTCAACTTTGTTTTTTTAAATAGGAACCCCCATTTTTGACCCCGGATTCGGAAAGAGCGGGAAATTTTACGTCCAAAACGGTATTTTAAAATTTTTTTTCATGGCCTAGAGAAGGTCGATTTAAGGTCAAATGCTTGAAAAACTGCCTAAAAGCGTTTTTTTAATTTTTAAGATATCGAAAAATGACCTCTACAAAATTTGTTCAGAATAGAGTGGGCCACCCAATGCACCAAAAACCGTTGACCTTTAACCTCATTTTGAAGGTCATTTCAAGGTCGAAGTGTTTTTTGTAATGGAAACCCCTCTTTTTGACCCCGGATTCGCACATAGCGCGAAACTCAACACAATACCTTATCCAAACGTCGGATTTCGCGCTATGTGCGTATCCGGGGTTAAAAAGAGGGATTTCCATTACAAAAAACACTTCGACCTTGAAATGACCTTCAAAATGAGGTTAAAGGTCAAAGGTTTTTGGTGCATTGGGTGGCCCACTCTGTTCTGAACAAATTTTGTAGAGGTCATTTTTCGATATCTTAAAAATTAAAAAAACGCTTTTATGCAGTTTTTCAAGCATTTGACCTTAAATCGACCTTCTCAAGGCCATGAAAAAAAATTTAAAAATACCGTTTTGGACGTAAAATTTCCCGCTCTTTCCGAATCCGGGGTCAAAAATGGGGGTTCCTATTTAAAAAAATAAAGTTGACCTTGAAATGACCTTGAACATGACCTCCAAGGTCAAATCCAAGGTCATAGAAACATGGCCCCCTCAAAGTTGAGTAACTTTTATCTGAAACTTTTTTCGATAAAACTCACTCCAATCTAGATATCTGAGTGGATCACTTAAAATGGGCCACCCTGTATATAAAATTTTATAATAATAAGAACATATCTATTTACATTTAAATGATTTTGTTCTTTATATTATAAAAAACAGAATGAGAGAGAGAGAGAGAGAGTGAGTAAAAGAGAATGAATAAAATAGGTACTTACAATAATAATATTGTGGGTGGAGGTGTCAGTGGCATCCGTATTGTTGCCGCTTCGTGGATGTCATCGCCGTTTCTCCTCGGCGAAGGTGTTCGCGGCTGCTCGACGACTTCGTCCACCGCTGCTTCATGTGCTGGTAAATTCATCACTCCGAAGACTTCATCATCTTCGTAAAGATCGACGTCCTCGCCAAGTGCTTCTATGGCTTGATTTAATGCGTCTTGCCACGACACATCGTCCAGCGAAAACAATTGTTCCAACAATTCATCACTCACTGCACTATCGTTTTCACGCTGCATTTTTCTTCACTGAACTTAACTTCACGACAAAAAAAATCACAATGACGTATCGTTGCAAGGCGTTCGAATTTTATTCATTTTTGAAACACTTGCCGCGTTTCGGTCATTGGTTGAAGATTTGGGAGTAGGGACGCGAGACTACGCGATAGCACTGATTTTGTCGCGCGCATAAGACGATCATAATTAGTGGTGGGAGTAGCTAAAGAAAATGTGATTAGTGCGTAGAAAAGATGCCAATGTGTATTAATATAGGATTGCGATAGCGCGTACGCTCTTTTTTTCTCACGCAACGGACGAAGAATAGGTGGTGGCAAGCCACTTTTTTTTCAAGTTGACGAAGCTGTACAATCCCGACAGTTAATCGATATCATGATCAGATCAGATAAATTTAAAACAGCACTTTTCAGTGCTAAATTTTCAATAAAAAACTTATATTATTTTTCTATAAATCAGCACTTTTCAGTGCTCTTCAAACGTATGGTTAAATATAACATAGACTAACTATTTGTTTAATAAAAAACTTATATAATTTTTTTAAAAAATCAGCACCTTTAAGTGCTATTCAAACGTATGTGCAAATATAACATAGACTAACTATTTGTTTAATAATCGATCAAGCTATCGATCAAGTGCGCTGTTTTGAATGTGGTATGGAAGTCTGTCGTTGGGAAGAAGGTGACGACCCTATAACGGAACATAAGCGCTGGGATGGCGGCTGCCTTTTCATTTGTAACAGAAGTTGCGGCAATGTGCCGATCGGATCGAGCCCCGTACCGGGACCTCCTCCTCCTCGAAGAACAAGTAAAGATGTTTGTGGACCGTATAAGCTCGAGTATCGGGCAGCAACAGCATGCGCAATAACTAGCCCACCTTCGAGTACAGACGAGCCTGCGTTATCGTTATCGATTGAGAGTCTTGTTACAAAGCTTTTTTTCGATTTACATTTGACGGAGAAATGTGCTTCGAAAACCATAGCAAATGCAACTGTTGGTATGGTATCTGTTTGCGAAGAATTTGTACGCGGTTATAAGAAGAGTATCGATAAACAAAATGAAAAAATGAATAAAATTCGCGAAAGGGTTGAAAAGTCGCAGCGAGATATAGGCAATATTTTGCGTCAACTTGAAATTACCAAATGTAAGATATATTTGGATGATAGGGTCGCTGTACTTTTTTTACCTTGTGGTCATATCACTGTATGCATGGAATGTGCATCAAGAATTGACGATTGTCCAATGTGTCGTCAAACTATTACCAAACGCGTTCGTGCTTATTTTGCGTAACTTTGTTCTTGTTTGGTTTTAATAAAGTTCCTATTATTTTAAAAAAATGTTTGTGTACTTTTTTTCTCTTTTTATCTAATAGAATAAAGACTGGTGTGATAACCAATCTGAAACATCTGGATTTGAATGCGTTTTTGAGGCATGCCAAATCATTATTCCATGCTCAAATTAAGGAGACCTTGAAGAAACATAGTTCTTTAAAAGTTAATGCCGTACTGTATGCCGAGTATGCAGTTGAAAAGAATAATTGCGATGAAAAGCTCGATGTGAAGCATTTCAATACGAAGATGGCGCCGATATACCTAACCACAGACATAGACGAGTGGTTCGTCGAAAACGTTTTACAACTAATCAGTAAGAGCACGGAAGAATTTCAAGAGCAAGACTCAGGCTGGTCTCTTCGCGTTATATTAAACTTAACCGTAAATATCAGCAAGTACAATCCTATGAGAGCTGGTTCATACGTTGAATTGCCCAAGCCTATTAAAAGTAAGAGAGCCTGTGTGAACGTGCGGAACAACGATAACGAAAGCTTCAAATGGGCCATCATTTCGGCGTTACATCCAGTCGCAAGGAATGCATGCCGTGTCACTGCCTATACTGCTCATCAAGATAAATATAATTTCAAAAATCTATCATTTCCGGTACACCCGAAAGAAGTCGTGAAATTTGAAAAGCAAAACAACGTTTCAGTGAACGTGTACTTTTTAAATTTGAATAATAGATCCTACGATGTGTTGCCGCAACATTTGACCGATGAGAAAAAAGACAGGCACGTGAATATTCTTCTTCTAGTGGAAAATTATTATATCGATGTGAACGAAAATCAGCAGGAGCAGCAGCAGCAAATGGAACGTCCCGGTATACCATACAAAGTGCACTACGTTTGGATAAAAGACTTATCTCGATTGATGTATCGACAGTTGTCATTTTGCAAATGTAAGTCGTACATATGCGATCGTTGCTTGCACTATTTTCTAACTGAAGAGAGATTGAAAACGCACGAGATCGACTGTTAAAATGTGAATATATGTAAAATTGTGCTTCCCAGTGCCAAGGATAAATATTTACAATTTGAAAACTTTAAAAATGAGTGCGCGGTACCGTTCGTCGTGTACGCCGATTTTGAGATTCTCTTGGAAGCGGTGTCCAACGACGAGCGGATCTATCAACGTCACAAACCGTACAGCGTTGGCTTTTTCGTCAAGTGTAGCTACGATGACTCTCTTTCGCGTTATCGAAGCTACAGACAGAAAACCGTCGATGACGTTGGTCCGGCCAAGTAGTTCGTTCGCAATCTTCACGATTTCGCCAAGTATCTGCAAGAGTTGTACAGAAGCCCGCAGCCTATGGAAAATTTAACGTTCCAAGAGGCATTTAGCTTTCTTCATGCTACGCTATGTCATATATGTAATAGGCCTTTTGTCGAGAAAAAAAATAAAAAAGACAGAAAAGTTCGCGATCATTGTCACTTTACGGGAAAGTATCGTGGAGCTGCTCACAGCACGTGTAACATTGCTTATCAAGAATCGCGAACTATACCCGTTTTTTTTCACAATCTCAGCGGATACGATGCGTATCTATTTATCCGGGAAATCGAGAACGAATTTCCCGGTCGAGTGAGCCTCATTCCTCAAACCAAGGAAAAATTCATATCTTTTACGAAGTATGTGGAAGGTACCGATATAAAGCTGTGTTTCGTCGATTCGTTTCGATTTATGGCGTCTTCGCTCGACAAACTATCGTCGTACTTGGAAAAACACGATATTCTAGAGCGACATTTTGAGCAAGATGACGGATACAAACTGCCGCAGATTGCCCTACTCAAGAGAAAAGGTGTATTTCCGTATGACTATGTGTCGTCGTTTACAAAACTCGAGGAGACGACGACGCTTCCACGAAAGCAAGATTTTTACAGCAGACTGTACGATTCGGATATCAGCGACGAGGAGTACAGTCACGCGGAGAACGTTTGGAGAACGTTCGACATCGCCGATCTCGGCAACTATTCGGATTTGTATCTCAAGACGGACGTTCTCTTGTTGGTCGAAGTTTTTGAAAATTTCAGAGCCAAGTGTCGAACGGCGTATCGTTTGGATCCGGCCCACTACTATACGACGCCCGGATTGAGTTGGGACGCCATGTTGAAATATACGGGTGTAAGGTTGGAGCTCTTGACGGATATCGACATGTTCATGTTTGTCGAGCGCGGCATTCGCGGTGGAGTTAGCCAGTGTAGCAATAGGTACGCTGCCGCGAACAATCCATACATGGACGACGACGACAACTACGATCCACAGAAAGATGACAAATATTTGATGTATTTTGACGTCAATAACCTTTACGGTTGGAGTATGACCGAGCCACTTCCACTCGGTGATTTCGAATGGTGCGACATTGACGCCGTCGCCAACTTTTCCTTCGATATTCCCGATGACTCAGCCTTCGGTTACATACTCGAGGTGGATTTGGAGTATCCAGAAGAAATTCACGATACGCACAGAGATATGCCATTTTGTCCGGAGCACAAAGCCGCTCCGGGATCCAAACAGAAAAAGCTCATGACGACTCTCCATAATAAGGAGCGTTACATAATCCACTACAGAGCTCTAAAACAAGCAATAGGGCATGGCTTGCACCACGCGAAGATACATCGGCTTTTAAAGTTTAAGCAGAGTCCATGGCTCAAGACGTACATCGATTTGAATATCGAGTTGCGTAAGCGAGCGGCAAACGAATTCGAAAAAATGCTGTACAAACTGTTCAACAATGCGGTGTACGGCAAGACCATGGAAAACTAGAAGAAACGCATCGACGTGAAGTTGGTGAACAAGTGGGAGGGGTGATACGGTGCCGAGGCTCTGATAGCTCGACCAAATTTCCACAGTAGCGACATTTTCGACGACGAACTGGTGGCGATTCAACTGTTGCGTACGGAAATCACCGTGAGAAAACCCATTTACATAGGTCTCGCTGCTCTCGACTTGTCCAAGACGCTCGTGTATCGATTCCACTACGACTACATGCGCGGTGCCGCCGTTGGCGAGGAGCGTTGCAAGCTTCTGTACACCAACACGGACAGTCTCGTGTACGAGATCACCAATGTAGACATGTACGAGGTCACGCGTCGTGATATTCGCGAATTTGATACGTCGGATTTTCCAGAGCCGAATCGCTTCGCGATTCCCAGAGCCAATAAGAGGGTGGTCGGCAAGATGAAGGACGAGAACGCCGGAATGCTCATGCTCGAGTTCGTGGGATTCAGAAGCAAAATGTACAGCGTGAGAGTTCGGAATAGAGATGCGATAAAGAAGGCAAAAGGGATCAAGAATTCGGTGCTGAATACCACGATTACGTTCGCATTGGTGGAGAGGGAGGGGCGGATAGAGGCGTTGGGAATGATCGCAGTCGAGCCAACGGTCGCTGCTGCCGCCGCCGAGCCGCCGGCCGCCGCCGCCGCTGTCGAGCTGCCGTCGCCGAAAAAGAGCGGAGTGGGGGACGGGTTATATCAATCGACACCCGAGGCTTCGCAGCTCATTCTCATCGAGACAAAGTTACCAGCAACGTTGACGACGAGTCGCGAGCAGCAGCAGCAACAGCAGCAGTCTTCGAATTTCATTCTTAGTCAACTTGCACCGAGGAAAAGAAAGTTACTGGAAGCTCGGTTTGTCGATAAAATTAGAAAAAAATAAAAAAATTACACGAGGTAATTGTGATTTTGTGTGTGTGTTTTGTTTCAAGTCAACTGAGTTTAAATATCATTGTTTTTTTCTACAGATGGATCTCGCGCAGCTGAATAATTTAGCTTGTAATCAATTCAAACCCACTATGAAGATTCGTGAATTGGACACAGAATCCAAGTATATGATCACCAGACTCAAACAAGTTGAAACACGATACGGTGCAAAAATCGTAGCTGAAGTGAACGAGGAGTTTCAGCTGTTTCTACCAAACAAGGTATCGAGTGCACTGATCGTGAATGAAAAGCTGTTCAACGATATGTCGGATTACGCTAATAAACTTAAATTATTTCTCAGCCATAAGGATAATGGTTGTATAGAATTTACAACTGCATAAATATATGTATATCAATGTACGCAAAACAAGAAAAAAGAAGAGAATAAACTTCCTTTATATTTTTTTCAAATCAAAATATGTGTGTGTGTTTATTTATTAATTCTTCAATCTACATAGTTTTTCTTTTTTTTTCTCTACAATACGGTTCTATTTATCCAACTGTTGTGCGAATCATCAAATCCTAACCACTTTACGAAAACTCGATTACTACGCCTCTTAATAACCTTTTCCACTAGATAGATGTCGGGATATTTGGTTTTCTGAAGTTCCTGTTCGTAGAAGCCATCTAGGATAGGCTTATTTTGATAATCCTTTTCAAATATTTGCTTCGCTTTGCTCACTCTGACTTTGTCGCCAACTTTGAACTTTGGCTTTCTTCTTTCTCTTCTTCTTTCCACGTATTGTATAAATTTTTTTAATACTTGAGCTTGATTCGCCGCTGTAACTTGGATAGGTTTTATACCAATAGTTTTGTGTTTGCGATTATTGTAAGCAGCTGTGAGCTCCGGTAGTACGTCGAACCATTTGTAGTTCCCACGGAGACTAAACTTTTTCCACATAGCGTTCTTCAACGTGCGATTAAATCGTTCGCATATCGAAGCTTTGAGCGAACTATTGGTAGAATACAGATTGATATTATATTTTTTCACGAGAGCTTGAAAATCTGCATTGTAGAATTCCTTTACTCTATACGTATGAAGATTCTTTGGCCGTCTACCTTTCGCTAAAATAGATTTCATGGCCGCTGTCACAATGCGACTGGTTTTCCTTTTCACTGGCACAGTCCACGCGTGCTTGGAAAAATTATCAATTATCGTGAGAAGCCAATTATAGCCGCTATTTTGTCTAGAATAGGTCTGCATATCGAGGAGATCGGCTTGCCACGTCTCATCGATACCTCGAACGTCGTACTTTCGTCTTGGATAATTACGTCTCGTTGGTTTGTGCAACTCCTCCACCACCGCTTCCATCTAATCGACTGTTTTCTAAATTTTCAACACTTGACTTTATTCATGGTAATTACTCTTTGATAATTGCATCCAAATCCTCAAGATCACTCCTTAATCGTGCGATCACGTCTCTCATAGATTTGATTGCCATCTGAACGATGTTTTCCGCAGTTTCCCAATTTATAGCATCTTTAGCCTTCCGCGGAGGAGCAAGATTTTCCAATCTTTTATTCTCTAGATCGTAATGGTACTCGCTCGTGAGCTTGAACCCAATACCGGGCGGACCGCGAAGACCGTGAACTCCTTGCTCTTTATATTTACGTCCGAGTACGTCGACGTTCATTTTGATAATGCTCGAACGATAGGTGTGCTCTTAGTATATATATATATATCCACCCTCGCGTAATTCTTCGATTATCGAATGAATTTCGTTGATGTGATTATTGTTACCAGCCAATAACAATCGAAGACGATCAATGAGCTCATTCGGATCATCCCAGTATACGTAATCCATAGAAGTATTGTTTCGAGCAATCTCGTAGGTAGGCAAAGACGTACCAGTCGTCTGTAGCAGCCCCTCGTCTCCTTTTGTATTTTTTTTAGTCAAACCAAATAACGGACCAATTATGTTATTGAATTTATTACTATTGTGCGCTCGTATAGCCTCGTTTGGATTATTTTTCTTCCTATGGATATTAGAAATCTCCAAGATTTCTTTTTAGCTCTTGAGATCATTGGAAGTGATTAAACTTTGATCAGGTTGCTTTGCAGCCAGTAACTCCATCAAACCATGTGTTTTTGGATACTTGAAATCATCGACGTCTACGTTATCTTTGTCAAAAATCACCGTAGATTTACCAAGCGTGTATGATCCATTTCGTTCTTTACGTACTCCATAAATCAAGTCCACAAAATTCGAATCAGTTTTATCCAATGCATTCGTGTACTTGTCGCCAGCTAAATGCTCATCCTCGCTCGGTTCGTCGGATAAACTGTTATAAAACTGTGTAGTATTGTGCGTGACAGTAGCATTGCTATCTCCACCACTAGACTAAGCGGTTTTGTACTTGTCGACATTATCAGCCGAATTGATTTCGTATTTTAATTTTTTTTGTTTAGAAATTTCGGCTTTTTAATAACTGTAACGGGAGTTTCGGGGGAAGATTTTTTTTTGTTCCTTCTCACTTATTATGACTTTAAGAGGATCGACTATTGGTTTGAATGTCTTATTCAAGACTTCGTCGGTATACTCTCGGTTATGCTTCAATAAACTATATTTTCGTCTTATCGCGTCTTGCGCTTTTACGAGTTGAGAAAGCACATGTTTTTCCCTTTGATGATCAGCCATGTTAACGCTTCGACGATCATCGAGAGACTGTGTACCGCATTACTATCGTGATATATTTATAACAAAACAATCAAAGCCCTTTCGATATCTTCCACAGTTTATAGCTCTGTCTTTGTCGATCACTAAAAACCCATATTTATCATCCAACCAGCATTTTGCACAAAGTTCTTTAAATTGATTGTAAGTCATATCTGAATTCATATGATCGTCGTATATATGTTTCATATTTGCTTCGTCTTGTCGAAAAATTGCCAATAAATTGACGTTATCTCTCACGAGATGCTTAGGAATACGCGCGTACGTTTGCGAGAGATAGAAACAGTCGACGCTCCTATGTCTGCCCATACAAAAGAAAGCGTGTACATTGTCCTGTTTCTCACAGGCGATGTCGTCGAATATCATAATTGAATTAGACAATGCATGCTCGGGATCGATCACGGATTCGTGCTCCTTGAACGGAAAATACTTCACTCCGTCTATCGGCTTTAACATCTCTTCCAATAATTTATACTTTAGCTGATCGAGCGATTTCGAGTACACGTAAACATTTTCGAATCTAACGCCATTGGGGTGAGTGATAAGCGCCAAAAGACTGTTGGTCTTGCCACAGTTGGATGGACCACAAAAAATAGCTCTGATGCTATTCGGCAGTAAATCTCCGTGACGCTTTGGTTGCTTATCCTCCCGCACGATGACGTCAAAATTTTCTACGGGAAGTTTCACAATTTGTTTCTTGAAATTCATACTCACGAGACAGAGTTCGAAGGATAACTGACCACATGGCTATATATATACCTGTTTTTATAGTTTAAAACGTTAGTCGTGTGTTGGACTTGGTCGAGGGATGATCATATGCAAACGTCAAAGAGCAAAGAAAGGATGAGGATTCATCAATAATATCATTAATAAACTTCCATTTGAACTCCATATTCCAGGCTATCAATATTGCGGACCAGGAACTAAGTTACAGACACGTTTAGCTCGCGGCGATCCAGGAATCAATCCTCTCGACGCAGCTTGCAAGCAACACGATATAGCGTACTCGAAAAATCGAGAAAATATCGAAGACAATATCGCAGAATAGAAATATCGCAGACAAAATTTTAGCTGAAAAAGCGATCAAAAGAGTCTTCGCTAAGGATTCTAGTTTTGATGAGAAAGCAGCTGCTTACGCTATATCTAACGCCATGAAATCAAAATCAAAGTTTGGTATTGGTCTCGCGAAGAGAAGAAAGAAAACCAAGACGAAAGGACGCAAGAAAACGAAAAAATTAGTTAATTTGAAAAGCGTGATCAAAGCGGCTACATTCAAATGGTCCAAGGGTAAATATGCGCGCAAAGTCATCGGTTCTGCTTTGAAAAAAGCTCGTACGACCGTTAAAAAAGCTGGTGGAAAAGCAAACATCAATGTTCCACGAATTCTGCCAATATCAACTAAGATGGGTGGAGCTTTGCCCTTCCTCATATCACTTTTTGCAGGCTTGAGTGCAACTGGCGCTCTAGCTGGTGGCGCCGCGGGAATCGCAAAAGCCGTGAACGATGCAAAGTCTGCAAAACAGCAATTGGAAGAGAACAAGAGACACAACAAAACGATGGAGACCATTACTCTGGGAAAAAGCCTGTATCTCAAACCTTATAAAAAAGGCTATGGACTTTATCTCAAATCTTATCTGGGATCAGGTTTGAAAAAAAAAAGTTCGAAATAAATTTACCGGATAGAGCCCTCACAAATGCCGACTTGATGAAGTATGTAAAAGTTTTGAGTATACCAAATTTTCGCAGAGTCTTCATGAGAAATAACTTACCGAGTTCTGGACAATATTATCACGAATCAGCTATAGTCAATCTTGATGGCGTCGAAGGAACAGGAACGCACTGGGTGGCTTATCGCAAAATCGGAAAAAACGTCACATATTTCGATAGCTTTGGAGATCTTAGACCACCTATTGATTTAATGATGTATCTTGGCGATATCGAGATCAAATATATTACGAAAAGATATCAAGATTTCAATTCTCACGTATGCGGTCATCTTTGCTTACAATTTTTTGTGCGAGGGTATAAAAGTAAAGGCAACGTGAAAATATCGGTAGTCATGTTCACGCAGTCACGGAGGATTCGTTAACTCTGACGCTCTCGGGTAATTCTTCACTGTTGGAAGCGCACTATTTCCCACCAATGAACTATCACAGCATAAACATTACAAGTTGGGCTTAGTCGAGTTTCTAACGTTCAACTCGATACCTAATATCGACGTACATAATAATAAATTTTACGTCGCAAATCAAATTATCGACATACCTGTCGGAACCTACGAGATCGACGACATTGATAAATTTCTTCGCAAAGCTGTGCAGCCTCTCCGTACTGATAATAATAATAATATAATATTTAGTTTGAAACCAAACAACAACACCTTGCATTGTACAATCAAGTGTTCCGAACCTATCGATTTTCGTCCGCAGAATTCTATCGGACGATTGTTGGGTTTTTCACAACGTACATTAGAGGCAAACGTTTCTCACAACTCTGATCTTCCCGTCAGTATTCTCAGAGTGAACGCTATGAGATTCGAGTGTAATATAACCGCTGGAGCTTACTTGAACGGAAACACCGTTCACGATATTCACGAATTTTTTCCAGCAGTACCGCCTGGATATAAAATTATTAAAATCCCTCTCGCGTGATTTATCTTCCAGTTACGAAAAAGTCTATAGATTATTTACAATTACGCATCGTCGATCAAGACGGAAATTTAATTAATTTTCGCGGTGAAGTCATAACCATCAGATTACACCTCAAAAGCGTATAATGGGAATTGTTTACGATTCAAAGAGTGGTAGGGACTATATAAGCATTGAAAAATGCAAACCCATCATCAGTCGTCGACTGAAATTGAAAACGTCAACACGACGAACTCCAGTCATCAATCGTCATCGGAAAGCGAAAGCTTTAACACGCCAAAGCATAAAGTTCCTAAAAAGTCTTGGGTTAAGAGTAGTTCCAGGTGGAAAATAAATTGCCTAATTTTTTCTTTTTGCTGCTGCTTTCAACGAAACAATGGAGAACATTCTAGAAATACAGTCACCTGTCGTCTTCGATGAATCTTTGGCTCATTACGAGATCCACGCTCATCAACCTTACACCAATTCATCGTTCAAAAATAGTGACGAGATTCGTATATCAATTCAACATCAAGACTTGTGCCTTTTACCATCTCGCAGCTCGTTACACATTTGTGGACGATTACGCAGCAACAATAACACTTTGTTAACGAATACTCATTTTGTTAACAATGCCATTTGTCACATGTTTGAAGAAATTAGGTATGAGCTGTATGCTATAGAAATAGATAAATGTAAGAACGTTGATCTCACAACCGTTATGAAGAACTGGTTATCTCTCACTCCAAGTCAAACCTTGGTTGCCGAAAATGCCGTATGGATAAATACCTTAGAACAAGAGGACCGTAAAATAACTAATGCGAATGGCGACTTTGACATTTTGATTCCTCTGAGCTTCATACTTGGATTCGCTGAGGACTATCGTAAAGTGCTAGTGAATATGAAACATGAATTAATTCTCGTAAGATCGAGTACTGATTTAAATGCAGTTTATCAAACGAAGAAGACCGTGGCCGACGTTGAAGCTTACGAAGAATTCAAGATTAATGTAACACGTCTCGAATGGCTTATGCCCTATGTGACTGCATCGAATGCAAAGAAAATACGTCTACTCGACTTTTTAAAAAGCGAACGAAGTATTTCAATGAGTTTTCGTAGTTGGGAACTGTACGAATATCCAGCGCTGCCTGCAAACACAAATCACGTCTGGACAGTTAAAACGACAAATAAGTTGGAGAAACCACGCTACGTCATCTTAGCCTTCCAAACCAATCGAAAAAATGAATCAAACTCTAACGCTAGTATATTTGATCATTGTAACATCAGAAATGTAAAACTGTACCTCAACTGTCATTGCTATCCATACTGTAATCTCAACATTGATTTCAGTAAAAATCAGTACGCAATGTTGTACGATATGTATGCCAATTTTCAAAACGTATACTACGGTAAGGATGTCGAACCGATGCTCAAAAAACTCGAATATAAAAATTACATGCCACTCGTAGTGATTGACTATTCGAAACAAAACGAATCATTAAAGACTGCTCCAGTAGATGTGCGCTTGGAGTTCGAAACCAGAGAAAATATTCCCGAAGGAACTACAGCGTATTGTCTTATTCTACACGATCGCATCGTTCAGTATAATCCGATAAATGGAGATGTGAAGAAACTTATTTAGGGGGGGGGGGGGTATTAAAGAATTGACTCTTTCCTTAAGCAGCTCAGTAGTAGCTTTCTATCGCAATGGAGTACGTAGTGGATATGCAAGGCTTCATGATGCCTGGCAAAACTTATGCTGTGAAAGAGTTAGCGATACTTCTACTTAACTACAACGAAGAACCGCTTGTACGCTTGTTCAAACTTCCCTTACCATGGCGAAGACTAACGGAGAAATATAAGCGAGAAAATCTCTGGTTAGAACTCTACTATCATGGATTAACATGGAACTCTAGCGATTATAAATACGAAGAGCATAAATTCATCATCACAGATACACTCAAAGATGCCACAAAAATTTTCGTTTCCGGAGATTTGAAAAAAAAATGGTTAGAACGATATGTCCTAAAAGTTTTCGATTTGAATGATTGGGACTATTCGCCTTTCGAAAAATTAAAATCAGCTACCGTATGCCCTAATCATAACGGCAAATACGTAACGACATGTGCACATCAAAACGTTAAATTAATGAAAAAGTTTTATATCGATGGCTGTTGTATGGATTGGGAAGAGAGCGATGAAGTCGTTGAAGGATTTCTATAGTGATTTTATTTCTAAGTAAATACTTTGTAGAATAATATGTATTTTTTAAGAACATGTAGAATAAGATATATTTTTTATCAATAAAAAAAAAATTTTTGTTTCAATTGATACAAAAAAATATTCTTTTATTTTTTTATTAAACCATCCAAAAAAGTGAAATTCTTCGCTGACTCTGACGATGACAGCAGCAGCAGCAGTTCATCTTTTTATAATAAATTTTGTATTTTTTTATCAACAAAAAAAATTTATACAACATAGAATTTAGATGAAAAAAAATGTTTATTTATTAGTTGAGGTGGTGTACAATGATGACATGTATAAATATGATTATTATTTCTTCGTTTCGTTATTGAACTGCTGATAGCCTTTTTCTTCAGGAAAATTTTTAGTATTGACCGAAAATTTGGAAATACTTTGTTTCCATGTCGATGATTCTTTGTTCTTCTTTTCGTCCGGGTCTTCCTGTGGAAGACGAGAGTACTTTACTTTAGAGTAGCGATCCATTTTATTGGAATGCTGGTTGATGAAAGATTCGATAATTCTTACACTGTGCTATTTATAGTGGCTTACAACCACGAAGTCTACAAATAAAAGAAAGTAAGCAGGTACTTGCACGTTTTTTCTATTAAACCATCTTCGGTAGATGAGACACGAATGCACGCACACACACGCGCGCCGGCGCGCACACACTGAACATCAAAAAAATTATTATTATTCGTTATATACCAATTATAATAAATATCTATGTATAATATTTATTATAATTAGTATATTTATTAAAATTTATTGTATTAGTGCTTGGGCCCTCCCCAGCAGCAGCAGCCGCCGGCGCCGCCGCCGCTGCCGCCCCCCCCCCCCCCAAATATCAATCGTGTAGCTAGTATACACAATACGAGAGAGGGGGAAGAACGCAGGCCACATAAATAAATAAATTATTTTTCCTGGCTATCGAAGGTGAAACTCTGAGTCGAATTACATTCTATTTGAAATATTAACGTGTGATTTCTTTTCATTGTCCAAAGTCACAATTGTGTTTGACATTAAAAGTAATTTTTGAAATCAATCCAAGGTCAACATTGTTTGTTAATTGTGATGTCGCTAATCACTGATTATTTATATTTAGTTCGTACTCTCGTGGTCTCTCGCGTTATTGAGTAAGAATTCGTTATAAATTAAATAAAGTAAATATATCTAAAATTATTTATGTTGTATAATTTTGATTTTAAAAGTGAAAATTAAATTTATATAATAAAAATATATAATTATTTAGGATGGAATTAAGGAAGGACAGGCTTTGCCCTAGTTTCTCATGATGCGAAGTGTCCCATGAGCAGAGCATAAGTCTCTCTTGGAAAAAAGGATGTGATTTAGCCCAAGTTTCTCATAGCGTGAAATGTTCTACGAGTCGAACATAAATCACAATAGGAGAAGTAAGGCTTGCTTAGGTAATCACAAGAGATAAATAACTCAAGTATAAGCCAAGTTTATTAAATCTCTAGTGTTCACTTTGCAAGGCTAGGAGAGAATACTTCCCACCTGTGCAAAATTGAGCCTATTTATATACAGATTTTAGAGCCCCATTTACGCTGGATAACCCTTTTCATGCTGTTTCCGCAAATGTGCGTTTTCTCTTGTTCACAATAAAACCGACCGCGTTAAAGAAAATTTAAATAGTGTAAAAAATACAAAATCTAATATAGATAATTTAGGCATATTTCGCAATTATCGCAAAAATTGTAATTAAAAGTTATTAACTAACAAAGTTAGTTAATTTGTTACTTTGTTAGTTAATTTACACTTTGTTAGCTAATTCAATAGTGTAAATTTTACAATAAAATAATAAAAATTTTACATAGAAAAATAACTTATCGCTTATAGACCATTTAAGAAATCCTTAAATGGTTTAATAATATTTGAATAATAATTAATTTACGTTTTTGGCCAAATCTTATAACGTAAATATAAAATCGGCTTATTAAAAATTATCAATTCTAAAAATTTTGTCAGTAAGTACAGAATTAATGCTTTCGATGAATATACTTTTTATTTTTTATTTTTTTGAAGGAAATGTTAATGGGGAACGCTTTTTACAATTTTTACAAAATTAACTTGTTAAATTAGTAGAAAAATATGATCTTGCTACAAGATTGAGAATATGCATGCAGTTATATGGAGCTCTTACATATTTCCACAAGAATGTCAGAGTTTACCTGAACAACAGATTCAATGGTAGGTGGATTGATCGTAGTGGACCATTTGCATAACCACCACGATACCCAACTTGTTTTCTGACTTTTACTTATGAAGATATTAAAAAAATGTCATTTATGAACAACCACTGATGAATCGAGAAAACATGATGAATAGGATCAGAATAATTTGTCAAAATAGATATTTTACTGTGGATAGTGGAACATTTTCATTATTGTTCGAATTATTATTCGAATACTAAATTTAGAATAATTTTGTAATATTTGTGATGAATCAATAAATCGAAAAAATAATTAAAATTCTTATAATTTATTGTTTACTTTATGATATCTATATAGTCAAGGGAGTATACTGACCCCATACACGATATTCTACTTTAACGTAAAATTTCTCTCTTTTTCCGAATCTGATATGAAAATTAAGGATTTTAACATATTTAAAAAACAATGCAGATTTTAGATTGATTTCAAAATTCACTTTCAAGCTTAAACTCATCCCAACGTCATAAAAATACGTCCCTCACAAAGTTTAGCTACTTTTGTCTCTGAAATATTTTTCGCTAAACTTCATTATTTTCAGATCATTTGGATCAAATATACATAATGAAATTAACCTCTACGCAATCGTGAAAGTTAATCAAATACCACTAATAATACGTCGTTTGAATGTAAAATTTTCCGCTTTTTCCGAATCCGGGGTCAAAAATACGTATTTCTGTTTAAAAAAACCAATATGACCTTCAATTGACTTAGAAAATGAATTTTAAGGTGTTTTTGCAGTTCACACACGTGAGAGCAAGATGGAAAAAGAGGTAAAGTAACGCGAAACTTTGGAAGGGGAACTAATCGATTTATTGAGTTAAACGGTTAAAATTGGACGGTACAATCAATTACACTGAGAGAATTATGCATTCGGAGAAGTACGTATTACAACATTTGGAACTGTTCTGTTCTGTTGGTATTCGTTGGCTCTGGTGTCGACTCACAGTATAGCGAGTCTGTGTCCCATACGGCCATCAACTGACTTGATGCGTTTGCGCGCATGATTCAAATTGGCATTTTATTTGGGTAGAACAAAGCGAAAGAAAAGAAAAGGCAAGTAAGTAAGTAAATAAATAAGTAAGTATTAAATATGTTGAGGAATGGTGAGAATAGATGAATTGATCATAGTAGAAGTAAATGTTATTAAATAGAACTGGACTGACTGCTTTGTTGATGGTGGCGTGGTCCGAAAGGTGGGGGCACTGTGGATCATCCCTACCACCGGGCCTGAGCTGTTAGCTGGCGCTAGAGGCAAGGAGAGCCGGAGAGGTGCACGAGAGGGAGCTTCGGAGACAGAACGATTTGTCCAAACAATATCAAATAATAGTTATAATAAATATAGCAGCGCAATAACAATAAAAAAAATTAGACTAGATCGTTACAAAAACATAACATGTTATAATTTTTTTCTTTTTCCATACTTTGCGATAAGGTCAACTAAAATAAATTCTGCCACAGTTACAACCGACATTAATTTACCTGATGTTTTGACTGTGTTAGAAATTCTGGAGGATTTGATTCACTAATATTCTCAAGCTCAGTTAGAGATTATTAATAATCAAAATTAATTTTTATAATCTGCCGCATTTGGCAACAGACTTTTAGTTTAAACTATTAAGTCACTAGACTAAAACCGAATCCAAAATATATCTAATTTTGAAATATATTTCACCACGTTTGCGTTCATTTCAGACATTACAGAATATAAAATATAAAAAATGAGATTGTAAATATTTTGTTATGAATAAGTAATTAAAAATGCTGAGCTCTGATAAAACTTGATTATATAAAGTTGTTTAAAATAAATAAAAAAATATGAATTTTTTATATCATAGAAACTGAAAAAGTTGTGCTACAATAAAAATATATTTTGACAAATATATATATCTGCTTATAGTTGAATATGGCTACGGAATGAAAAAATTTTCAATCATCGTATGCTAACCATGCACGACTATTCTTGAAAAGGATATATTTGTATCAAAACGTAATATGATCCTTAACACTCACTTCGATCACTGTCATCATTATATTATCCCGTGCTGTAAACAAGTTCTCTTTAAAAATAACAGGGCTTTTCTCGCTCAAGATACATAAAAAGCTAATTGCAAAGGCTTCAGTTTCGTAACTTTTCGACCATGGCGCTGTCCGAACTATCGCAAAATTAAAAAATGATATTTCTCCCTCTCAAGCGTCAGGTAAACGTTTGGTTGATTTCTTGCTAACAGTGTTTATTTAAATTACTTACTATTACGATTGTATTTCATTTTTTCATAGTTTATTAAATTTCTTCTTTTATTGAGTACAGTCGCGCAGAGTAATTCATAGTTATTTCTTTATTAGTATCAATATAGTCTTCATGGTTCATATTAACTAACGAGTGTATTTATGAGTGATTTTTTCTCGCCATAACTTCTATATACTCTGGTAATTATCTTCCAATATTTCTTGACTTTCCACAATTGTTCCTATTTCATTTTTCACTTCCTTCATAAGCCATTGCATGAAGTCTTCTTTGACATCTGTAGATTTAATGTGACTATGAAAAACATTTGTTAATTTGTTATAAAAGCTAATTGGCTACTGTTGTTTGAATTTAAATTTTCCTGATGTTCTATTGGGAATAAATAAAAATTGATATTAATAACGACTATCAGTTAAGTTGTAAACTATAAGCCAAGACTAGAAGGTACCGTACGAATACAACGGCATTTTAAGTAGAGCAAGTCAATATGCGTTATTTTATTCAAGAATAAAAAAATTCATATTCAAATGTATAAAAATTTGGAACATCAAACAATAAAGTTCAACAGATATGCACTTCCATCTTTGATATTAATAAACTAGGAAATGTGTAAAATTTGTTAATTTCTCTTGATCTGTTGATATACTCATCGCTGCTTAAAAGCTTTAGATTTAATGGTATATAACTCATTTTTATACACTTATTTGACACAATTGATATAATGTACTATAGCCTAACTCGCATATCAAATCTGTTTTTTGAAGGATATATATCTTTATACAGGAACATGATCATTTTTATAAACACAAATATTTTTTAATTTACAGCAGTAATGATTAATTTTTTATATACGAAGCAAATGGCTGATCTCTGCTCAGTCTATGAGTTTTAAATGTATATTTGTAAGATATTTATCGATTGAACATGCCTAACGAGATATAGGGATCAGTGATAAATTAACGAAAGATAGTAAAACTGATTAATAATTCAATAATTTGATTATCATTAATGATAACATATCAAAAATTGATAATCTCTATCTATTGAATATGTTATCTATCTTACGTTTGAATGTTATTTTTACAGAAATAAACGTGTGTAATCACTAGCAAAAATCACGCGCAATGTTTCTGCGCTATCACTTTCGTGATGAGGTACTTGAGTAATTTATAAATAATAGTTTTTTATCAACGTACATAAGAGTAAGCCATATAACTGTACAGTTTATACAATAGAACAAGTATTTAATTACCTAAAAGTATAAAATAGTTAATTATGTAAAGGACTATGTTTTTAGCGCGGAATTGTGTATACTCTTATATATTCTTATACAGGGTGTCCCATTTTAAAGGAACCACCCCGAAATTTTCTACGGTTGGGGTTCTACAAAAAATTTGATCAGACAAAAGTTGTTTGGGACAATGAGGGACGGTCAACCCCCTTTCTTATCCCACTGGGGTAAGTGTGAAGTTAATAATAATAATAGTAATAATAATAATAATAATAATAATTGGCGACAGCTCACTCGATCCTTCTATACGGCGCGAAAATATGGGCAGAGTCCCTGAAGACAAAGAAATACTGTAAGTCGATGATGATGGTACAGAAACAGGGCGCACTGCGAATCGCTTGCTCCTACCGGACAGTCTCTGCGCAGGCTGTTTTGGTGGTGGCTGACGTAATACCCGTGGATCTTCTGGCCTTTGAACGCAAAAGGATCTACGGGAGCAGCGCGGACATAGGACGAAAGAATGCGACAATCGCTGAGCGCGACAGGACAATTGACATTTGGTAAGGCCGATTGACAGAGGAACGAGGTGGTAACTGGACGAGATGATTGATACGGGACTTGAGGCTGTGGCTCGGAAGGAAATTTGGTGATGTAAATTTCTACGTCACCCAGCTCTTGACGGGCCACGGGTACTTCCGACGGTACCTTTACAATATGAACAGACTACGAACACCCGACTGTAAGTACTGTGGACACAAACGAGACGACGCGGAACACACGTTTTTCGCGTGTGACCGCTGGACAAGACTCAGACAGGAACTGGAAGAAACGGTCGGCAGCATCACCCCCGATAACATCGTGGCTCTGATGTTGCGTGAACCCGAATGGTGGCGCTTAGTCGCTATCTATACGGAAACTATACTGAGACGTAAGAACGCGGACGGCTGCTTGACAGATGACTGAGCAGACGAAGTGACGTGACGTAACGAGATACGGAGGAACGACACGAACGGACGAACACAGACAGAACCTCCAGTCAGAACTAATATTAATATAGGCCCTAGCTGGGGGGAAGGACACCAAGGAGATAGCGGTTTAGTAGCTAGGCCTATTTTTTTTCGGGGAGTCCCACATAACCCCTCAGTCAGAAAGACTAAGGGGAATCCGCAAAAAGGATTCCGCAACTCTTTGTAAAAAAAACAATAATAATAATAATAATAATAATAATAATAATGATAATAATAACCCAATACCCAAGATAAATAAAAGTTCTATTATCAAGGTCATTTTTTATTTAATCATTACGTGTGTTCGTGCCACAATCTAATCAATGTATGCAATCTAACCAATGTATGCAAAGAGGGAGAATCCAGTCTATCTAGGCAAGGTGAGAATGCTGAGTCGATCAAGATAAGACGTTGGCTACCCAGCCAATGAAGGCAAGGTATTAATTACCCAGCCAATTAAGGCAAGGTGGAAATGCCAAGCCAATGAAGACAAGACGATGACTACAGATAAAGTTATGATGAAGGTTGTAACACAAACATTTATCTCATAAAATGTTCAAAAATGCCGCCGTTCAAATTTATACAGTGTTGAATTCTACGTTCGAAGTTTTCAACTGTGGACAACAAAACGTTACGCGGGATAGCTCTACAAGCTTGTATGATGCGTTGCATCATATCTTGCCGTGTTGTTGGTTGCTGTGCATAAACAACACTTTTCGAATAGCCCCATAAAATGAAATCTGGACTTGTTAGATCTGGTGATCTTGGACACCACTCAGTAATGTCACTACCAATGCTTATTCGTCGTTTTCGATATCGTTGGTTCAAGAAGTGACGAACTATTAGAGAGCATTACAATTATTGATAATACGGTGCACCGTCCTGTTGAAGCCATAATTGTCGTCTTCTTTCCAAGTCCACATCTTCCAATAATTCTGGTAATTCATTTGGCAGGAAATTAAAATATGCTGCGCCATTGACATTCCCATCGAAAAAATAAGGTCCTATCAGATAACCATTTATTATACCGCACCAAACTACGAGGCTCCATCTATGCTGATTATTAACATGACGTACCCAATGAGGGTTTTGGATAGACCAATAATGACTATTATGGCGATTGAGTTTCCCATTACTATGAAATGTAGCTTCGTCCGAAAACATTACGTATCTGAAAAATTCAGGATCTTCACGAATCCTTGCTTGTGCCCAATTGTAGAATTCGAGTCTGCAGCGGAGATCATCTGGCATCAAAGCTTGAGTCAAAGTTATGTGATACGGATGAAATCTATGAAGCCGCAAAATTTTACCGGTTGTTGTTCCTGGGATTCCAGTACATCTCTGAATTTCACGCAAATGAAATTTGATATGATGATCCAAATAAACCATTGCCAAAACAACGAGAATTCGTGGATCATCGTTGTTCTGTTTCATAATACGACGACGTTTTCGGCGTATTCGTGGTCGACGTCTCTCTCTTCGTTCAATGATTCGGATTCTTAAGTGGATTGGTCACCGAAGTCTCCCTGCGCAATGTTGACGGTCAAAGCTGATATCGTGCTGCAGCAAGATATTACCGTCTAGTTATTGGGTTGGGGGAGCAAGATATCATCAGCAAGTTATTGGGTTATTACAATTAAACTTACCCTTGCCCGATCATCCCTGTGCATAGATGAAGAAAATAATAAATTTGACCTCTACATGACCTTAGGGGGGGCGGTTAACCGCACCCCACACATAATACCTTATCTGAACGTAGAATTTCTTGCTCTTTCCGAATCCGGGATCAAAATTATAGGTTTCTATTCAAAAAATGACTTAGACCTTCAAATGGCCTTGAAAATAAATCTCAAGGTCAAATCTGATTTCTGTGAAAGGTGTCCCTCATTGTCCCAAACAACTTTTCTCTGAACAATTTTTTTGTAGAACGCCAACCGTAGAAAATTTCGAGGTGGTACTTTTAAAATGGGACACCCTGTATATTCTTGCATTTTCGAATCAAAATTTACGTTCCATGCGTACGGGTACGCTCAGTTGAAATACGTTTGGAAGATGACTCATATACGAGTATAATGTTTCCCCTCTCCAACCTCCTCTAGCGTAATAGACATTATTACAGAGAAGAAGGTCCTCACGCGTATGAGACCCTCTTACCATTGAGCGTCCTCTGTATGGAAAAACCCGAATACGGCCATCCACAGTAGAAAAAACTAAAATCTAATAAATAGTAATTCTCTCATCTCAAATAAGTTACCATATAAGAATTACTTGGAAAAGTAACCTAATCTATCCTGATTAATCTATATTTATTACTGCAAAATATCTCTACGTAAAACCAACAAAGCTTTGTAGGTAAAAATAGAATCGGGTTACTATTTAGTAGGGTTGTAATAATTTTCTCAAGAGTAACCGACAATTAATAGGCTCATTCTCTTACGTCAATGAAAAATTATTATATATAAATTATAACGATAAATCAAATAGTTAAAACCGGAGTCATCCGTAAAATTATTGATGAGGTGGATATGATAGGCGTGAACGTTTCCACTAAATAATAAACTGGACGTGTATATTAATCGCGCGTGAAACTAAAGTTGAAATAAGGATCAGCGGCAGATAAAATTGAGTGACAGACGCTTAATTTTAACATACTTTATTAGTAAATGAAACATCTGTATATCTTAGTCTGCCCGGTCACGTCACTCTTGCGAGAATATCAACTTAAGAAAATGGTGAAGTACAGTGTAAAATGACCACAAAATGTGTTACTAGCAATCTGCTCAATAACCTCCCTTTTTGAACTTGACGAATGCAGCTGACCGTAATGCCTGACACGAGGGCTAAAAAACTGCTTGACCGCATACGCGTGAATATAATGCCCGAACATATAAGAAACAAGAGAGAGAGAGAGAGAGAGAGAGAGAGAGAGAGAGAGAGAGAGAGAGCGTGAAAGAGAGAAATATAGCATCGGCTGTCTGCGCCTTGGCAATCGTTTTTAGCTGTTGTCTCATCTGCTAGCGTTTGCCAATGATACTGCTGTTGTTGTTCTGCTGTTGACCATTGCTGTTACCGCTTGAACAGCCATATGTTCCGGCAACATGGATCCTTGTCAGATAATATGTCGTGGACAAATATGCTTCATGGTTTAGTTCAGAGCCTATGGGTTTCTCGTTCGTAAGCGTAATGCAATACATAGGCGCTACAAACGTAATAGGTGTATTGCGCTTTTAGATGTGTTTCTTTAGTTTAGCAATGAGACTGAAGAGCGTATGGAAAGCAAGCGTCATTTCACTTGAGACGATTGAGAACGTAATGGGCGCCATATTAACTATGAGTTACAATGATTGTGCTTATAAGTCTATTAATTACAATAACGTTCGTGCGATATCTTATTTCTTTTCATAAGTCGGTGGAGTAGACAGAATCCATCAGGGATTGATCGTAAAAGTTCTCCTTGTGATAAATACTAACTTGGTGGCCGTGTCTAATTTCTTTTTCTCCCTGAGTATCTCCCTGCTATCTAAAAATAAAAACATCTGATAGCCCTTAAAAAGTATAGCACACCATAGATCTCATCAAACTAGCAATCCAATGGCGCTGCTCTGCCTCGTGTTAAAAATATTTAAGAAGTTAGTCCAGACCAGATCATAGAGTATCTTCACAAGAACGATTTCCTTAACCTTCTCTAGATTAATTTCAGGAAACATCATAGTACACAAACAGCGCTGATTAAGCTAACTAATGACATTTACTTGGCCGTTGACACTAAGAAAATGACGTCACTGTTATTACATAGACCGATAAAGAACCTAGAAAACATATCCATTGTCCCTAAGTTTTCGATGAGCTGATTCCGAATTTGGCTTCAGAATCGACTCATTACTCTAGATTTTTGAGATATACAAGAGGAAATCTAAAAGTGCAAAAAATATACTTGTTATCACTTTTCAAGGTTATGTAACATAGTGAATACATTTTTTTCAAAAACTAAATGTATCACCTAAAAGTAGAAGTCTTATTCTTCAAAATCTTTCTTTCTAATTTAAAAAATATACATTTTTCTTCAAGTTATTGTTAATTGAAAATTATTATCTCAGTTGATTTCTTACAACATGATCTCATTGAACAAATGATTAGGAAGTACATCATACTATGATTCTGTTTATGAGGATGCTGAACGCATATAAACCGTTAATCTTTGACGAAGGCTGTTCATTGGTTGTCTTTTCTGACCTCAAAGTATACAAATTTTATCTATGCTAAGGTTCTTAGTTAATAGACCTCATAAGCTGTAGTATCTAATAAGCGATTAAGGTACGGATTATTCGTACATATAATAACAAAGTAACCACGCATGCCATATTTCAAGAACACTAAGGGCTGCTAACCTAATTCCTCAAGTAGCGGAACCCTGAAGTCTTAACTCCAATAATGCTAAGGATTGTGTGCCTTCAACCCCAGATAGGTGAAACCCAATAACGCTAAGGGCTGTGAGTCTTAAACCATAGATAGGTTTACCCTAATAATATTGAGGGATGTGAATCTTAAATCCCAGACAGGTTAATCTTCATAACACTGAAGGCTGTGACCCTTAAACCCCAGGCAGATTAATCCCTATAATTATAATGGCTGCGGCCTTTGAATCCTAGATTTTTAAAGATCAACTCTTTAATCTAAGTACATATAACCAATTAATAAAATAACGGTCATAATAATTCAATAACCTAATAACCCAATGAATCCTTAAGCCAACCCGATATCAAGCGTTCGGTTAACCTTGAGCATTAACTCCCAAGAGCCCATTTAATCCTGCGTCAGTTCGAGTAAGATTTAATTGAAGATCTTCTTTGTGATTTCTAATTTTTTGCATGTTGGGTTGATAAATAACTGTTATTGAAATGAATACTTTCCGTGTTAGAGATCGTGCTTGACCGTTGGACTAACGGATAAGTTTCCTTTCTGAAGTTTTATTTCGTTCTACACCAGTTGGAGCTGCAACGTGAGAAAGAACTGTCACCTTCTTATTAATGTATGATATCCGTATTAGAGATTGTGCTTGCGCGGTGGACTAACGCATAAATTTAGAAAAAAATATTAAGGATTCCATGTATAAATAAAATAGAGAGTTTTAGTTCTGTTTGTGGAAAGCTTGATGTTTCTCGGTGTCGACAAAAAATAAATGATAACATCAAAAAATTGTTTGTTGCTTGTTATAAGACACCAATAAAAAATTTTGAAAAACCATGGGCTCCTAAATTTGTATGTGATGTTTGTTGGAGAGCTTTAAATAACTGGCCAAGTATTAAGAATGAAGTAGTTTTTACACAAATAGTTTGACACGAGCCTGTAAATTGTATTGATGACTGTTACTTTTGTAAATGTTATCTGACAGGTTTTAACCATATCGATAGTCTCTGTGGTATATCCTAAAGTCTAAAGTGTAATGTCAGCCCAGTATGGAAAAATCAAAAGACTTGAAAATTCTGGTCCAGAAACTGAAAGACTTCAAACAGTAAAATCTGAGCAAGAAAGTGATAATGATGAAATAGAAGAAAATACTTATTTGAATGATAGCAAGTCTAAACTTTTTAATTAAAACGATTTAGATGACTTAATTCATGATTTAAATCTACCTAAAGACACAGCAGAGTAGCTTGCTTTACAATTTAGTGAGGGAAATCTTGTAGTATCTAGGACAAAAATGACTTTTTATAGAAATAGAGATGAGAAGTTTCAAAAGTGATCCATATGTATAACACAGAAGAAGATTATAAACCAGAAAACTAATGACTATTTAGATTTCTCATTACAATGTTTCATAATCGAAATAAATATGCGGTTATCCTTGTTCGAATGCTCATAAAAGATGATCCCGTCGATTACCTTCCCGAAATTATTGAAGCATATAGCGAAGAAATAGATGACAGATTGTTTTACTAAGGCATAAAACAGAAAGAAAAACATTATCAAGGTAGATGGGAAGAAAAAATAATGGCAGATTTATTGTTGGGTTTTACAAGGACATAATTTATTAACTAAAGATCAGCGCAAATTTCTTAAACAATTATATTTAAAGGAAAATGAAAACACAGTCGTAAGAAGACAAAAGCAAGGCTAAAAAATACTATGAGATTTCGGAACAGATAGATGAAAAATATCGTATTTTTAAGTTAATTGTAGATTATAGATTCAAGGTTCATCTATCTGGGATTAAAGAGTTGTAGACCTGAGCGTTATTGGAGTTAACCTATTTGGAGTTTAACACTCGCAACCCTTAGCGTTATTGGGGTTAACCTGTATGGGGTTTAAGACTCACAGTCCTTAGTGTTATGGGATTTGAGATTTCAGAGCTAAGCTGTTTGAGGATTTGAAGTTATCAATTCTTAATGTTTTTCGAGTGTGGTATGCATAGTTACTTTGTCATTATACGAGAAGTATTCAAAAAGTAAGGTGACTTTTCAAATTTCACGGGCAACGTACTTTCGATTATTGATTTTTTTGTTTTGTTATGTTGGTACACTCTTCCCGAACATCTTTACCAAGTATAGCATTTTTTGCTTGGTTGTGAGAGGCGTAAAGGTTATAAGTGTTTTGCGTGCTCGGCGATTTCTTGCCATCGAAAAATATGGATCAAAGGATTTGCATCAAATTTTGTGTAAAAAATAAAATAAAGTGCTCCGAAACACTTGAAATGTTGACGGTGGCATACAGTGAAACTGTTCTGAATAAAAAAAATGTTTACAAGTGGTACAAACTCTTCCAAGATAGCCGGGAAGATGCCAATGACGAGCCTCGCTCTGAACGCCCAAGCACGTTAACAACTGATGAAAACGTTCAAGCAGTGAAGAAAATTGTTCTGGAAAATCGTCGAATCACTATCAGAGAAGTTGCTGAGGATGTTAGTATATAGCTTGGCTCGTGCCATGAAATTTTTTCTAACGTTTTGGGCATGAGACGTGTGTCAGCGAAGTTTGTTCCGAAATTGCTAAATTTTGACCAAAAGAACCGTCGTATGAGCATCGCTCAAGAACTGTTGAATGACGTCAACGACGACCCAGATTTACTCAAAAGGGTCATAATTGGTGACGAATCATGGGTATATGGTTATGATATATAAACCAAAGTCCAATCGTCCCAATGAAAGAGCCCAGATGAGCCAAGACCGAAAAAAGCACGCCAAGTTCGATCAAATGTCAAAGTTTTGCTCACTGTTTTCTTCGATTACCATGGCGTGGTGTATCAGGAATTCTTACCATATGGACGTACGGTCAATAAACAGTATTATCTTGAAGTTATGCGCCGTTTGCGAGAAGCAATACGAAGAAAACGCCCAGAATTGTGGAAAAACAATTCATGGCTTTTGCATCACGATAATGCCTCTGCTCACTCATCTTTGCTTGTGAGAGATTTTTTGGCCAAAAACAACACCACAATCATGCCTCAGCCACCATATTCACCGGATTTGGCCCCATGTGACTTTTTCTTGTTCCCAAAACTAAAGAGACCTATGAAAGGACGGAGATTTGCAACGATTGGGTTATTAATTGCGAAAAACCGTTGGCATAAGTGTATTGTATCTGAGGGGGATTACTTTGAAGGGGACAACATAAATATTGATAAATAAATAAATATTTTTTCTTAAAAATACAAAGTCACCTTACTTTTTGAACACACCTCGTATATATATATATATATATATATATATATATATATATATATATATATATGAATAATCCATACTCAATATTACAGCTTATAAGGTACAATAACTGAAAATCTTGTATACTTTGAGGTTAGATAGGACGATTAATGGACGGCCTTCGCCAAAGATTGATGATTTATACGCGTTCAACATCCTCATAAATAGATTCATAGTATGGTGTACTGCCTAATCATTTGTTCAATGAGATCATGGTGTAAAAAATTGGTTAGGATAGCAATTTTCAATTAGCGATAACTTGAAGAAAAATGAATATTTTTGAAATCAGTGAGAAATATTTTGAAGGATAAGACTTCTACTTTTAGGTAATACATTCAGTTTTTGAAAAAAAAATTTTTCGCTATGCTACTGTGACAGCGGGCCATATTATCAAAATTTTCAAAATTTCAAAGGAATAATTTTTCCTAGTATTAAGACCAACGGCAGAGTTGAAACCATTTCCCATGAGCTGGGGGAACGGACTCAAGTGTCGCAGAAAAATTCTCCTTGATAATCTCCAAACGGCAATAAAGTCTATAGTCCAAATATATGTAAGCGTGCATTCCTTTTTTTATTACGCTCTTCCGCCCCTCGCGCCCTCGCACTTACATACGAAGTGCATACAGCCTCCGAACACGTGGGCACCGAGATGCCGATAAGAGAAGGGCCATAAAATCGCGTCTGCATCCTGTTCACATCATGACTAACGAATTTTTCCCTTTCCAACTAGAAATTAGGCATTAGAAATTATGTAATAATTTTTTTTTTAATTTGAATATTTTTACTTCAATAATATATCAGAAATAATTTTAGCCTCTCGAAACCTCTTATCGAGTTTTCGCTTTGGAGCTTAGTTTTAAGCAGAAAATAAGAAAATACAAAAAAATACGTTAATTTTAACGAATATAATGTTACTGAAAAAACTTTTATTATAAGAAATTAATCTACACAGCGTAACGTGCGAGATAATAAGCGTCGCTCTATTTTTATAAATTTTATTATTACATAATTATTGATAACTGTATTTTGTGGCGAATTGAATTATAATGTTGATTGTTAATATAAGTAGTGTATAAGCTATGTATTGGTCGATTATGTTTTCTCCGACTTCAGTTAATTAACAATTACGAAATTTTAAACTAATCTTGTCTGCGAATGATACTTGAAGAGCAATCTCACGAGCTAAGGCCTGTACCCTTGCGTCCGCGCTCCCGATTTTCTCCACGCCCCCGCTTCAATCAGGGCCCGAAAATCCAGCGAGGAAAATCAGAAGAAACAAACGGACCAATTAACACATCACTGCTTGCTCCACTCCTCCCGAAACCGAGAGGCTGAGAGTGAGACTCATCAACCATCATTCAACCATCTGATATAAAAAGGGCTGCATAAGACCCAAAGGGCAGTCGTCGTCGTAGTTGTTGTTGTCGGAGTTAGAGTTATTGCAGTTCAAGTTGTAAGAGAAATATTGAAGTGTAAGAAAAATATTGAATACCAGTGCTGAAGGAAACATAGGAATCAACACCAAGAAGTCAGATCCCAAACAAGAGTCAAGCAGCCAAGCAGACAAGAAGCGAATCAAAAAGCCAAGCAGCCAAGAAGTCCAAAAAGTGAAACGAATAAAATCGACTAATACAGAATTAGGAGCCGTAAGTTAAAAAGTGACAAGTTTCAATAAAAGAGTAAGCAAATAAAATTTTTAATTTTTTAGTAACCTATCTATCTCTCCTCTCTCTTATAAATAGCTCGCAATCCAAAAATTCTTCCCTTTACCGTATTTGGAGACTACTTTTGATAGGCTCCAAATACAATTTATTAGAAAAAACGGGTTCTACTATTGATAGGACTCAGGATACTTCGCGCTCTCGGATTACAACTATCGATTGGAATCCAAGAGCAGAAGTATAGGTTTAGTGACACTGTCCCCCTCGGTATTATTAATTTTCGATTAGTGATCCCGCTAGCTTATGCGAGAAATCGCAGGCTAGCCACAATAGAACCCTGAGAGTACGCCAAGCCTCAGGTGCACCTGAGACGTGTCGTTGCTACGACGTCACACTACATAACCTTCAAAAGTGCTTAAAAGTGTGTTTCTCACACTTTGAAGTTAGAATATTTTGGAAATCTAGGGTGATGGTTCAATTCTGAAGCCAGATTTGGAATCAGCGCATCGAAAACTTTCTGGAACATAGGGTTTGCTTTCTGGGATTTTCCATTTTTTAAATTTTGTTGGCCTGTCCAAATTATTATACAAGCTTTATTTTATGAGGTTTTTGAGGGCGGCATTCCTGTGGATTATATCATACTTGTAGAGTTGTACACCAAAAGGCACCAATAAGAATCGTGACTAAAATTAGTTGGAGACCGACCTGGGAATATCACAGTGCTGTGTTCTTGCCGTAAGCTTGGAGTAAAGATGGCACCCAAAAAAAGAGAGACTGAACAGCAAGCTTCTTTATTTCTATACTGCTTCGTCAGATGATCAAGCTTCCGACGGATACATACTTACTCTTCTCTGACCACTATTCTTTTGCTCGGATATACTACTGTTTCCACTTAGAAACAATCGCACCACACGATAATAATTAGATGGAGAGAGCAAGCGAACAAAAACCAAGGATAAGTTGAGCGAAAACACAGGCATTGTATTACCGGTCAAAGTTATGTTAATTGTCTTTTCATCGAGTGCTGCCCTTTCCTTCTACTTCACGTATGCTTACCTATTCTGAGTGCTTCCGAATTTTTCGTCAATTCTTTCTCTCACAGCCGCGCTTACTGTGCTCTATCGCAGTCGCTCTTTGATATATGCGTATGTATGCTTTGTGCTAGGTACTTAAATGATCCTTCTGATTTAGTAGCTGAATGGTTAGGTTTTCCTTACCTATAACACAGTTTCCTCTCAATATCATTTTTCGAACAATCTAATGTCATGTTTCCGTATATCAAATACGTGTAGCATCTTGTAGCTATTTTCTTTTCTCGTACACAAATGTTAGTCCATCCTACAGTGACCTCGTCCGGTTTTAGTAATTTTCGGGTGGTCATAGCTCTTGGCACATTTACGACTGCTATTCTTGTTTTCTTTGGTCCTGTTCTGAAATTTTTCACCCCCAGCTGCTCTAGTATAATATCTTCAAGGACTGTGATGATGGCTTGCTGCACTTTGTCTTTCATAATTTCGGCTTCGAGATATCTAATCTTAAGTGTGACCATTGGCACTAGAGCCTTTACAGGTAGTTGATTATCAACTATCGTTAATAGAGCACTGCAAACTTCCTTCAGTTTGGAGCTTTTCATCAGCTCGGGTAACAGATTTCAATTTCTGGTTTCTTGCATCTTCTCCGTCTTTTGTCTCAATAGTTTCAGTATTTCAGCGTAGCTTATGTCACTGTCATTGTCTTCTTTATGAAAATCGGTTTTGCTTTCGTCTTTAGAAGGTTTATTTATCCTGATGGCGTTCCCACCAGTGTTAATTCACGACATATCGATTGTCTTTTTGCGCCCCCTTCTCGTTTCCGGGCTACTTTGCAATACTTGATGTTTTGACAGAGCTTGGATTATTTATCTATCTATCCATCTATCTCATTTTATAACGTTAGAATCGACATGCTAGGCCAGATTTGTGTTATGGATTTCTGATTATTTTTCTGTCGAAGGATAAATAAGTCCTACGCTAATAAAACTTAGATATGTTCTCTGTTTCATGTGGCCACTTTTACTCGTTTTTCACATTTTATCTCTTTATTTTTTCATCAAACGGTATCTTTGCTTACTTAGTGCAAGTGTGCACTGTACATTTTTTCATGATTGTACTTTTGCACATCATTTCCAACTCGTTCTTGGAACTACATCTTGGCACACCAGCCGGCGTGTAATTACCGAGGCAACGATAAGATGCAGTTTTACGAGAAAGAATCTTGCACTGAAGGAGTCAGTGGAAGTGCGTTATTAAATATACAGGCACTCGAATTATCTATCTAGAATAATATAGCGCAATAATATATAACGCATCATCTACAATTCTTTTCTCACTAATTTTTTTGCTCTCTCTCTCTCTCTCTCAATTATATAATTTCTCTTTAATTCATTGTAAAAGTCAATCTTCTTTTTATTAGTAATATTTGTAATAAAAAAATATTCTTCACAAATTAAAAGTTTGACTGCCGATGTGAAATAGGATAAATTTTGTTGCAATATGGAATTTTATAATGTTCAAGTGATTTCCAGCCTTAAATTATAGTTTACATCTTATCTATCATTAAACAGTATTATTCCGTGTTTTTAGTATCTAATGATATTAGGGAGTTTAATTCAAAGCCATAAAATTAATTACCTGCTTTTATTTCATCAAGTAAGAAGCCAGAAATTTTTAGTCCTTCCAGAACTGTTGGAAGAAGCTCAGCAATGTAACCTGTTAGAAGAACAGCGGCTGCTATGCGCTCTTCAGTTTCCTGTCGCGTTTTTAGCGCTTTTCCGCATTGTCTCACTCTTCGGTTCTACAATTTTAATAAACTAATAAGTACATAAGTAAATAAATATTTCAATCGATTGGTTCGATGAAACAACAAGTTTAATATAAGTAAATTTATCTCACCTTTTCATCTCGAAGACGTCTGTCCTGTTCTTCGAGTCGCTCTTCCTCAGCTTTGTCTGATACCCGAAGATCCAGGAATTTTTTTTGTTGCTCTCGCAATAAAGCCATTTCTTCTTCTTCGAGTACTTCAATCAAAGCTTGTTCAATGGTTTTACCGACCAAAACCTCAAGAATAGGTTGCACTTCCACATCGTAGTCAAACAACTAATGGGATATAATGATTTTCAGCTTCAATAAATATCCACACTTCAATCCTTTTTTTGTATTTTTATCTTACCATTAACACAGGTCTGCATGGTTTCGTTATAGAATAGCTGAAAATCATTTCCATAGTAATTTTTAATGTAGAAATTGAATATCAACTCACAATTGCTCCATCACATCAAATTTTTGAGTAATTCTAACCTAAAAGTGTAACAAACGCGGTTTTTCAATTTACTTAAGCACCAATAAGTTCGTGAATTTTTATTTTTGAAATCTAATAAAATCAACAAAAAGGACCACTTTTATAGCTTTCTATTTAACTATTTACATTTAAGTTTTGAATTTTTCTAACCGCAATTATGGCTGATTGAAAAAAATTTGCAGGTTTCGTAATAATCAATGTATTGTAAAAAGAAAAAATAATAGGATCTGAAATTCGTTTTTACATTGTAATTTCTGATGAACGAAGAATTATATAGAATGATCAGTGATCATAGTTAGGGCATTGACAAATTTTGTTTCCTATCATTTTTTTCGTTCATATATCGGTTAATGCGAAAACTGCAATTTTTTTTTCAATCGATAACGCCAGTAAGAAAAATTCAAATCATAAATGTACGAGGTGTGTTCAAAAAGTAAGGTGACTTTTCAAATTTCACGGGCAACGTACTTTCGATTATCGATTTTTTGTTTTGTTATGTTGGTACACTCTTCCCGAACATCTGTACCAAGTTCCAAGTATATAGCATTTTTTGTTTGGTTGTGAGAGGCGTAAAGGTTATAAGTGTTTTGCGTGCTCGGCGATTTCTTGCCATCGAAAAATATGGATCAAAGGATTTGCATCAAATTTTGTGTAAAAAATAAAATAAAGTGCTCCGAAACACTTGAAATGTTGACGGTGGCATACGGTGAAACTGTTCTGAGTAAAGAAATGTTTACAAGTGGTACAAACTCTTCCAAGATAGCCGGGAAGATGCCGATGACGAGCCTCGCTCTGGACGCCCAAGCACGTTAACAACTGATGAAAACGTTCAAGCAGTGAAGAAAATTGTTCTGGAAAATCGTCGAATCACTATCAGAGAAGTTGCTGAGGATGTTAGTATATCGCTTGGCTCGTGCCATGAAATTTTTTCTAACGTTTTGGGCATGAGACGTGTGTCAGCAAAGTTTGTTCCGAAATTGCTAAATTTTGACCAAAAGAATCGTCGCATCATGAGCATCGCTCAAGAACTGTTGAATGACGTCAACGACGACCCAGATTTACTCAAAAGGGTCATAACTGGTGACGAATCATGGGTATATGGTTATGATATCGAAACCAAAGTCCAATCGTCCCAATGGAAGAGCCCAGATGAGCCAAGACCGAAAAAAGCACGCCAAGTTCGATCAAATGTCAAAGTTTTGCTCACTGTTTTCTTCGATTACCATGGCGTGGTGCATCAGGAGTTCTTACCATATGGACGTACGGTCAATAAACAGTATTATCTTGAAGTTATGCGCCGTTTGCGAGAAGCAATACGAAGAAAACGCCCAGAATTGTGGAAAAACAATTCATGGCTTTTGCATCACGATAATGCCTCTGCTCACTCATCTTTGCTTGTGAGAGATTTTTTGGCCAAAAACAACACCACAATCATGCCTCAGCCACCATATTCACCGGATTTGGCCCCATGTTACTTTTTATTGTTCCTAAAACTAAAGAGACCTATGAAAGGACGGAGATTTGCAACGATTGAAGAGATAAAGACTGCATCACTGGAAGAGCTCAAGGCTATACCGAAAAGTGCTTATGAGAAGTGCTTTGAGGATTGGAAAAACCGTTGGCATAAGTGTATTGTATCTAAGGGGGATTACTTTGAAGGGGCAACATAAATATTGATAAATAAATAAATATTTTTTCTTAAAAATACAAAGTCACCTTACTTTTTGAACACACCTCGTAAATACTTAAACGAAAAGTATAGTATTACATATTTTGGTAGTTTTATCATATTTGCAAATTATTAAAAATTTGTGGATTTATTAGTGCTCAAATAAAGTAAAACACTAGGATTTTCGCACCTTTCAGTTCGGATGACTTAAAACCTGACTTAATGGAGGAAGTCTGAGTCCAAATTTCATTTCTTATTGAAAATTTACTTCAGAAATAACTATCAATATTTCTATAAAAATTATAACCACATATTTTGCAGATCTGTGTAATTATTTTGATTATTATTTCAATTATTAATCATTACTCTATATAAAAATAGTTACATAAAAATAACTTTTTTAGGAAATTTTTTCATATTTTTATTTTTATTTTTATTCTTCATTTTTATTCGTAACTTACATCTCCGGGTTCTATTTGCGTGGTTGCATCTATTCCTTTTTTTGATTGACAAAAAGGTAGAGTCGCTGGTCTATCCAAAAAATAATCCGTCTGTGATCCGATTTCGATTTCATCAGGTTTTCTAAATAACTAAAATAAAATGATATAGATTCAAAAAGAAATATTTTATATTACGGCATTAAATACTAATAAACGATTATAAAGAGACAATAAAGGACCTCAATAAATGCAATATTAATGTTGATTGAATAAATATATTTCGTATTCACATGAGACATACTCTGTAAATCGATATATTTCAAGGTCAGCATGATTTCCTCAATATCATAAAATTTAACGCATTTTTGAATAACTAAAGCCTTATATGTATGTGTTACCGTGGCAGACTTCCATGCAAAATTTATTTTTATGTTTAATATTTAATTTTATTTTCAGATTTTACTTGTTAACCTCACATTCTAATCTTGAGAAATTTCTAATGACTGTTATAATTTAGAATTTTGCAATCCTATTTATGGTGTTTCAAAACATATTTAAAAAATTTTTGATTCAGAGAAAGGAATATTTTTTATGAATTCGAACAAAATGTAACATTTTTTAAAACAAAAAAGACAATTCAAACTTTTTATTATAAACTTAATTTACGAATATTGTTAAATAAAATATTAATTTCTGAATATTTCCATCTATGAAAAACGCAGAAGTAGCGGTTTTAAACCAGGATAATAGGAAAATAACATATATTAAACATACGATTTATAACGTAATCTTGATGTATATAATATGCAATTATTTCAATACGGTTTAATTAGTGAAACTAGAATTTTCATATTATTTTTTATAAACAATAAATTAATGTGGATTCTCCAAACAGCCTTCTATCTAATAATATACCTCTTCGAGGAGAAATTCCGTTTGTACTGGTTCGTGCTTTCTGTTCATTATTTGCGGTGGTGTACTAATACGCACCAGTGTGGTTTTTGTTTTCTGAACCTGACATCGCTTTTGTATTAACTGACGTTTCCGAGCTTCAGCCTGTCTTGATGTTTGATATCGATCACCGTTGACCTACAATTATCAACATAAATTTCATATTGATCATTAATGAACAGTATTTAGTTTTATCGATATTTTACACAATTTTTTTATACTTTTTCGCCAGTATTAAGTGGATACCATTAGTAAATAAAATCTACTGTAGAAACTGAATAAAAAATACGTACAAGTGGTGTGGATACCGCAAATATACTATCACGAGCGATTCGACGATCAAACATAAGATTTCCAAATGGAGAAGGTTGATCCCTGTTAGAATAATATAAGATTAATAACAGTTGCATAATTCATAAATTAATAAATTTAAAATTCCAATGATTTTTTATTTTATTTGGAACTGAAATAACATTTTAATACTTCTAGATTTACCAAATTTTCAAAATCAAAAAGCAAATGAGGAAAGATAAATGACCCTGAAACAATGGCTGCCCCTATCAAGGTTCACGGTTGGGACCTGTGGCATGAATACCGGAGGCGTAACCTGCGCGACACTACACAATGACTTTCGGCATTAAAATTTTAAACTAATTATATTCTATAAATACATATAATTTAAGAATGGTTCTCATTGCGTTTATTTTAGTAATTTTTATAATAAAATCGAAAAAAAATTATATTTTTTTTATTTAATTTATTTCATTTTGCTAGCGAACCTTCAGAGTGAGCAAAAACTTATTTTCTTTCACAATTTTTTACAAATGAAAGTATCTACTCTTTATCTCCCAAGATAAAAAATATCGATGTATAAAAGAAGAGAGGTAAGTGAAAAATTGAGCTAAAGGAACTCAGCGGGAAATCAACGAAAATCGACCGACAAAAATATAGAAAAACTGCACGTGGTTAACAAAGATAGCAAAAATTATTTATAACTCCACGCAATTTCATTTTTATTGATAATAAAATTATCAAAATTGATCACTGCAAGATCATCGATAATTGTATCTGCGTGGAGTTTTAATAGTTTTTAGAGAAATAAATCTTTTCAATCGTTAGCAAAAATCACACGCAGTTTTTCTCTCCAAACAAAATATTGTTATAACCATCCGTTAAAGAATAAATATTATTTCTTACTACAGTCACATATGTATGCACCTGAAAGATCAGTCGGTAACATAAATCTGTACACTTTTATTATTGTAAGGCACACTTTCAAACTGATAAGAGTTGTATTAATAGGAATGGGTTATTTTCTGAAATAACCGTCAATGTCAACTATTAATTAGAAGTGAATATTTTATGACACGTAAATATTGGAGTAGTTAAAATGATTGGTTATTGAAAAAATAAGCCATTCCTATCACTACAGCTTTTACACTGGTAGGATAAAAGATCTCAGCGAAAAATCAACAAAAATGAAATTGGAAAAATAAAGAAAAATTGCGCATGATTGGTAAAGAACGCAGAATTCATTGATAATTTTGCGCAAATAAGATTTCGTTAATAACAAAAATTCCGAAAGTTGAACACCTGCAGGATTTGCTGGACAGGTGGTTAGACTTGGCTAATTACTATACTGATGTTCAGTAATCTCTACTTTATTTTCACTATAATCTATGTGTGTAGCGGTCTCGACTCGAGCTCTGGATGGCAAGGCGTTCAGAGGTTAAATAGCGGCGGCGTCGCTACCGCTCCCTCAATTCTCTCGCGAATCTCTATCTCGCTCTGAAGTGCGCACATGCGTATGACGTTTAGTCGGGCAGGGTATCTACACACCCCTAGATCAATAGAAATTGAATTTGCGTAGTGTTTTTGAGCGGTTTTTATAAAAATGAACCCGTTGAATCGTTAGCAAAAATACCGCGCAATTTTTCTATCCAATCAAAATATCATTATAATTATCCGTTATGAAGAAATAAATATTTAAGATGACTTATTTAAGAACTTATTACTTAAGAAGACGTGTAGGCTCAAAAAGTAATACCTTTTGAAAAAGACTATACCTATAAGCAAGGGGTATTTTTCAAATATACAGCAATGTCAACTACTTTAACATAGACAATACCTTTCTAAGAATGCTAGTGTAAGAGCTGAGATGATAGGAATAGCTTATTTTTCCAATAACCATATTTGGAATAAAAAAATCCACTTCTAATTAATAGATTATAACGGGGATTTAGCCCGGTTTACCCCGTAAATAAAAAAAAAACAATAAATGAGGAATGTCCGAGCGAAGTCCGAAGCCTCCTGGATTGTCCGTCTTCTCTGGTCCGGTGCTCGACACACCGGTAATAGGACAGCTGGATCCGCACAGATTTGTAGTGTTGGCCAAAGAACGCAAAAGTCGAAGATTCAAGAGCGGGCGTCGGCACGAAAAAGCGGAATGTTCGAAGAAGGCGACGGGATACGATTAAATAAAATAAACTTACGGTGAACAGTATTTTTAATCGATAAAAGTTAACAAAAGCGGTCGGAAGGAGGGAGAGAGCACGCTGAGAGGGTGAATAGAGAGAGAGAGTAAACCAACAAGCCGGTACTTACAATGACGGTGCTCGTCCTCTAGGCACGCAAACGAGTCACACGGTTTGCGTTAACGCGCACGTACGAATTGTAGGGCACCACGTACACTATACGGCTCGGTTTCTTCTAACAAAGTCCTGCTCTACCAGCTACGACCCACGTGCGTAGATCCTCTACAGGGCCAGGCGACGTCGCAATTCTTCTCTGGATGAAAGCACACGCTCTAAGATCGAAGAAAAAGGGAAGCGTCAGGTCACAACTAAGATCCGAACAAGGAAAGTCGTCGAGACAAAGAACTCTGTCCGCTCGCTCGCGAGTCCACACAACAACAACTCTCTAGCGTGCCGGCGACTCGACTCTCGATTTCGTTCTAATGAGTCAATCAGTGCGCGCGGTCACTCGCTAAGGCACGACTATGTTTCTCTCTCTCTCTCCGCGCCCCGCTGTCGCGCACGGAGGTATCCCTGCGTACTCGCATTCTCTCTCACCTCACTTACCTTATATCCAAACAGAAGGGTAATTACATATGCAGATATAAATAATAAATGATTATAAACATAATAAATTCATAAATACATAGGATAAGTTCGGAGGAATATGTTACATTTACATATCGTTACTAGGGAGAGAGAGATATAACGAGTTTGCAATTTCACTCGTTATAAGATGACATTGACGGTTATTTCAAAAAGTAACCTATTCCTATTAATACAGCTCTTATAATTTTGATAGTGTGCGTTACATTAATAAAAGTGTTGAGATCTATAGTATGTTACCGACTGGTCTTTCAAGTGCATATATATATATATATGACTGTAGTGAATAAGAATATTTATTCTTTAACGGATGGTTAGATTATGATCCAATCAAAATATTATAATAATATTTTGATTGGATAGAAAAACTGCGTGTGACTTTTGCTATGATTGAATAGAATTATTTCTCTAAAAAGTTTATTAAAACTCCACGCAGATACAGTTATCGATGATCTGTAAGTTATCAACTTTGATAATTTTTTTATCAATGAAAATGAAATTGCGTGGAGTTATAAATAATTTTTGCTATCTTTCTTAACCACGCGAAGTTTTTCTATAATATTTTTCGGTCGATTTTCGTTGGTTTCCCGCTAAGTTCCTTTATCTAAAAAATCAAGATACATATTAACATTTTCTTCGATATCAATTTACACATTCTAGCTTTACTCATAGATGACGTCTGTTAGATCTGAAGGTCACCTTAACATCTAGATATTGTCTACGGTGTACACATAAAAAGTCATTCCAATTTTATGTGTAAATGCGTATTGTGACAGTCCTATCTATGAACTCCTATATTTTCTTATTCTCGCTGTATTACGGCAACCCGCTAAATTCGCAAATCTACGCCGATTAATTAGTATATAGAACGGCGCCACGTCACGTATTATATTGTATTAGAGCAAGAATTAAATTTCATGACCATGTAAGGAGCGTGACGTCACAAAATGAATTTATCAAAAGTGCAATGAAAAAAAGTGAAGTGAAAAAACGGCTCCATTTGGCGAAGAAAAAAGTGCTCTTCCACCATGACAACGCACCGGCTCACACCTCCGCCGTCGCCATGGCCAAATTGGTCGAATTAGGCTACGAACTGCTGCCCCATCCACCGTATTCTCCAGATTTAGCCCCGTGCGACTTCTTTTTGTTTCCAAACTTGAAAAAGTCACTCGCCGGGCAGAATTTTGAGTCGAATGAGGAGGTAATCGCTGCCACGGAAGCCTACTTTTCAGACCTCGAGGAAACGTATTTTTCAGACGGGTTAAAGAAGTTGGAGCATCGTTGGGCCAAGTGTATCGAACTAAAAGAAGACTATGTTGAAAAATAAAACGCCACTTTTCCAAAATTTTCGTTTTTCTTTTGTAAGCTAAGTACTTATCGGACCACCCTCGTATTTATCAATAATCTAAAAACAAGCATTTTACTAATAACACAAATTAAATGGCCATAGCCGACTTTCTATAGTGATTTTGGCCTCTGGCCGTTTGCAAAAAGTAATTACGGGATTTTTTTTTGATGGTTTAAAACTTCTTTACACCAATTGTCAATCCTTAAGATACATTAAAACCGGGGCAAATGCAAAAAAAACCGTTTTTCTGCACTTTCTTTGCGTGTTGGTCTATATCTCACAGGGAAAGCAATATTTTTTGACATACTTTTTTTTATTTCACTCAAGAGGACTTTTCTTAACTGCTATAGGTATTTTTTGAATTTTCCTAAAGAGAAAACGATTTTTCTTTGACTTGAAGAAATTTATTTTGAGCGAAAAAATCTGAAAACAATATATATTACACACTAATACATATTTCAGTTAACGTACTTCTGTATTTTTCTTAAACAGAATTTTTCGAAGGGGTAACCATCCTTTTACCACCTATTAGTACTAAATTTGGATCTTTTTAGGACGTAATAGCATACTTCAATAGTTTTTTGAAAAATGAGACACGTGTTTTCTTATCTGCGGATTGACGAATTTAAGGGATGAAACAGACCCTCAAAGTTACGAGTATCAAGGAATAGTTATTTTAAATAGAAAAACTTATGTTAATTACTTCACAAAATTTTATCTATTTTCAAGCATAAATAAAAAATTATTTTATAAAAATTTTATTTAAAAAATGAGTTTAAAAAGTTAATTTTGAAAAAAAAATCTTAAAAAAATATGTGATTCAAACATATACAGAGTGTCCCATTTTAAACGAACCACCCCGAAATTTTCTACGGTTGGCATTCTATAAAAAAATTGTTCAGACAAAATTTGTTTGGGACAATGACGGAAACCTTTGACAGAAATCGGATTTGACCTTGAGATTTATATTCAAAGTCTTTTGAAGGTCAAAGTAATTTTTTGAATAGAAACCTATAATTTTGATCCCGGATACGGAAAGAGCGAGAAATTCTACGTTTAGATAAGGTATTATGTGTGGGGTGTGGTTACCCCCCCCCCCCCCCCTCGCGTAGGTCATGTAGGGGTCAAATTTATTATTTTCTTCATCTATACACAGGGATGATTGGACAAGGGTAAGATTAATTGTAATAACCCAATAACTTGCTGGTAATATTTTGCCCTTCCCAACCCAATAACTAGACGGTAATATCTTGCTGTAGCTCGATATCGTCTTAACCGTCAAAATTACCCAGGGAGGTTTCGGTACCCAAATCAAGCGAGAATCCAAATCATTGAACGAAGAGAGAGACGTCTACCACAAACTTGGTTATTTGGTTATTGGGGTTATTGGGGTTGGTTTATTGGGTTATTTGAGTTTTTGGGTTATTAAAATTAATCTTACCCTTGTCCAATCATCCCTGTGTATAGATGAAGAAAATAATAAATTTGACCCCTACATGACCTACGCGAGGGGGGCGGTAACCGTATCCCACACATAATACCTTATCTGAACGTAGAATTTTTCGCTATTTCCGTATCCTGGATCAAAATTATAGGTTTCTATTCAAAAAATGACTTTGACTCAAAAGACCTTGAATATAAATCTCAAGGTCAAATCCGATTTCTGTCAAAGGTTTCCGTCATTGTCCCAAACAACTTTTGTCTGAACAATTTTTTTGTAGAATGCCAACCATGGAAAATTTCGGGGTGGTTCCTTTAAAATGGGATACACTATATATCTCATTGTCAGCTGACATGTATTTGCATTAAAAAAATATTGTCAAGAGATAAATTCAATCCGCTGATATCATAAAAGAAAAAAATACCACTAGTTTCATTTTAATTTGTACTATCAGAAAAATGCTTTTTTAGAATTTATACCCTCTCTAAAAATAGAGAAAAAAAAGATTTTCGTAGGGTAGATTAGCAATTCAAATTAACGTATTACTGCGCATGCGCGGCGGAAAATCTATCTTCCAACAGAAAAATATGCGATTTAAAAAAATATATATATGAATGCCTTCTTCTTAATTTGTACCATCTAAAAAATACATAAATATAATTTGTACTCCTGTAGAATTTGAATTATACAGCGTTTTTCATAGAAACACAGTAAAATGCAAAAAATTAATAAAAGTTGTGAACTTGGTAGAAAAATGGTGAATTTTCTTAAAAAATTTTAAGTAAATAGCTTTATGTCTATTTGGACTATTCAAAATTATCTAAATTTTCTTTTCTGTACCCCTCCAAATTCCAAATCCAAAATTATATTGAAGTTATAAGAGCTGCATTAATACCTATTAATACAGCTGTATTAATTAATAGGAATGGGTTATTTCAGAAAATAACCCATTCCTATTAATATATAAAATCGCGCAGAGTTATAAATAACTTTTGCTATCTTTGTTAACCACGCGCAGTTTTTCTGTAATTCCTTTATTAAATTTGTATTAATTAGTAGAAATGGGGTACTTCAGAAAATAACCCATTCCTATTAATGAGAGCAGTATTAATAGGAATGGGTTATTTTCTGAAATAACCCATTCTTTGATAGGAATGGGTTATTTTCCGAAATAACCCATTCCTATTAATACAGCTCATATAACTTCAATATAATTTTGGATTTGGAATTTGGGTTGGGGGGGGGGGGGGTACAGAAAAGAAAACTTAGATAATTTTTAATAGTCCAAATAGACATAAAGCTATTTACTTAAAATTTTTTAAGAAAATTCACCATTTTTCTGCCAGGTTTACAAATTTTATTAATTTCTTGCATTTTACTGTGTTTCTATGAAAAACGCTGTATAATTCAAATTCTACAGGGGTACAAATTATATTTTTAGATTTCGTAGATGGTACAAATTAAGAAGAAGACATTCATAATCTAATACATTAAAATTTCACGATTTTTCCGCCGAGAAAAGAGATTTTCCGCAGCGCGGAAGACACGAAATTAGAATCGTCGAATTAGACTACGAATTAATTTTTTTCTTAACATTTTCGAGGGGTTCAAATACCAAAATAACTATTTTTCAAATGGTACTGATTGAGGCAAGGCTGGTGGTGTATTTTGTTGTAGGAAATAAATATTTTTCCTATCAGAGCTTCCTACTTTATCATCCGAGTAATCAGCTGTTTTTGGATGTAGGAGTTTAAGAACACACGTTAACTTAGGACTTTGTATATTAACATGTCTAATTAAATTTTAGAGTGTAAAAATTACAATAAAACTATTTTAAGTGGGTAAAATTTAAGGTAAAGCTAGAAATATATTTTTTTCTTAAGAAATAAAAGATTTTCATGTAAAATTTATAACGGGGTTTCTACTCAGCTTCGCCTGGACAGGAACAGTTATATAATATATAAGTCGCGGGAAATAAATTAGGTTGCTCTACAGAGCAGCACGGTGCTCCTGCACCGGGTGTCCTGGGTCCAGCAGCTCAGTTGCCTCCTTTTCGGTCAGAAAGCTTGGCCCGCGGAGAGTGTCGTAGGCTACGCGTGAAGATGCGCGACGGCCAAAGAGAGAGATTCGCGCGTGTACAGTCGCATACACAATTGCAATTCAAGGAACAGGGAGTCGGCGGACAATAAGCACTCGAATATAATTAAAAGTAGAGGCGTATAAATTTTAATTAGCAACAAAGGAATACATAGTATCGAAACGCGTCGATATAAACAATGTTAATCGCAACGCAACAACTCGCAATAGTTTGACGGTGAAGCGAACGGAACTGCACACGCGCTACGCGGTTAAGGTCGCGCAAGCACTCGCTCTGTTGTGAGCTGTGCACAATGGCGGCAGCGAACCGGCGCGCACCGTTCGAACGAGGAAGCGACAGCGCTTAACCTCGTCGAAGCAAGTAACAGCGAAATCGCCTCGCAGGAGCCGGGTGTTCGCGAACGGCAAACCGCACTTATTCGTTTCAGGTACGACGAATATATAGAAGCGACAGCACGTTCGCGGAGAGAGAGAAATTGCCGGTACCAACCGTGGCCGCGGCGCAACGTGTACAAAGAAAAGGCGAGCGTAAATGCGCGGCTTAGTTAACGCAAAAAGGGAGAGAGCGGTATAGAGAGAGAAGCCAGGTACTAGAACTGGTACTTACAGTATAGCCGCTTGTACGCCTACTCTAACCCGCAAACCGAGGGCACACGACAGCGGGCTCGCTTCTGCTGCGTACTCGCTTCCGCTGGTCGGCTGACTCGCAATAGCGCCTCTCTTCTTTTTTATGCAGCGTACATAGGCGCGTGCAAGGCTGGACGTACGCGGTAGGCCTCGGCTCGCCAGAAGGAAGTCGAAGAATGCTCCTGACGACTCGCGCGAGGAACGTTAACTCGTCGATCGTCGAAAACGGACTATATCAATTTTCGAAACTCTCTCTCTCTCCTCGCAAGGAAGCATCTCTCCGCGAGGTCCGCGCCGCGAGTCGATATCGATTATCGTACGCAAGTCGCGTCGCTTACCAGTTCGCTGACGTCCGTAATGCTGTAACTATTCAAACAATATGGTAATTTATAATGATTATTAAATATATTAGTTACTGGCTTCTTGGGGAGAGAGAGACATAACGAATATACAAACGATTCGTTATAAATTTATCAGTATTACAGTCGCACAAAAAACGTACTGTGACGGTAAACGTCAAATTAGCGCTAATAATATGACCTAATTGCTGCCTGCGGGGGCAGCACCTACCGGGGGGGGGGGGGCGAAATGCATAACGAAGGAATTCGGCGCGCTAGCAGACGGAACGCGCGCGATTGAAACCGAAAGAGTGAAGCTTTGACCATCATTGTATTCGTCCGCTTTTCTTTCCGCTATCGCCGATCTTCATGCCGTCAACTCCAACGCGATAAGAGAACTTACAGATCAGTGCCAACTAGCTGTGACCGCTGTTGCCAAGGCGCCGCACATCTGCAGAAGGGAGAGACCCGAGCCGACGAAGGAGAGTGTGTGAGGTTTCGCCAGATCAGCGATATTTGAGAGTGCCAGATAGCCGTGACAGCTGCCACCGAGGTGCCAGACATCCAACAGCTCGAGACCAGGACGAGAGAGAGAGTGTGTGAGGTTTCGCCATCGAGGGCGAAACCGTGTGCGCGCGAATTCGCGACCGGCAAAAATAAACAGAACAGTTTTCTCGCTGTGCGACTCGTCTGTGTCACCTTCGTACGCCTGCGATATTAAGGTAAGCTGGCCAGCTTAATCTCGCGATCGCGGTTGCATATCTAATAATTTATTTCTGAAATCCGAAGCGTGCATGTAGCGGCTCCAATAACAAAGAGCGGCGAGCGTTCCGACATACGTGTTGTCGATGAGCGAGCGTCAATGTAAACAAACGCGCGGGCCGACCTTATGTAGCATTTAAGTGATAATAAAAGGTTCTGTTCGTGTTACTAACAAGTGTTTTTCGACTCGCTTACTACTTTTTGCTTCCACTCACTTTTTCCTAGATTAGATGACTTATTGGTTGACTGACGCCTGTTTCCGCATGCTCTCCGGACTACATTTTGAGCATAGATTAATACGTTCGCCCTTTCAACAAAGTCGCGCGAATAAAAATATAATTAAACGGTGATACCCCGTTACAGTACAAATTCTAAAAAAGCATTTTTCTGATGGTATAAATTAAAATGAAACTAGTGGTATTTTTTTCTTTTAAGATATCAATCATTTTTCTGCTAGGAGTATGAGTTTTCCGCAATATCGTTTTTTTCGCTTTTTTGTAATATTTTGGGGGGGGGGGGGGGGGGGGTACAAAAAATGAATTTTCGGGTAGTACAAATTAAGACGAAGCTAATGGTATATATATTTTTTTAAATCAATCATTTTTCTGCCAGGGTCGTTTCGATGTAGAAAACTCTAATAGGAAAAATATTTATTTCCTAAAAAAAAAATAAAAAAAAATCAATTGCCTTTAATGAATAAATAATTTCATATTCTATCAGTCTATATGTATTTATTTAAATAATATATAATGTGACGGTAAACGTCACATTAGCGCTGATTATTTAGCCTAATTGCTGTCTATGAGAGCAGCACCTGCCGGGGGGACGAAAATCGTAACTAGGGAATTCGGCACGCGAGCAGACGGAATGCGCGCGATAGAATTCGAACCAGTGAAGCTTAGACCATCATTGTGTCCGCCCGCTTTCGCTATTACCGCCGCCGATTCACGTGCCCTTGACGACTACACGCCAGATCAGCGATATTTGAGAGTGCCAGATAGCCGTGACAGCTGCCACCGAGGTGCCAGACATCCAACAGCTCGAGACCAGGACGAGAGAGAGAGTGTGTGAGGTTTCGCCATCGAGGGCGAAACCAGTGTGTGCGCGCATTCGCGACCCGCGAGCAAAACAATATAAAAACTGTTCCGTGCTGTGCGATTTGTCGCCGTGTTCCCCGATCGCCTGCAATTATAAGGTAAGCTGGCCAGCTTAATTTCGCGATCGCGATAGCGTGATTAATAATCAATTTCTAATATTCGATGCGTGCATGTAACGGCTCTAATAACAAAGAGCAGCGAGCGTACCGGCAAAGCGTGTTGTCGATGAGCGAGCGTCAACGTAAACAAACGCGCGGGCCGACCTTCTGTAGATTATAAGGAATAATAAAAGATCTAGTTCATTTTACTAACAAGTGTTTTCTTTTAATTCTCTTATATCTCATAGCTTCCACTCACTTTCCTTCGATAAGACGACTTACTGGTTGACTGGTGACTATCTTTACATGCTCTCCGATTCGCGTACTGAGCATAATTAACTGCGCGCGTCCTTTTAGAGTATTTACGCGCATAAAATAATTAAACGGTTTTACCCCGTTACATGGCGCCCAACGTTAAAGAACCTACGGTGTTTTTGATAGTGCAAAACACCGGTTCTCAGTAGTAAACTCGCGCCCAGTCAACCAGCGACCCAGGTGGCAATCAAGTGTTGTTGTGCACACTTGATACCGAAGGCCACGTTTGTAAACAAAGGCTGTTAGCTAGCTTGCGAAGGCCCGCCGCGGCGAAAAATTGTGAATAATAGCTGTAAACGCGTGCGAGTGCGACCGAAAGATTCTTGAACGTAAACACCAACGAATTTTGAAAGTTGCCGCAAATAATATTATACCCGTTGGCCCGGGGAAAACTAACACCGGCAATTTTCAAACAAAATTAATTCAACTGAATAATTTTATTTGATATAATATTGTCTTAACGTAAATGTTTTTTTTTAATATTATTAACTGCGGCTATTGGTGATTACGCGCAACGCTCGTTACAATATTTTAGATACTAACTCACACAGCCGTACTAACAAACAGTTAGTGCGTCTGATAGGCAGGATCATTTTATTGCGTACTAACGAGCGAAGAATCTTTCGGCAAATAATTCGTAAAACGCCGTTGATCAAGCCCAGTGTTGGCTAATAAAATTTTATTATTTTTTCATTCGGCGTACGAATTATAATACAACACTCGCACCCGTGTAACATAACTGTAAATCTTACAAAGAAGGCAAACGCAAGCGAACAAACAGCAATTATGGACCGCACTCAGACAGAAATAGAAAATTGGGTATGGACGCTCCAGGAGGAGGAAATCGAAGAATACCTCGACCAACTGGAGCTCAAAACTAGCGGGAGCAAGCTCTCGAGAGCTGCACGACTGCACAACTAGCTACTCGGCGACTATTTCGCAGCAGATTTCGCGGAAGCCGACCACCAACACAGCAGTCCAGCCAAAAGAGCCGCCCTACGCTCGGAGCTAATTGTGTCCCTATGCCAGGAACACAAAGCATCCGAGCAGGAAGGAGAACACCCGCTAGCCCAACTATTACAGCGTGCGGACGTAATATCGTGAGTTCAAAAAACCGCGATAAACATCGCGAATGCCCTGGACAGTGGAGAAAACACAAATAGTAAGAAGGAAATTACTATAACGGCTGACGATGGCAGCCAGCTTAAACTCCCGCCGGCATTCGCGGTGATGATTCAAGACCTCATCTTCCAGTCCAGAGAACATGAGAGAAAATGGGAGGTACAAGACTCACGAAATTCAAATGCGTCTAACCTAACCCAAATTGTAGAACAAATCGTCAGGACCAACATCAAGGTGCAGGAACAAATCGACAACCTGTCAACCAGGATGAAGGACCTAGAAAATGCCGTACACAGAGATATGCGGCAAGACGAGTCAAACAATTCCAGTAAGGAACCACAACGAGAAAACACGCGTAGGAGCGTCGTATTCCAAGATACATTCACGTGCCACTACGACGCCAGGCTACCCCAGAGCACTCCAGCCGGACCCGGACTGAGGCCCACGGGGGCCGCCGGCAGGACCCCCCGCCGGACGCCCCCTTTCGGAGAGGGTGGACAGCATTAACTCGGTGGAGTTAATGCTGAAGTGAACAACCACCCGCCGAGCATGTGGTCATCCCAACAGACGTCAAACCCGTTGTCGACAACAAGGGACGTCGGCCGCATCGTCCGGGGATGGAAACTCAGGTTCTCCGGAGAAGGCAACGCGAGCATCGACACCTTCTTATCAAGGTTAGACAACTCGAGGAGCAGCGCTGGACTTACGGAAGACGAGATGTTCACAGCTGTCTCCGAGCTACTCGCCGGTCCTGCCCTCGTATGGTTCGAAGCAATGCGGAACGAATGGTTCTTCTACGCGGATTTTGAGGCAGACGCCAGAGCATGGTTTGGGACCAGCAGGCAACAACAGCAGCGTCTAACCAAAGAGGTCCAAGGCCGATACCAGGGCCCAGACGAACCCGCGAATGTATACATCGCGAACATGATGGGCCTAATGAGTCGGCTAAACCCCAGAATGACGCACGAGAGCCAGCTGGACCTGCTACATGCCAACCTCCTGCCGGAAATCCAAAGCCAAATACGGAGATCAGAAGTGGACTCCGTACGGACCCTAAACGACCTGGCCACGACGGCCCAGAACAACTTGCATCAGCGGAGGATGGAGCGGACGATACCGGACCCTCAGTCGACTTTGTATCCTGAGTTGGCGTATCACCCCCGCACCGACGCGAGCAAGGGTCGTAAAGGGAAAGTGGCATCAATGTCCGGTGACAAACTGGAAGTCAGCGATAGATTGGACCGCATGGAAAAGGTACTCGAGAAGGTGACGCACCAGGTCGTCTACACACCGACGCCCCCGGGGGCGACACCTAATCCGAGTCTGGAATCCGTCGATGGCGAGAAAAAGGTTCTGCCCATCGACGTGTTTAACCAGTTGCTGTTGTCCATCAAGGAAATGACGGCGGAAATGAAGAATAACCGCGTCGACAAAAGCTTGACTTCCGAGGACCGAACTAAAAGGCCGGAGACTCCCCGCAAACGAGGAAGAGAGTTCTCAGGGCCGATCAAATGTGCCGAGTGCGGCCTACTGGGTTACTATAGGAAGTTCTGTTCCCAGTGCAATAAGGGAAACGAGCAAAGGAGTGGATAGGTGGGGTTGATCCCACTCCTCAATCCAGTAACCCAAACCCCGTCAAAGAGATCTCGCAGCCTCCGCCAACACAGCCCACGCCGTTAGTAGCGAGCGTGTTGGGCGTCGAGAACGAGAACTCCCTTGCTGACGCCAAAGATAAACGTGGCGGTAGAGTGCACTTGGAGAAGAAGGGTTACGACGCTAGTAAAGCCAGAGACCCTAGACCAGCCGAGGCGGTGACGTATGGATCGCACACGCCCTCGAGGGCACGGGCAAAGGCGGATAAATCGTCGAAGAATAACCCCAAGGAAACTCCGATCGTTCGAACCAAAGGGGCTCGGACGACAAGTAACGTCACTCGACCACGCAAGAGCACAATGGTTAGCGTTATGATGAGTAAAGAGCAAAGCTGTGGAGCCGTCGAAGCTGTTTCCTGATATTCCCCGGAACAGGAGACGCGTTGGTGGCTACCGGTGAAGGTAGGGGACTTCCAAATACGAGCCCTCTATGATCCGGGAGCTTCCACCACAGCCACGGGTAGTAATGCTCTACAAATAGCGTCTGTGCTGGGCGTCAGATTGGACACCACCCACGCGGGAACAGCAGGATTACCAGACGGTCGTAAGTTAACGATCGTCGGTCACGCCATGCTACCATTCACCGTGGGAGGGTTGACGATGCCGACGAGAGTAGCCATCCTCCCTACCCTCCTCGAAGAATGTATTTTAGGAGTGAACTTCATCAGGTTGTTCAGAGCGATACTTGATACAGACGATAACATGTTGCTGTTCAAGGGATCGCAGGCCAAAATGGAGCTAGAAGTAGCTAGCTTGGAGGCTGGTCCGAGATTAGCCACAATCGGACTAGCCGAGGTTACGGCTACACAACAGACCATGCTGCAGAAGACCATCGACGAGGCCCTATCTCGAGCCCCGACAGGCTTGGGATGTGCGGCATGCATCGAGCACGAGATTCAGGTCGGTGATACGAAGCCAATTAAACAGCGTTACTATCCGGTATCGCACAAGGTCGAGCAGGAAATGCATAGACTGGTAAGGGAAATGTTAACCCAAGGGGTAATCGAACCAGCTGACAGTGGCTGGTCGAGCCCAGTGGTTATGATACGCAAGAAGGACGGTTCGTACAGATTTTGTATCGACTTCAGAAAGGTCAACAAAGACACCGAGCCGAATGCGTATCCCTTGCCGTTTATGCAAGATATATTAAGGCGTTTGCGGAACGCACGCTATATATCGACGCTCGACCTCAGTAGCGCGTATCACCAGATCCCACTCAAAATCGAATCTCGGCCGATTACGGCCTTTACCGTACCCGGACTGGGACATTACCAGTTCGTACGAATGCCGTTCGGTCTCTCGTACGCCGGTGCCACCTTCCAGCGGTTGATCGATAGTGTGATCGGCCCCGAATTAGGCGAATTCGCCTTCGCCTATTTGGACGATATCATAGTGGTATCGTCCAGTTTCGAGGATCACCTACGGCATTTAAAAACCGTATTGGACAGGGTGTGCGAAGCTGGCCTCTCGATTAATCGAGAGAAAAGCGTCTTCTGCAAGTCTGAAGCCAAATACCTGGGCCTGTTGATCAACCGCGAGGGGATCAGGCCAGATCCTGAAAAGGTGCGCTCTATCATGGAGTACCCACGACCAGGAAACGTGCGACAGCTGCGCACCTTCCTGGGGGTTGCTTCATGGTACCGCAGATTCTTGACTGACTTCACCACACACGCTCAACCGTTAACGAGGTTAACAGGAAAAAAGAGCGAATATGTGTGGGGAGAGGAACAGGAACAAGCCTTCGCCAAAATTAAGGCACTCATGATGTCCGCACCATGCCTGGGATTACCGGAACCCGATGGGCAGTACGTGCTGGAGACAGATGCTAGCGCTACCGGAATCGGGGCCGTCCTGATACAAAAAGCAGGAGACGGCGACCGAATCATAGAGTACGCTAGCCAGAGTCCTTAATCCGGCTGAGCAAAACTACTCAGCTACGGAGCGCGAGTGCTTGGCGGTCGTGTGGGCCATCCAAAAATTTCGCCCATACATAGAAGCGTACCCGTTCAGGGTGGTAACTGATCACAATAGCCTGAAATAGCTATACAACCTTAAGAATCCAATTGGACGTCTCGCCCGATGGGCCTTACAACTTTAAGGCCATACTTTCGAGATCGAATTCCGAAAGGGGGCAGACAATGTGTTGCCCGACGCCTTATCACGCGCTTTCGAGCCCACGAAGGCAGAGGTTGGCGCAATGGACCAGCCGAAGCCAAGGGACAGCGCCTGGTACACGGATCAATTCCGACGCGTCGAGAGCCAACCAGAACAATACCCGAATTGGAAGGTTGTCGGCCGGCTGATGTATCACCGAAAGACGAATTACGATCATCAAGGAGGAGACGGATATGGCGACGGATATGGCGACGAATGGAAACTCGTCGTGCCCCCGGAAGAACGCAAAGCGGTTTTGTTCGAAAATCATGACCTAGAGACGGCAGGACACTTAGGACGCGAGAAGACCTTTGCCCGCGTCACTCAGTCCTATTACTGGCCGGGAATGTACACGGATGTGAAGGGATACGTCCGGAAGTGCCAGGTCTACCAACAGTGCAAGGTCGAACAGCGACCGCTGCGCGGGCTCATGCAGGACCGAACATGGTCTATGCCTTGGCAAGTGGTCGCGGGCGACATCGCCGGACCCTTTCCGAAGAGCCCACGAGGGCACGAATACGTCCTGGTATTCATCGACATATTCACACGATGGGTCGAATGTATACCCATACGTAGTGCTAACGGCAAGACGATAGTGAAGGAGCTTCGGGAACGAATAATCTTACGTTTCGGCACGCCAAAGATCTTCTTGTCCGACAACGGCACCGAGTTCCGTAATCAGTTGGTGGACGGGTACCTGAGAGATCAGGGGATAAAACGGACCTTCACCCCAACCTATACCCCGCAGGCTAACCCTACGGAAAGGGTCAACCGCACCTTGAAGACGTTGATAACGTCGTATCTGCAGGGAAATCATAGGGAATGGGACCGAGCGCTACCCGAACTCATGTTCGCGTTGAATACGGCCGTCCATAGTTCCACCGGGGTTAGTCCGGCCATGCTCAATTACGGCAGACAACCGGGAGCCCCGAATACTCTCCGGAAACGAATGGACGAGCTCGCCGCACAAGAGGAGAGTTTGCTTCGAATCGGGCAATGGAACGAGCACATGCAGAATCGCCGTTCCGCCATTCAGCAAGCTCACGAGAGCGCCTTGGATAAGTCCCTGAGGCAGTCCAAGTACTACAACGCCAAACACAGGGACCATAGGTTTAAAGAAGGTGATTGAGTGTGGAAAAAGAATCGCATACTGTCCTGCGCGGGGCAGGGCATTTCCGCGAAACTAGCACCCAAATTCATAGGCCCCTTTATCGTCACGAAGGTACTCGGTGCCAACTCATATCGCCTCGCCAACCAACAGGTGGAGGTCACGGAGCTAATACACGCTAAGAACCTCAAACCCTATTATGGACGAGGGGACGATACACCGGAAAATGGGACCCGAACACGAGATGACGACGAGACCTCTGCCACCGAGGGAACCGAGGCGATAAGCGTCCCGCCCAATGCGAGCGACACATCGATACACGAAAACGGGAGCGCCGACACTTCAGATAATACGCTCCGAAATGACGACGCGACAATTCCGAAATCACCTCGCCGTACTCGCCGTAATCCCCCCAGCCGAGTCCCACTAAATGTCCCTCCTACTAACCCGATGAAGCGCCCACGAGGAAGACCTCGTAAGTCCGCGCGAACTACACACACTACACAACACCGACAGATTACTCGAGCCCCTCCTCCCATCATCGGAAAGAGGAAGAGGGGCAGACAACAGAAAGCGACAACCGTGGATGCATGAAACACGGCGAATGAAGGACCTGGGAGACCGACGCCAAGGACCCCACCTTCGACTCCGGCGACGAAGGCCCTGGGCAGCCGAACAGGCGCCCACCTTCGATATCCAAAATTATTTCAGGATACTAACTCGCTGGACATTTACAGGATGCAGATTACGCTCGAACAATTCGAGCAAGCGGCAGCCGCACTCATCGGCTTGGACTTAGGTCCCGCCGTCGACGGCACCCGGCATCGCGCGCAACGACGCCGCGCCACCGTCGAGACCACCAGCGGGATCCATCCCCATGAAGGCCCCGACGACATCCGTGGGCACCCAGACAGAAGAGGGTGCCCCCGACGCGACCTGGCGCCCCAGGTTCCATAGCCAGACGCCCCCGTCTGGCAAACGGACCTGGGGGGAGATAGTTGAGGGGTTGAGGGAAGTCGAGCAAGGCTGGACAACCCTCAACGCCCTCCAACGGGCTGTGTACGCCGAATACGATGCGTACACAGCCGCGGGGCACCACCCAGAAGACCTAGATCATTGGGATAAAGTGGTGTCCCGCCGTCGTCAGTTCGCGTCGGCGCTTAGGGAAGTCCAGCAGCGCCACCGCCAGGCCATCGAGGGCCCGGCGAGTAGCGATCACAGGAGCCTCCCTCAGCCTCCGTTCGCCGGAGCCAGGACAAAGGCTCCGGAAGACAGGTCGGGGATCGCGTCGCACCAGGGCCCGCAAGCGTGCGGGGTAAACCTGGTGGTAAATGTGGACGGGAGCCAGGGCGGTCAAGCAACGGGGCCCATCCACATCAATGTTGTTTTAGGCCCCGCGGGTGCGGACCCCACGGTTGAAAGACCGCTGTGGTCCGCCCCGAACCGTAGAAACGGGTTGCCTCTGACTCCCAGAGAGCGAGGTCTCCCACGGGGCACCCTTTCCCGCGCTCAGTGGGAAGGGTGCAACGTGTGCCACTACCCCGGGGTGACCCGCACGGACCGCTGCCCACGCGTACGACAACACGCCGACCTGGTCCAAGAGAGGCTGGGGTGGGAGGCGCGCGGCCGCCCTCCGCTAGATGACCAGGGCCAGGAGATACCCGGAAGACCAGTCAGGTGATCCCCCCCTGCCCCCGTGGGCAGGGGCACCGTCATGTCATCCGGTAAATAAATTGTTAATTGACACCACATGGATTATAATCCTTTATTATCCTTCCTCTTCTCCTCCTCGGAAAGGGCAGCGCTAATGGAATTATCGTCGAGGACCCTGTAGGTCCAGACTGGAAGGGGGCTGTGACGGTAAACGTCACATTAGCGCTGATTATTTAGCCTAATTGCTGTCTATGAGGGCAGATCCTGCCGGGGGGACGAAATTCGTAACTAGGGAATTCGGCACGCGAGCAGACGGAATGCGCGCGATAGAATTCGAACCAGTGAAGCTTAGACCATCATTGTGTCCACCCGCTTTCGCTATTACCGCCGCCGATTCACGTGCCCTTGACGACTACACGCCAGATCAGCGATATTTGAGAGTGCCAGATAGCCGTGACAGCTGCCACCGAGGTGCCAGACATCCAACAGCTCGAGACCAGGACGAGAGAGAGAGTGTGTGAGGTTTCGCCATCGAGGGCGAAACCAGTGTGTGCGCGCATTCGCGACCCGCGAGCAAAACAATATAAAAACTGTTCCGTGCTGTGCGATTTGTCGCCGTGTTCCCCGATCGCCTGCAATTATAAGGTAAGCTGGCCAGCTTAATTTCGCGATCGCGATAGCGTGATTAATAATCAATTTCTAATATTCGATGCGTGCATGTAACGGCTCTAATAACAAAGAGCAGCGAGCGTACCGGCAAAGCGTGTTGTCGATGAGCGAGCGTCAACGTAAACAAACGCGCGGGCAGACCTTCTGTAGATTATAAGGAATAATAAAAGATCTAGTTCATTTTACTAACAAGTGTTTTCTTTTAATTCTCTTATATCTCATAGCTTCCACTCACTTTCCTTCGATAAGACGACTTACTGATTGACTGGCGACTATCTTTACATGCTCTCCGATTTGCGTACTGAGCATAATTAACTGCGCGCATCCTTTTAGAGTATTTACGCGCATAAAATAATTAAACGGTTTTACCCCGTTACAATAAATATAAAGTTAATTAAATAATTAATTAAATATAAATTATATTTAATGACTTATTTACTTAATATAACGTAATATAAAGTAATATAAGTAAAGTAATATAAGTAATATAAATGGACTATTGTTTTGTATAATCTGAAACAACATTGAATGAAACATTTGCTCTGTGCGTTTGATCGGGCGTGAGAATGACGTATATTCAACAATATATGGTAAAAAATAGGTTATAATAATTTACTTGAAAATAACTTATTAAGAGTATTATGGTGTAGGTCCGATAAAAAAACATTTTTAATGCGGCCGCTTCGTAAATATGGGCCGGTCTCAAGCCCGATCAAACGCAGAGAGCATATGTTTAATTTCAATATTATATCAGATTGTATAAAAAAAAGTTCATTTACATTATTTATTTAATCAATTAATTTATATATTATTTAAATAAATACATATAGACTGATAGAATATGAAATGATTTATTCATTAAAGGCAATTGCAGCAAGCAACGTTGGAACCGCACGAGTAGCGGACGTTCGAGCGGCCGAGCGGCTAGCGGGCGGTTCGTTTCATTTTAGTGCTGTCTTAATCCTAATAGTGGGCACTTGATTTTCTGAACGGTTTCCTATGTAAAAAATGACAAGGAACACTATGGTGCAAAAATAAAAAAGAAAATATCGTTTTTTGAAATCGTCGAGTTTTTGAAAAAATTGTTTATAACAATGACATAAATAAATGATTTGATGTTTTACTATTTACATTTTGAAAGAGAAACTCTTTCCGCGTCTTTTAAAAAAAGAATCATGTCCATATCTTTATTAGTCTCCGAGAAATCGAATTAATAAAAAAAAGTCCAATATTTTTTCAACAGTTGATAAGTTGGCCCCTTATCAATATTTTCATCTAAAACTCTGCACAGATGTCGACCTCTGTATAAATAACAAGTCTACCAAATTTGAACAAAATTGGTAATTTGATGTTTTAAACTATTTGAAATAGCCAAGAATTGCCCATTTTTTTTCTCTATCTTCAGAGAGGGTACAAAATCCAAAAAAGCATTTTTTTGATGGTACTAATTAAAATGAAACTAGTGGTATTTTTTTCTTTTAAGATATCCATCATTTTTCTGCCAGGAGTATGAGTTTTCCGAAATATGATTTATTCGCTTTTTTTAAAATTTGGGGGGGAGGGGGGTACAAATTCCAAAAAAGCAATTTTCGGGTTGTACAAATTAAGACAAAGCTAATGGTATACTTTATATTTAAATCAATCATGTTTCTGCCAGGGTCGTTTCGATAGATAACCACCTCTCGTATATTTTATCACGTGTTAGTAGAAGATAGGGATTTTTTTTCGAAATAATAGCATACTTTAACAGTTTTATTTATTTTGGCATACCGAAAATGTTTCGTACAATTTGTCAATCTTACACAAGTATTGATGGGGAGTACTAACTGCGGTTTACAGCCAAATTCAAGAGAAAAATATCGATAATATTCTTAAATACTATTATATTACGCAAAATCGCTGCAGAAAACATGATTTTCAACGAGAACTTTTATTTTAATAATGATCATTCAAGGGTTATTATTTATAATAATAAATAAAATTAAAATAATATCCGAAAATATATGTATCATGAAACTATTTTAAATAGAATTGATAAGTTATTCTCATATACTTTTTGTTAAACCAACATTCTAAAAAATTTTAAAAATAGGCTCATATTGACGTTGGAATTATGGTTGCAGTAGTAACATTTTTTTATTGTTATTATAATTTGTCATTCGAATAAATGCAAATACGTTGTAACGGGATATTTCATTCGGGGCGCGAATGGGAATCTTACCCGTTAAGGAAAAACTGTCCCCAGCGTCGCGAAGCTATCCGCCACCTCAATTCAGCTCGTTCAAACGGCGTCGATCTTCAGATCTTCCGCCCCAGAGCCCGTGAAAACTCGCGCGTGCAGGACACGTGTGGAGATCCGGGTTGCCCAGTGACTCAAGGTCGGGCAGGTTCTGTCGTGGGCGTCAAGAGGGAACAGCCAGTGGGGATTTGGAAGAAAGAACTCTCAGTCGGTTGTCGGAAGAATCAATATCTTTATTTACGTCTGTCGCTTCAATCTTACAATCGTAACACCGTGGCCGAGAGGTTTTGTCGAGTGTCCCGCGCACGCGGCGAGAGAGAGAAAGAAGACGCACTATCTAATCGCACTTTCCGTCCGCACGCATTTACATTTAAAGTCGGGGACTTACGCTGCGAGGACAAGTCGCTGAAGATCGAGTAGCTCTGGCGGTGTGTACGGATCGCGTTGGCTCCTGTCACTTCTCGGTGAGGGACCTCTCAGTCGGGGCCTTCGCTGCCCGAATCGGCAGTTGCCCGCGACCCTCGACTGTTGCCTCAGATCGCTCTGGGCAACTGATAGTGGGCAGCGAACGACCTTTGTCTGAGAGATGATTTCTTGGCGACCTCTGGGCCACTGGGTCTTCGTATGCTATCGGCCAGGTTGCCCCTCGAACTTCACTGACTTGATCACTTGACACTTGCGTTCTCCCTATCCGCAGGTCCGGACTTGTCTAACTCTACCCATTCCCTCCTCCGTTGTCGCGCGCACGCCGGCTGGCGGCCTGATCGCTCTCTTTCCCCTTCCTATTATTCCTAATGTCCCGCGGTACGCGCACCTGACTCGCGCTAGTCGGCGCCCTAATCTCTCTTCTCTCTCTCGCTCCTTCGCTCGTTCGTCTCGCGGGCGCTTCTCCTCCTCGGGTTTGTTTCTGCGGGCCGGCTTTTACGTAGCTCCACGCGATAGGGGCGCTTAGGTTACACCTTTAACGAGTGATACTCGTTACAACGTACACTAAAATTAATGGTTAAATTTTAAATGCATCAAATAACGTGAGTTAGGAAGAAAAGCTGACTGATAAATAGAGAACGAAACGCACAATATAAATTTTATGACATCGTTGTCACGCCTGCAAATAAATTGTGAGATGCTTGTTATTCTGACTATTATTGTTACTCATTTGTTTTTCACGTGAATTTGATATTGTTCGTATTCCTAAATATTTCGTTACTCATTGCCAATTTATATTTAGACTTGCCGAATGAATGATAGTTGATTCAACATGATCAAATAAAAACATTTTTTTCGTTTTCTTCCTGTTGTAATTTATTTTATATTATAAAAAAAATTAACTCCATCTTTGCAATTATTAAGGTAAGATAATTATAGTTTTTAAAGATTTTCAATATATTGTTTCTTTGAAGAAAAAGTTTTATTCTGATGAACATTTTTATGGATTGTTTTTCATTACACGTGAACCGGCAGTAAATTTTTTGTGGGATTCATCTACTCGTATGTACAAGTATGTGCGTATAATTCCACTTATGTCACATGATGATTTAAAATGATGAAAAAGTGTCAAATTTTTGTACAGATTAAACTATAACATTGCTGTCACGCTTCCGTTTATTTTCTAATCGTAAAAATTGAAAAAAATAGTCTATTTCTAATTGCGATTAAAAAAACTGAAAGAAAATTCTGACGCAGTTTTCAATTTTTATATTAAAAAGTACATCTAAAAACTGATATTATGCATAAAATTTTGTTTTACACTTACGTTTACCTTTGATCCAAGATCTAAGTATGTATTCACGCGGAGTTCGCTACAAACACCTGTTTTATTATGCTGGAAGGAAAAAATATGACTTCGCATGGAAATAATTTTATAATTCACCGTAAAAATACGTTGAAAATATGTATTGCAATGAATCAAACCCAACCTATGCAGAAATTTTGGCAGTTTTTTCTTTCGTTTTAGATCAGTGTGAATCGCTGTGTCATTTCTACTTGACGTATTCTTACAATTTTTATTAATTCAGACTATAACTCGTTAAGTTAAAATTGGAAAACATCAAAGAAAAAGAAAAAAAAACCTTTTATTGGAAATTTTTATGGTATATTTTGTTATTTGCAACGGTAGTCGATTCAATTAATCGATCCGTTCGCGATTCTGTTACTCGCGCGTTAGTTCGAACAATTAAGAGAGAGAGAGGGGGCGCGCGTGCATTTGAATTAGGCAGTTACGCCTCAGCTGTTTTCGCGACAATAGCACCGAATTAGTTTGCCCTGTGTTTCGCCGAATATAAAGTTTTGTTGGGACTATTTTACTTGCGAGAGTGCAACGGTATTACCGCGGCAAAAAAGCAGCAGCAGCAGATTTATAAGAGGAGCATCGGCAGTTGAGTCTTCGTCATCAACAATTACGGCTGATCACCGTAATTGCACCGCAGGGTAGCTGCACCTCCCATTATTATTGCGTGACAAAATACATCTGGAAGTATTTTGTCAACCGCGATATCGATTTTTTTTGTATTCGCGCCGAGCGTTAGTTTTGCGGTAATTTTCGAATTTTCTCTCTCTCTCTCACCGAATAATAATAGTTCATTGTAAATCCTATTCGCGTGCGTTAGTCTTTCGGCCTATAAAAGACTAGTTTTTTATTAATTAAAATTTAGTTAATTTTATTCGCCGATTGCGTCATTTCATTTCCTATTAGCTTAAGCGATTTATAAAGGCTTAGGTTTTAATCCGATTTTATCTAGGGGATTAAGCAGATTAGGCATAAAGCCACTCACACCTAAAATACATCGAGTGTCACAAGTCATGTGACTTAAGGTGAGTTCAACTCCGTTGGATAGAATACACTTAAGCGAAATCATCTAACGTAAAGGCGAATACATGTATACGTGTTTAACGGAGCGGCTGTTAGCTTTGCATCGTGGGAGTTTGTGATTAAATAAATTTTCCATTTTGATAGATAACCTCCCCGGCGCCCAACTAATATTAAAATTCGTTTCGTGCGAATAGGATTGTGCGTCGAAGGTAATCGACGCACAAGAGAGAGAGACGATTGCGCGAGAGCTTAGGAAGGTTTAAGCGGGTGGTAGCGCGAGATCGTGAGCGGTACGCCCTCTGCTGGGAAAAAAACCGAATATACTTCGACCTTTTTGCTTATAAATTGTTAAGTTGATTGTAAAAAGGGCCGAAGGCGATAATTATTAGTAAGTCGAAGTGATTTGAGATCGTTTTGAATAATCAGTGTTAACCTATTTGAGCCACAGACTGGTGGATAAAAGGTTGTTGGAAGCACCTGAACAACAATAAAAGCAGAGAGCGCGACCCAAGCGTGCAGTCCAGAAAATATTAGCCAGGCGGAGAAAGCAAACAGCAGGCTCCGACCTTAGGTAGGATATTTTTATAATATGTATTACTAAATAGTTTGCGGAGACTGCACGCGCTCATAATCTCGCGAGTTTGTGCCTTATAAAAAGGAGGCATTAAGGGTAGTTGCACTAAATAGTGCATACCCCGCTCATACCTTGGGTTGGGTAATAGGAAGCGGTAGTGCTCGATTAGGTCGATAATTTTAAACCTCGACCGCATCCTACATCCGTACGGAGGCAAGATGGCTCTGTTGTCAGCTCAAATCGACAATTGGACATTAGAGCTAACCTCCGCACAGCGCGAACGCTACTTGGCGGATCTAGAGCTGCGCAAGGATGGAAGTGTCATCTAGCAAGCGGCTTGGCTTGGTAGATGGTTGCTAGGAGAGTACACCGTCACAGATTTTGAAGAGACCACGCGCAGTAAAGAGGTGGTGCAGTAAAAAGACGCACCCTACAAGCGTGGCTCGATAGAGTCTGTAACGAGATGGAAAACCTCAGCGCAGATGAGAACAGCGACCATCCCCTGAGGCTCATCAACAGGGAAGGAATATCCTTGACAGATATGTCAAGGACATTCGTCAGCCCAGATGAGGACTCTGAGGGTGTAGCCAGCCGCCAAGAAGAGGATGAGCTCATCCAGAAGGCCCTCCGCACCCAGGAGCAGGAGGAGGGGGAGAGAAGAAGATGGAGCAATCCGGATCTCAGGTTACAGGAATCCTGCACCCGGAAGGAGCCTGAGGAAGAGTTATCCTTGAGCGAAGCCTTCCGGGAAATAGAGTACCAGAAGAAGGAAGTCGACCGCAACCGCAAGCTAGTAGGTCTATAACGAAAGCTCGTTCGTTAACTATTATTTAAAAGGTGGGCAAGTGAGGCGCACTCGCTTATAGTAATTGAGGTGGGAAGGGGGAAGAGGCAAAGAAATGAAGTAGTTAATAACTTTATACACATAAAACACATTCTCATTTAAACAAATATAATTTCAATCAATTCAAGGCCACATTACACTTTAATTTCGCAATTACCGCACATTAACACCGCATAATGATAAGCCGCATTACACACACTTTAATCGAATAAACACACGACGTTCTTAACAACTATTACAAAAAAAAACAAATTAACTAACTTATCGCATCTACTAATCTATAGAAAACACAACGCGACTCGCCTGGTAGATGACCGCCTTGACAACAAACCGACTTAAGCTATTTAGCTAAAAAAGAAAGTCACCTGGCGAGGGATCGCCTGGACGACTTCTCTTTGCGCGATTTATTGCCCGACCGTCATTAGGGCAGGTAGCCGGCGTGTGCACGCCTCGCTACCCACCTAATATTAAACTTACGCGCAGTGCCGTCGATGAACAGAGAGATAAAGAGAGAGAGAGAGAAAATAAATTGCAAACTTGAATTCTAGTTTTGTGCAGTAGCTGTGTCCTACGCACGGTGTAGCAGGTCGTCGCTGGGCAACTCCTGCCGGTTTCCTGGGTAGCGTCCCGGGCAGTTACAGGACCGAGTCGTCTTCTCTCGGTTTCTTCTCGGCCCTCTGTCCTCGGCTGAACTTCTGTCACCACTGACCGTCCACCGTCTTACTTCGATCGACTCAGAAAACCTTCTCAGTCTTCCCTCGACTTACTCTACCGTCTGTATCGTTCGTTTTTCCTCGCGACCTACAGCTTCTTCGTCGATCTTTTCTCTCCCCACTTGACCTACTCATTAGACGGCACGCGACCAATGCGCTGGTTCGAAACGCGCGCCTGCCTCATATTGCGTAGGGCACGCACGCTCCCGACTATTTCTCTCTCTCTCAAACATCTCTATACTCTCTTTGTCGTCAGCCTAGTCGCTTCAGGCCTGCTCGGCCCCGCTCGGCAATCTCCGTCAGCTGAAACAGAGACCATGCATTAGACGCATTCTTAAATGCGCCAACGCTGGTCACCGTGCCTTGCCGAGAGAGAGGGGAACTTGGGAAAATTCCGACGAGAACAAGCGCAACGCTTGCTCTCGTCACAGGTCGAATCCGAGAAACCCTTCAGACTCTGCAGAGAATACAGGTGTGTGCGGAGCGCGAGACACAGGACATGCACCAATGAATACGAGAGCTAGGAGACGGAATGCATGAAATGGCCAAAGGCTGTTGCAGGAAGCACAGAACCGATTCCAGGGTGAGGACGAATTAGTGCGAGACTACGTGTCCAACCTGGTGGCTCTTGTCAATAGACTGGAACCACCAATGCCCTTGGAGAGGTTATTAGACCTACTCCATGCAAACCTCCTTCCAAACATCCAAATTCAGCTGCGTCGGAGCGAGTTGACGTCGATACGCGAATTTAACACGAAGGCGACCGAAGTACAAAACACCTTATCTTACGATCGTCGTCCACGTGTATTCGCAGACTTCAACTCGACGATCTTCCCTCAGCACGCCACCAGCCGAGCAAAAGAACAGCTGGTAGTAAATCCCAAACCGCTGCAATGGCCAGCGAAGGGAAGATACGTGCGAAGAAGGAGGGAGACCCGCAGTGCCGACAGGGCGTGGAGAACCCTGCCAGAGTGCCTACCGAACAAGCGACGGTATCGGCTACGCAAGCTTCCACTTCTGATTAGAAGATGGAAGAGCGCCTGGAGGGCATTGGGCGGATTTTACGCAAATTGGCCAAAGATGGCAAGATAGCCCTCCAGAACAACGTAACAGCCAATGGCGTGGGGGAAGGAAAAATTCTCCTTTTCGCAGGTCTCCTGGCGAGTGGCGAGAAGGACAGAGGAGGAAGATCGACTTCACCAAGCTTCTCCAGTGTTCCGCTTGTGGAAAACTGGGATTTAGTCGTAAATTCTGCCCAGACTGTAACAAGGGAAGGAGAGCGAAGAGAAGAGGTCATCTTCGCGCCTCCAGTTACTTCGACCTCTCACTACGGGTCGTCGATGGGAAACAGCAAGTTGTCGACGACCCAGGGATCCAAACAGGTCCTAGTAGGGCATCAAGAGAGCCCAGGATCTAGCGGTACATTGGAGCAGGAGGCGATCGAGCCCGATGCCAGCCATCAGCAGAATAGGGGAGTGGTCATCCTGGAAGGATCAGGTGGCCATATACAGGTTGTGGAGGAGGACTCGATTGATGTGAGGATCGAGTAACCCGAAGACCTGAAAGGTTCAGGCCTCTCCACACAAAAAGCTCCTCTGCCGAAGGAATCCACGAGTAGAAACAAGCATATCGTCGTCGCAGCAGCGGAAGGAAAAAAGCCGCTGAAAAACACGACGAAAGGAGGAAAAGATGCGACTCGTGGATATAACCCAGAGGATGAGAGCAGGTGGTGGTTGAGGGTAAACATAGGTTATTTTAAAATTAGAGCACTCTATGATATCGGCGCTAAAGCCACGGTCATGGGTGAACTAGGGCTGAGATTGGCATCGGAGATGGTACTCGGATTGAATGTGACCAGGGCGGGCGATGCAAGCTCGCTGATCGGCGCCCATGCCCCATAATTGGTCACGTGATGTTCCCCTTTAAGGTAGGAGGAATCACGAAGGAAATCAGAGTCGCCATTACGCCACTGCTCACGGATGACTGCTATGTAGGCGCGAACTTTATAAGAGAATTCCGCGCAGATTTGGATCCCGATGAGGATGAATTATGGCTTAAGAACGCCCAGGTAAAAGTACCAATGGAAGTGGCTGGAATTGATGGTACGGCATTTCTCGCACCGGTAGGACTGTGGAAGGCCACGGAAACATAGCTGGAGGAAATAGAAGACATCGTTAGAAGATTGATTCCTGACGGAGGTCAGGCTTTAGGCTGTGCCGTGGGGGGTTGAGCACGAAATAGACGTTGGAAGTGCTCGACCTATCAAACAGAAGTACTACCTAGTTTCTGATAGAGTGCGAGAGGAAATGCACGCGCTGGTCAAAGATATGCTGAAAAAAGATGTAATGAACCAGCGACCAGCGGATGGTCAAGTCCAATAGTAATGGTGAAGAAGGCTGATGGAAAATATAGGTTTTGCATGAATTACCAAAAGGTAAATGCGATTACCAAACCAGATGCCTACCCTTTACCATATATAAACGACATCCTGAGACGGATAAGGGATGCAAAGTTCATATCTACGCTAGACTTGAGCAGTGCGTACCATCAGATTCCCCTAAAGGAAGAAACGCGTCCAATATCAGCGTTTACAGTACCTGGATTAGGGCACTTTCAATTCAAGAGAATGCCCTTCGGCCTGTCATACGTAGGAGCTACCTTCCAGAGGTTGATGGACAAGGTGATAGGCCCGGATATGGATCCATTCGCTTTTGCTTACCTCGACGACGTAATTGTGGTTTCGTCGTCCTTTGAGGAACATAAGCGGCACCTAGAAATGGTATTAAAGAGAATTCTAGGAGCGAGCTTAACCATCAATAAAGCCAAAAGTCACTTCTACAAGATGGAAGCATTTGGAAGTTCTTGTGAACCAGGACGGCGTAAGACCAGATCCAGAGAAAATACGACCGATATTGGAATATCCAACACCCCGGACTGTCAAACAGGTGAAGCGATTCATGGGAATGACCTCGTGGTATAGACGTTTTATACCCGACTTTGCCATGATCACTGAACCTATAAACCGCTTGACAAAGAAGAATGTACGTTTCTCTTGGGAGGAGGAGCAAGAGCGAGCTTTCACGAGGTTGCAGGAGGCGATGACTTCCGCCCCAATACTGCAATCTCCCGATCCTAACGGTCAATTTATACTGCAAACTGATGCCAGTGACAGTGGGATCGGGGCAGTCCTCACGCAAGATGTCGATGGAGAAGAGCGTGTGATAGAATACGCCAGCCGATCACTCAACAGCGTTGAGAGAAATTATACGGTCTCCGAAAAAGAGTGCTTGGCTATTGGAAAGTTCCGGCCATACTTTGAAGAGTATGGGCTATTGGAAAGTTCCGGCCATACTTTGAAGGGCATCACTTCATGGTCATCACTAATCATAGTTGACTGAAATGGCTCCACAATATGAGAAATCCCATGGGAAGACTAGCGCGATGGGCGCTAACATTGCAAGGTAATGTCTTCGATATTGAATATTGACGGGGGGATCTCTATGTGGTACGAGATGCATTGTCTAGGGTCTATGAGGAGGGGGGGAATTGAAGTGAGTGCCATAAATAGTCGGACGGAGACCACTGACGCCTGGTATTTGCAACAATACCAGGAAGTATGCCAAGACCCACACTCTCACCCTACTTGGAAGGTAGTGGGAGGGAGGCTGTATCATTATCAGCCTGATGAGGATGGTGATGGGTCCATCGACAACGATGAAGCGTGGAAGCTTGCGGCTCCTAGGGAGAAAAGGTACCAGGTGCTCCAGGAGATCCATGATGCTCCTACGGCAGAACATCAAGGACGAGAGCGTACGTTCTCCAGGGCTAACCGCTTGTACTACTGGCATAAGATGTATGATCAGGTCAGGAAGTACGTAAAGAGTTGTCCGGTATGTCAGCAGTGCAAGGTGGAACAAAGAGCACCTTGCGGACTGATGGGTCGTAGACAAGTGTCACGACCCTAGCAGGTGATGGCCGGTGATATCACTGGTCCGTTTCCTAAAAGCTCTCGAGATTTTGAGTACATCTTAGTCTTTGTAGACTTCTTTACTCGCTGGGTAGAGTGCGTTGCGATACGCAAAGCCAATGGGAGGACAATCGCAAGGGAATGCCACGAGAGGATTGTCACTAGGCTTGGCACGCCAGAGGTATTCTTGTCGGATAATGGAACCGAATTCAAGAATCAGGAAGTCGATTCATACCTCCAGATGAACGGTATCTAGCGCGCCTTGACTCCCGTGTATCATCCCCAAGCGATTCCCACAGAGCGAGTAAACAGGACTCTCAAAACCAAGATCACGTCTTACGTAAGCCGTGATCATAGGAGCTGGGACGAACACCTGTCAGAGTTCAACTTCGCGTTGAACTCGGCGATTCATAGCGCCACTGGATATAGTCCTGCGATGCTCATGTTTGGGCGTCAGCCGGTATCTCCTTTGACGTTCAGAAGAACCCAAGATCACCAGGCCCTTGAGTGTTCGAAGGGTCAAGCTGTAGTAGATTGGGCTGAACATATGGAGAAGCTCCCTAATTTATGGGAGAGGGACAACTCCAACTCAAAGGAGGAAGCTACGCGTCAGGCGACCTATTATGACTGGAAGAGACGGCATCCCGAGTTTAAGGTCGGAGATTGGGTTTAGAAGAGAAACAGGATTCTCTCTTCGGCTGCCTAAGCCATTTCAGCCAAATTGGCGCTGAAATATGTCGGTTTGTACGTGATTGAAGAGGTTTGTGATTCCAACACGTACAGACTAGGCAATCAGCTGGAGATCCTGCCCGAGCTCTTCTAGGCCAAAGATCTTAAGCCGTACTACGGTCCGGGTGATGAAGAGGAAAGCGAGGAGGTTATCGATCCTCGCGAGCCGCAAAAAGAACAGCTGTCGGAGGCAAACGAATCCGCGAACGCGTGCGAAGATCCGGGGGGGGGGGGGGGATTTATCGATCGAGTGGATCGAACTTGCAGCTCCCACGGCCGTAGATAATGATCCCACTGAGAGGTCGGATTTGCCGCTATCTGCCCTAACTAAGAGAGGTCGAGGTCGACCTCGAAAGGTCCCAGAGATAGTCACCGCTCAAGTAAGAGGCAATAACTCTCCCTTAAAGAATCTAGAGGGAGAGGTATGCCTCGAAAGACCGTGCACGTCGTGCAAAGGACGGTAGGGCCGATAAGCCCGAACGGTAACCGACGAGAACCAGGACGTTCCCGCAAGGAATAGCGAGAGAGCGCATAACTCGCTGAGATGCGGCGTTTAATAGGGTTTTTCTTTGCTCAGAGAGTTTCATCCGAGATTTTTTGTTTTGGATGTTTCAGATGAACCGGAGAATCGTCGTAGAAGAGGTGACCGTCGAGGTGGTCACGCAGATGTTATTAGATCTGCAGCTGGTCCCTGAGGCGACGTAGTTGATAGAAGATCTGCGGAGCTTCGCCAGGGTCCAGTTGGAGGGGAGCGCCACAACGCTTCGGTGGCGAACGTTCTCCGGGACGCATTGTGGATCGCCCCGAAGAAGGCTTCCAGGGACGCTTCGACTCAGACAGAAGACCAGGACAATATCGAGCGTCCCATTCCACCGTGGACCAGGGAGTGCAGATCCTCAAGCCCGGCGTACCCCAGACGTTGGACAGTGCGAGCCAGTGCCCAGGACCCAGGGAAACATGTGGGACATCGCACTGGGTCTACAACCGACCCCGTATCCCGGAGCAGCCCACTCTCCTCCTCGACTTCAGACACGTACGTCTGGGGATTAACGAGGTGGAGAGTGCCTGGCGGTTCACAAAGGATCTCCAGTCTCAGGTGCTCCTGTACCTGAGACGCTTCATGAACCGTCAGGGCGCAGAAGAACTGCTCGGGGAGTGGGTAGAGATGGCTCAGCGCCAGAGGACCTACGGAGAGACCCTGCTGTGGGTGGATAATGGACAGAAGTTCCCCGCAGCGCTCCTGGCGCCGGGTCAGGAGAAGAGAGCCCCGGGAACTACTGGTACTGGACCGATGCTCACGGTCCATGTGGACGGGCGTGTGGCTCCTGATACCACAATCGTGGTCAGGTCGCAGGATGGACGTACGACCGCCACGGTGGGAGACGTCAGTATCACCGCCTCTCTGGGAGTCAGCGCCTAGCAGTCTCCTTGGTCTGCTGAGCAGACCACTCAAGATCGGGATTCTGCTCAATCCCGATGGCAGCTGAGGTGCTGCTACATATGCGGGGAGCCCGGTGTTCTTGCTCCTCCTCCCAAAAGAAACGTACATTCTTTTTTGTCAGGCGGTTTATAGGTTCTGCGATCATGGCAAAGTCGGATATAAAACGTCTATACCACGAGGTCATTCCCATAAATCGCTTCACTTGTTTGACAGTCCGAGGTGTTGGATATTCTAATGCGGTGACCAACTCCCAGCGGTATCCGAAGAAGGCTACACACTGACGCTACCCGAAACATCGAGCGCCAGGTGTAGCCAAAAGATGATGTAGGCCCTGGAGGGCTAATAAAGTAGCTATAATAAATAAGGGCATTTCGATTTATTTGGTTCCTTTCCTTCTTTTCTTTTCAGGTTCTTGATAGCGGCGAATCGCGGGTATTTGTCCTGCCCGGGTCGTTAGGACTTGGAGGGGGCTGCAACGGTAGTCGATTCAATTAATCGATCCGTTCGCGATTCTGTTACTCGCGCGTTAGTTCGAACAATTAAGAGAGAGAGGGGGCGCGCGAGCATTTGAATTAGGCAGTTACGCCTCAACTGTTTTCGCCGAATTAGTTTGCACTGTGTTTCGCCGAATATAAAGTTTTGTTGGGACTATTTTACGTGCGAGAGTGCAACGGTATTACCGCGGCAAAAAAGCAGCAGTAGTGCAGGAGCAGCGAATTGTAGTTGAAAGGAGAGTGAGACAGCGCCGCAGATTTAGAAGAGAAGCATCGGCAGTTGATTCTTCGTCATCAACAATTACGGCTGATCATCGTAATTGCACCGCTGGGTATGTGTACCTCCCATTATTATTGCGTGACAAAATACATCTGGAAGTATTTTGTCAACCGCGATATCGATTTTTTTGTATTCGCGCCGAGTGTTAGTTTCGCGGTAATTTTCGAATCTTCTCTCTCTCTCTCTCTTTCACCGAATAATAATAGTTCATTGTAAATCCTATTCGCGTGCGTTAGTCTTTCGGCCCATAAAAGACTGCAGTTTTTTATTAATTAAAATTTAATTAATTTTATTCGCCGATTGCGTCATTTCATTTCCTATTAGCTTAAGCGATTTATAAAGGCTTAGGTTTTAATCCGATTTCATCTAGGGGATTAAGCAGATTAGGCATAAAGCCACTCACATCTAAAATACATCGAGTGTCACAAGTCAAGTGACTTAAGGTGAGTTCAACTCCATTGGAAAGACGACACTTAAACGAAATCATCTAACGTAAAGGCGAATACACGTATTCGTGTTTAACGGAGCGGTGGTTAGCTCTGCATCGTGGGAGTTTGTGCTTAAATAAATTTTCCATTTTGATAGATAACCTCTCCCGTTACATATTAAAAAATTAATCATTAATATTTTACGTTACCAATTTTCTCGTATTCTATTTCGGTTACTCTTCAAGAAAGCTCACCATCAAAGTATTTGATAGAGTTTTTTAATACCTTTTTCAATTACGCAAACACGGCCATAATATTTTTTGTAGCCTTAAAAATTTTTGTAACAATCATCATGAAAGTTATAACGGGATTTTGACCCAGCGCTGGTCACTCGTTATATAAATTACGAGGGGATTAAAACAGCTCGGTGTGGGCCTCGTAATAGGCTGCGCAAAGCCTAACCCAGCAGCAACAGGGACGTCGTGGTGCAGCGTCTGTTACCTTGGCCCGCGGAGAGCGGCGTGTAGTCCTATGGGCGCATTGGAGCGATCACGAAATTCAGGCGCGAAAGCCGGACGGAACGGGATTGCTTACGATAGGTAAAAAGGAAGCGCAAAAGAAGAAAACAGATATACGAATAACATCGAGTTTACTACGGAGAATAATACAAAATTAATACGCAGCGTAAGCGGGACAGAGAGCGGCGAAAAGCTAGCGAGAGAGACACGTATTCGAGATGGTACTTACAATAATGTCTCGGCGTTAGCCCTGCAGGCGATATCCTCAGCCTCGCACGTGGCTCGCGATGACGCGCAGCGTGCAGCTCGGGTGCAGTCAAGAGGCGGGCGGCCTTAAAGGCTCACACGCGTGGTCGCAGGAACTAGCCCACCAAAGGCACTAGGGGCAATCTCGGCACCGATACCTTACACCGAGTGGACACTCGCGTATTCGCAGGCAACCGAAATGTCAGTCACAAAAGGTAGTCGCGAAAAGTCGGACAGGAAAGGATCGCAAGCACGTGTATATCCGCTCGTCACACGTCCACGTGCTTCGAAGTCGCCGGTACAAGAGAGAGTCCTTATCGCGGGGCTTTTTCCTGCCCCACTCTCCTACTCGCGCCTCCCGAATTCTCTCTCTCTCTAGCTCGCCCTCTATTAGCGCTCTCTCTGATTTACCTTTGGCTGCCATACATGTGAAATAGTTATGTGACAAATATATATATATATATAAATAATTATAATTATGTGTGGGGAGAGAGAGACATAACGAGGGTCGGGCCGCTCGTTATATGCCCCTTCCCCAGAGCCGGGTAGCAGGTCGTACCAGGTCGAAAAACCTGTCTCTATCCACCAAGTAAGGAGAATTAATTGATAAAGAAGAATCAAGACATCGTAGTGGTAAAAAAATATGTTTTATTTATTTATTTCTTTCGACATCTTATACACTAGAAGCTCTGAGTGGGATGTAGCTTGCCGCGACTCTCTCTACTCGCGCGGATCGCAAATCTAATAATAACGCGTGTTAAAAGAAAACGAGAAGAGAAAAGAAAAAAAAACGTGGGCGTCAATGCCTGATTCTTGAGGGGACCTTCAAGAGCGAGGTCGCGAGGATGGTCGTAGCGTTTAGATCCGGGTCTGGTGTCTGGTCACGCCTCGTCTGTTACCGCCGTCCGCGGGGGCGGCCTACGGCTCTTCCTTGTCTCGGAGGAAGGCTTCCCTGCTTGACGCGTTTCGGCCGAGCTATAGGAATACGGCCGCTATCCACCGCTCCTCCAGAGCTCGTGCCTCGACCAATTCGGGCAGTCGGAGGTTCGAGGTACTCCCGTGAGGCCGCAAGTGGAGCAAGCCCGCTTGCCGAAGAGGTCGGGACGGGGGCCGGCCCAGCGATTACATGGCTCCTCTCCTGCGGCTCCTTGCAGGGCAAAGAAGCCTGGCGTGCGACGCGTTCGGTCATTTAGGATGGCCTGGCTGGACGCCCGATGGGAGTGGGACGTCGGTGGGTCGTCCAAGGCTGCGAGCTGCCGTTTCACCGTTTCGAGGTGCTCTTGGGCTCGGCGTTATTCCTCTCGTAAGCGTTGTCGCGTCTCCTCGCGCTGTTTGCGAGTCTCACGTTCCTTCCGCCATTCGGCGATCGCCTCCTGAGTGTAGGCCTTGAGCTCTATGGCCTCCTGCAGCCTGGTCGCGTAGGCTCCTGCGATAGCGAGACCGCGGGACCATGACGGTCGATGAAGGCGAGTCCGTCTCGGTAGGTCTTCTCCTCCTCCTTTTCCGCGGCTAGCCGCGCCTTTCTGCAGGCGGTAAAATGAGCCTGGAGGACCTTCCACTCCTCTTCGAGGGTAGGTGGCTCTTTCGTCGCAGGGGCCGGGTCTATCTGGGTCTTGAGGCTCGTAGCGACGTCGCGTTCCTCGGGGCCGTAGCCGCGCTGCCGCAGGATGGCCTCCAAGCGCTCTGCGGCCGCCAGGGCGGAACAGGGAGACGCGTTGGCGTGCTTCGGGCTGCGGTCCGGTGAATCCTCGCCTTTACGGCCTGCATTATCCTCTGGCCGTCTCGGCCTGCGTAGCATCCTATGGGGGAAATCTAAGGTAGTCTCCGCGGAACTTGCGCCGCTGTCATCATCTGACGAGGCCCGCGACTCGTTGGCGGGGTCATCCCCTACTGCATTGGAGTAGGCCAGGGCTGGAGCTGGAGAAGCTTCCCTGCGTGTCGACGGCGCAGCGTTTCGGCGCGATGCAATAACTACAGCCGCCGTGAGTGCTTCATGCAGCACTTCTTCCATCCACTTGGCGAGGGGAGCTATTACGGCGTTGGTCAGCATCCTCTATAGGGCGAAGCTTACGTAATGTTAGGCGAAAAAAAAACGAACTCAATTGTTGCATCAAGCGATAGCACCTACTAGGGAAGCAGGAAGCTTTGAGGCAGTAACAGAGTTTTATTAGCATAGAAGGTGAGATAAGCAGAAAGAAAATGAGGAAACAGACAAAGTCGTAGGGTGTTAGTTCCTGGAACGCAAGCGCCGAGGGGATACGTCGACAGGAGCATGCATTTTCTGCTTGCGAGGACGACCTCTTCTCCTTGGGGCGGTCGGTATTTTGCCTCGCGCAAGGTCCTGTCGTGGGCTTGCTGAGGCCTCTGGCCCTATAACTTTTGTGACCGAAACGTCGTCGTTCGAGGCATCGCGCTCGTCGCTTTCTTGCGTGCGATCGGGTGAGAAAATTCCTTTCAACGACATCGTCTCGTCGTTTTCGTTTCCTTCAAGGAGAGGACTGTCTGCTGCATCATCGGGGCACTGGGCTCACCGACGTTATATTTGACGTCGCGATGCTTAGCGTTATAGTACATCTCCTGTCTATCTTGGGCTTCCCGCGAGTGTTACAGAGCAACGGCTCGGAAGTCGTCAAGCTTGTTAATTCGAGCGTGCCAGTCGGTGACCGCGACCGTGTCGAGGTTCCGAGCCACGGCGCGTTCTTCCTCTCGTTTCTTCGAGTTTGGCAGCTCGGGATGACGTTCGTAATTTAGAAAGGCGGGGCTCGTGCGCACCGCTTCATGTATTGCCGTGTTTTAGGCAAACGCGACCTCTGTTATATGCGCATCCCACGTCGAGTGCTTTTCCTCGATAAACGCTCGAATCATGGTTTTGAGCGTGCGATTTACGCGTTCGGTCGGGTTGCTCTTAGGCGAGTACGGGGCGCATGTCGCGTGTATCACTCCGAACGAGTCCAAAAAGTCGTCGACAACTTTATTCTTGAACGGAGTACCGTTGTCAGACAAGAACTTTTTAGGGATCCCGAAACGCAGAAACACACGTTCTTTCAGTTGGCATCGGATGATTTTCCCAGTAATCTTACGGAGAGGGACACATTCGATCCAACGAGTAAAGAGATCGAGAAAGACAAGCAAGTGCTCGTAGCCCTGCGCGGATCGCGGGAAAGGGCCCATGGTATCGCCGGACACAATTTCCCACGGTCGCGTGACGAGATGTCGTCCCGTCAATCCTGCTTGAGTGACTTGTAAGGCTTTGACCTGCTGGCAGATTTGGCAATTCTTAACATAGTGTCCTACGTCGTGATGGATTTTCGGCCAATAATAGCGGAGGCTCGCGCGCTTGTGGGTTTTGTAGCGGTCAAGATGCCCTGCCGTCGGCTCTTCGTGGGATTCGGATAAGACTCGTGCCCGGTCTTCCTTTGGGATAACGAGCTTCCAAGCATCGTCATCGGTTCCGAAGAGGTCGTCGACGATGGGGTTAGGCTTATAAATATATAACCGGCCGCCTAAAACTTTCCAATAGGGGTTATCCGTGGGCCGCTTGAGGACCTCCTGCATCCTCTTGCGGTACCACGGGTCGTTTATGCTTTCGTCGAGTGTCAACGAAGCGGTAGCCGCGAGCTCATCTTCGTCGGCCTCAAACATGCGTGAAAACGCGTCAGGCACGACGTTGTCCTTACCCCTGCGATGTATAATATCGAAATCGTACGATTGCAACGCGAGGGACCAGCGACCAAGCTTACCGTTTGGGTGTTTCAGATTAGTGAGCCATTTAAGGCTCTGGTGGTCGGTTACAACTGTAAAGTGATACCCCTCCACGTAGGGTCGGAACTTTTCGGTCGACCATACGACAGCGAGGCACTCACGCTCGGTAACCGACAAGCGGCGTTCGCAAGCCGTCAGGGCGCGGCTCGCGAAGCACAGAACCCGATCTTCGCTGTCGATACGCTGTAGCAGAACGCTTCCAAGGCCAGTATCGCTCGCGTCACATTCGATGATGAACGGCGCAGTAAAATGGGGCCTGGCTAGGACAGGGGCCGTTGCCAAAAGGGCTTTGACTTGCTCGAAAGCCTGCCGTTGCGCCTCCTGCCATTCAAATCTGGCGTCCTTGCGGGTGAGCGCGTTAAGCGGCTCACAAATCGTAGCGTAATCGTTCAGAAATTTTCGATACCACAAGGCCATGCCCAAGAATCTGCGGAAAGCACGAAGATTTTTCGGGGCTGAGACTTGAGTATCGGTGCGACTCGTTCTGGATCGGGGCGCGTACCATCGCGGTTTACCAACACGCCGAGATAACACACCTCGGTCATGCAAATCCTAGACTTCTGGCGATTGATCGTAAGGCCAGCATCACGTATTCTTTTTAGAATATGCGTGAGCCACTGGACGTGCTCTGAGAACGTTTCAGTAGCGATGATCACGTCGTCAAGGTACGCGAAGACATAAGGCTCCATCTCGGGGGAGATGAGCCTGTCGGCCAACATCTGAAATGTTGCCGGGGCACCAGCCAATCCGAAGGGCATCCGAACAAATTCGAATAGCCCGAGTCCTGGGACGGTGAAAGCAGTTACCGGGATGGCCCTCTCCGAAAGAGGGACCTACCAAAATCCACTCGCGAGGTCAATTGCGCTCACGAATTTGGCGTGCTGGAGCTTTCGCAGTATCGCGTCCATAAAGGGCAGCGGATATGCGTTCACGCGAGTAACGCTATTCACCTTCCGGTAGTCCACACAAAATCGGTATTCGCCGTCGGGTTTCCGAATCATCACCACCGGGCTAGACCACTCGCTGCGGGACTTACGAATAATTCCCATCTGCAGCATTTTATGTACTTGCACGTGCATTTCCTCTTCGATCTTATGCGACACCGGATAGTATTTCTGTTTAATTGGGCGCGCGCTGCCAATGTCGATGTCGTGCTCGATCCATCCGGTACAGCCGAGCTGCTCGCAGGAAGGTTCGGGCAGGAGGTCATCTATCACTCAATCGATTTCTTGTCGCTGCTCCTTCGAGATCTCTTCGATACCCAAGGCCGCCAGCGACATCGCCTCCTCCGCACGAAGTGAGGAGACAGTGGTCGAGACTTCCTGATCGTAACCTTTAATCCTTATCGTGTTGGTCTCGGGATCCAAACACGCGGAAAATGCTCGAACGAAGTCGCTTCCGAGGGTGCAATCAGCATCAGCCTCGCTCAAAATGAGTACGTCGATCGAATGGGTAACACCACCTATCGTAAAGGGTAACTGTACATTACCGATGATAGGGAAATAATGACCATCGACTGCTTTCGCGCCGGGCCCGACATATATGTTGACGCGCTTGTTCATCGCGGCAGCAATCTGAAGGGCAATGGGGCTCAGAACGGTGCGCGAGGCTCCAGTGTCGTACAGAGCCCTGCAAGTAAATGGACCGATGCTAAGCGTCAGACACAATCTGGGGTACTTCTCTACCAACGCGCTCGTCGCAAAACTATCGGAACGCGTTGGCGCTTCTCCCGCGGGGGCATCTGCAGCGAAGGTCCGGGTCGCCATCGGAACGGTAGGGACCTCATCTACGCGTTCCTCTCCACGTTTTTTGGTGCCTCGATTTTTGAGCACTCGGAACAGGTGGCTTTGGTGTACCCAGGCCAGCTGCAGTCCCAACAGAGCAGTCTCTCAGCATCGGGGCCGGGGGGCTTGCTCTTGTTTTTGTCCAACTTGGGAGTGATGACTTGGGCTCGACCGTTTCTTGCCGGGCGGCCGCGGCCGCTTACCCCGCTCCGTCTTCCCTCGCGTTGACGCGGGTAGGCCGGAGGTTTGCCATCTTTCGGGGAGCCGACGGTGGTCGATTCCTGTACTGCGTCCTTAAGGGGGACGGGAAGCCCTTTCTTAGCCGCCGCAAGTTGCTGACACTTTTTATCGAAAAACTTTTGGAAAGATTTTTCGAAGTCGGCCTCAGAGTAGGAAGACTTTTCTACGACAGACGCGATGCTCGTTTCAATTATGCAAACACGGCCATAATATTTTTTGTAGCCTTAAAAATTTTTGTAATAATCATCATGAAAGTTATAACGGGATTTTGACCCAGCGCGGGTCACTCGTTATATAAATTACGAGGGGATTAAAACAGCTCGGTGTGGGCCTCGTAATAGGCTGCGCAAAGCCTAACTCAGCAGCAACAGGGACGTCGTGGTGCAGCGTCTGTTACCTTGGCCCGCGGCGAGCGTCGTGTAGTCCTATGGGCGCTTTGGAGCGATCACGAAATTCAGGCGCGAAAGCCGGACGGAACGGGATTGCTTACGATAGGTAAAAAGGAAGCGCAAAAGAAGAAAACAGATATACGAATAACATCGAGTTTACTACGGAGAATAATACAAAATTAATACGCAGCGTAAGCGGGAGAGAGAGCGGTGAAAAGCTAGCGAGAGAGACACGTATTCGAGATGGTACTTACAATAATGTCTCGGCGTTAGCCCTGCAGGCGATATCCTCAGCCTCGCACGTGGCTCGCGATGACGCGCAGTGTGCAGCTCGGGTGCAGTCAAGAGGCGGCGGCCTTAAAGGCTCGCACGCGTGGTCGCAGGAACTAGCCCACCAAAGGCACTAGGGGCAATCTCGGCACCGATACCTTACACCGATGGGTCGATGCCTGAGTGGTAGAGCGTGGCATCGACCCATACCTTGATGAGGTAAATGACCTTGAGATTAGGCTCAAGGTCATACCTCACTCATGATCTGAGTGCATGTTTGGACGTAAAATTTTCCGCTCTTTCGATTAGCAGTGTCGAAAATAGGGGTTTCCATTAAAAAAAAAAAGTTGACCTCCAAATGACCTTGACGTTGAGATTGAAGGTCAGATCCAAGGTCACTATCGAATTCCTCGTCGAAATTTAGTCCTAAAACAACCTTGAGCTTCGCAAAAGCTTTGTTACCTGGAAAGTTATTTCCTTGATTCCTTACTTTTTGGACACCCTGTATATGTTTAGGTAACCTATATTTTTTTCAGATTTTTTTAACAAATGAAACTTTTTAAACTAATTTTTTTTATCATTTTTTATAAATTATTTTTTTGTTTATGTTTGCGATTGCGGACGTCTTTTCTTTTTTTATGAGTTTTATGTATTTCAGAATTTTAAGATTTTGTTTATAAAGTAGGACAAATAGGCGATAAGTTGAGTGTCTCTCTTAAAGAAAACATCAAACAAGATGAGAACCGTGTGCCCAAAATTTTCCAGAATCCGAGTTGGAAAGAGAAATCGAAGGCCGCTAAGAAACCCTATATAAAAAAAAACAGGTCGATACGCTCACACGTGTGTTCGCCCTATTTGCAAGTCTTGTTGTCGCATTTTTACTTCAAAAACTCACTTTCTAAGTCTTTAAAATTTTAATATTAAAATAAAAAAATGGAAATGAATATTACAATACTCTGAATATTTTTATATCATTTTATAGGTCGGAACTATGTCGTTTGATTACCTTTTTCCGACTTTTTTATTCTAAGTTTAGTAAGCTAGGAAAATAGAAAAATACGAGCGTAATTTTTTAGTTTTATTTCATTTATATGCGATTTACGCTTAATATGATTATTCAACTTTTAAGTAATTGAAGTTATCTTTATGTTTAAATGTATAAAGTTAGTGAGGATATTATTCATTCTTCCTAAACTTTTGCGCTAATTATTTAATAATGATTTATATGTTCATATAATTTAGTATATTCACTGTTATCCTCATATTTCTTTCTCTAAAATTTCTATTGTAGAAATTAAGTTTCTAAATTAGTAACAGTAAACACTACGATATCAATGTTAATCAGTTTCAACAAAGAATATGGTAGAAAGTTCATATTAATTAAGAATTCTTTTTTCCTTATACGAAAGCTCACGAAAGCTTTGAAGAGCCCTTCTGCATTAGTGGCACTACTACATTTGATTCACACTTTACCAAAGTTAAAATCACGCGCGCCAAAACTTTCTCCACAATACACACGCTCATCCCGGTTTACATGCACGGGCGCAGACCTAAAAGAGTGTACCTATGAAGTCGATAATCGACGTCACATGCTTGAAAATAGATACAATTTTGTGAACTAATTGACATATCCTAGTATTATTTGTAATATGGATTTTCCAACCAGTTTGGTTATAATATAATATAAAGTTTTTCCATTTAAAATAACTATTCCTTCGCACCTGTTATTTTGAGGGGCTGTTCCATCCCTTAAAATCGTTAATCCGCAGGTAAAAAAACACGTGTCTCATTTTTTAAAAAGCTATTAAAGTATGCTATTATTTCGGAAAAAGATCTCAATTTATTACTGATACATGGTAAAATATTTGAAGGGTGTTTACTCTCTTGATAAATTCTATTTAGAAAAAATACAGCAATGCGTCAACTGACATATGTATTGGAGTGTAACATATATTTTTTCAAATTTTTTCGCTCAAAATTATCTTCTTAAGGGAGTTATGTACCCGGAAGAATTAACGAACAGAAAAATTCCAAACTTCAGAGAGCGTCAGTTAGTGATAAATTATTCACGTGAATCAATTTTCGTGGGTCACCGTTTGTTTTTACAGGAGATATTCCGATTTTTATTTTACATTGCTACGAACAAATTAACACATGGTCTAATGGAGAATCACGGAGTTGAACATAAATTATTATCGTTGATATCTTTTCAATTGACGAACAGATTATAATGAAATTAAATCGTCTTATAGATAACATATTCGGAAATACTTTTCAACTTTAAAAACATACAAAGGTTGGCTCTAGCAGTAATAAAAAAATAATAAAATTAGTAAACAGCTGTCTTTTGTGTCTATGGTTACACATGTGGCAACGACGCATACGTAGGCTATGTGCGCCAAATTTGATATGAATGAGTTCTACCTGTTCAATAGTTCGTACTGACTGATGATTAGAATTTATTTGACAAATTAAGTTTTATTAAATAAAGTGTAATATATAACGCTGTAATGTCTCCTTTCCAACAGAGTTGAACTCACCTTAAGTCACCTGATTTGTGACCCTTGCTTACTCTTAGGTGTACGGAGACTAATGTTTCTTTCCAATATTCCCTAGATGAAATCGGTTTAAAAAATAACCGGTGACGGATCCATTAAACTAAAGGGAAACGAAAAAATATAATGCGGCGAATAAAATCAAGACGTTTATAACAAAAGAAGAACAGTCTTTGTTGGGCCGAAAGACTTGCGCACACGTATAGGATTTACAATTATACGGGGAGACAGAGAAAGAGAGAATTCAAAATTCTGCCACGAAATCTAACGCTGGGCGCGAATGCCATAACGGTCGTGTATTATGAAATACTTTCGCAAGTATTTTCTCGCGTGGAAAAAGGGAGGTGCACCTATCCTGCAGTGCCATTACGGTGATCAGCCGTAATTGTTGTTGGCAAATAACTATTGTTCCCGAGTGATGCTGCAACGGAGCTGCCTTTCGCTCTCAGATCGGTTGTTGCTCTTCCGATTCCTCACTGCTTCTGGCTTAGCTGCTTTTTTCTCGCACTTCGTTATCACTCGCGCACGTCCCAAAACCAATAAATTTTCAATTATCTTTCTTCGGCAAACGGCAAGATACAAGATGAAAATTTTGGCGGTTTTCCGTACAACAGCTGAGGCTTAACTGAAAATTAAATTCTCGCGCGTCCTCTCTCTCTCTCTCTCTTAATCCTTCGCTCTAGAATCGCGAGTGCTATCGAATCGCGAACGTATCGATTGGTCGAATCATCTACCGTTGCAAAATATAAATATAAAAATATAAAAATATAAAAAAGGAAATAAAATAGACAGGAATAAATATAGTTATATAATGTAAAAGTGAATAGACGTACGATTACACACGAAAAATATGTTAAATGAGATGAAAATACAAATAGAGACGAAAATGTGAGGTGAAATATGAAGTGGCGTACAAGTTTCGCTATAAGATAGAGTGAGATGAAATAGGGTAATAGTAATATAAAGTAGAGGTAAAAATAAAATAGAAATAAGATTAGAAGATAACAATAAAAAGATCTAAAATAAGATAAAAAAAAGTAAAATAAGATAGGAATAAAAGTAGCGTGATGGCATCAAGGGTGGAATAAGCTAGGGATTTGGACACATGGTTTCGAGTGATCTTGTCATTTTAAAAACCATAGATCGATGGGAGTGTTTATGTAGGAGGTCGTACGCTCGGATGAGAATGCAATAGGATCGACTTTATATGGTATTTTAACATAATCAGTTGTCACCGGAGTAGGTATTAATTTCTTACGAATAGCTCTATTGATCCAGACCTGGACCTCGCGGTTCAAGATTAAATTGCGAGTCCAGTGCTTGAAACTCGAAACCTGATCGGGAGAGAAAGTGGTCACATTTAGGGCATTCAGCATTCTTTGAGTGAGAATAGTAAAGTACTGGTTCCGTGCGGGGAGCTTTATATTCAAATACTGATGGTAGCAAACGATTGGAGCGGCAAACAGCATTATCGCATAGAATGGACAAGTTTTTGACCAAGTAATGTGGAGATTTCCTCGATACAACAGCATAGGCCAATATAATAAGAGTCCTGTGTCGGCTAGTGATGAGCGACAACCAGCCTAAAGCCTATGGTGGATAATATGAGTGTTTAGGTGGTTTGTGGGAATATAAGAGATCCAGCCCACAAAGTATACACAGGCATTCTGGGCTATTTGTAACTTGACTATACGCTGTTTATTCAGCTGGTTATAGACTGCTGAGAGGTAATTGAAATAGGGAAAAATCAACTGCTCGACCAGTTGTTTTCTGAGCCCAACAGAGAGGGAATTTCGGTAGAAGCGAAGCGAGGCAAGCGACACGTATACCCTTCGCACCACTAGCCTGACGTGTTCTTTCCAATTTAGTGTAAGGCATCAGTATAACCCTCATGTTTCGGGCACTGGAGACATATTCAAGTGTAATATTATTTATTTTGAGGATGCTATTTAACCCATTAACGCTCACAGGACGGTTTTTCGAGACCTGAGTTTATACTATTCTCATGTCATGAATTCTCGTGGAAAAAATTCAGGAACCATTGTTTCTTATGTTTTCGAGTGTCTTCTTTCCAATGATGCTGGTTGAAATTGTCGCTGAAAAACTTTTACGGTCCAAAAAACAAAAATAAATAAAAAAAAACATGATTTCCTGATTTCATTTTTTTTAAATCGACTTTTCGTTCCCTAAGTATTTTTTTTAATGCCTAAAACCCTTATAGATTGCGGCCTTGAGGTTTTAACTACAAGTTAGTATGGTTCACCGGATATGAAAATTTTTCGTATAAACAAAATGGCGGCCGAAGTGAAAATTTTTTATCTAAAACTTTACAAATTTTTTTCTCTTTGTTTGTTTTTAAGACATTTCTATTCTCAGAAAAACTTTCGTAAAGTGCATGGTTTTTGAGAAAAAATTTCAAGTTTCAAACCGCAAGAAACCTTGATGTATTCTTGTATTTATATGATGCCAGTTAATGATTTCACGTATTATATATCAATAGCTTTTGGGAATACTTCTGAATAATAAAATTATTAAATTTGTCAATCACCTTTTTGTTTTGTGTTACACAATTTTTGTGCAACATACAAATTACTGTCTTATTTGTTAACCGTATGTAAAGGACCATCCCAGCGGACTTGCGCTCTCAATGCTTGTAAATACCGGTATATAGTGTATCGTATATTTTCTTGATTTTCAAAAAATTTGAATACCTAAGAAATATGCCTAGAAAAAGGAAAAGTGATCCTATTTGTGAGCCTTATCCTACGAAAAAACGCGCTATTGAATCAACGATAGTAACGCGTACGAAGAAAAAAAGAATAGAAGCCATAGAAAAGGACGATGTTGATGCTGTTTACATTCCGAATCCTGATGATTCTGAAGACTCGGATTTTCTCGAATCTGATGGATGTGATGAGTTTGAAGATGATAACTTTTCTGAGGCTAGTAACAGTGATTCGGAAGTTGACGGTTTTATGCATTATGAATCTTACGAAAAAGTATTGAGTAATTATTCTACAACACAGAAAAAGTTGGAGAATAATTATTAGTATAGATGGGAACCGGAGGAACACCCTTTCAACAAAACTTTGTTCAACGAAATACTGCTCTCTGAAAAAGATAAAACTAAATTGTCATCTTACTCGTTTATTGAACTGTTCGAGCTATTTTTTCATCAGAATTTAAAAAGTACATTATATCTTCTACTCTTGCTAACGGTTATAACCTCACTGAGGATAAATTGAACATATTCATTGGCATAATTATACACACCATTTACAATAGAAGGCTATCTCAAAGAGACTATTGATCTACTAATCCTATGTTGAAATCAGAAGTGGTAATATCAGCAATGTCGAGACATGAATTTGAAAAAATAAAATCGTCTATAAAATACTCAATGCCTGAAGATCAGGACGATAATGACAAAGTGTGGCGAGTAAGAAAGATGCTAAATATTTTTAGAAAAAACATCAGACAATTTGGATTTTTTTGACAGCTCTTTCTATCGATGAAATGATGGTGAAATATTTTGGAAGAAATTCCCTGAAACAGTTTATAAAATCTAAGCCTATTAGATTTGGGATAAAAATGTGGGCTTTATGCACTGCAGATGGCTACTTATTTGATTGCGATATATACTGCGGAAAGAAATTGAATGCATCCGATTTCTTGCCGAATTGTGCTCAGGGGAGTAGGGTCGTTCTTTTAATGCTACAATAATTACTTATCAGTACTCCACCTAGAAAGATATCTCTTTACCATATTTATTTTGATAACCTCTTCACAAGTCCAGATTTACTAGTTCATATGAAAAAAATTGGTCTTAGAGCAACTGGAATAGTTAGAAGTGACAGAGTTGCAGAAAAAAATAATATAGATAAAAAAAGCTCCTAAAGGTACTTATGTTTTGAAACATGAAAAAGGCAGTAAAATGAATTTCATAACAGTTGTTGATTCAAAGTCTGTATCAATTCTTTCTACACCTGCGGGTGTCACTCCACCAAAAACTTGTGAAACAAAGAAAAATTGTAATGAAGGAAAATGTGCAGTTAGAAGTAACAAGATTTGTGAGGACTGCAATTTATGTTTCTGTGTCCAATGTTTCAATAAAACTCATTTGTCATAATGGCTGATGATAAAAAAATTACATAAAAAATTTTAAAAAATAAAAAAAAATTACAAAATAAAAAAAAAAACAAAAAAAAAAACGAGATTCGCGATAACGTCTACCTCCTCGTGGTGAGAATTGGGCAACATTTAGATAATATAAATGGCTGAAGACGTTTTCATTTTTGGTAAACAAAATATTTGTTTAGCAAACTTTAACATTTTTTTTCTCGAAAAGTATACTCTTTAGGAACATTTTTCTGAGAATAGAAATGTCTTAAAAACAAACAAAGAACGCTCTCAAATTCTTTCGAATTTTCCGATATAATTTTTGAATTTTCAATTCAAAGACTTCCGAAATCCCAAAATTTTCTGGGATGATTCTGAAACAATTTAAAAGTATTTTATAACTAATTTTAAGACATTTTTGTTCTTTGAAAATTTTTATGAAAATCTATAGTATTCGAGAAAAAAATTTGTAAATTTTTAGATAAAAAATTTTCACTTCGGCCGCCATTTTTTTATACGAAAAATTTTTATATCCGGAGAACCGTACTAACTTGTAGTTAAAATCTCGAGGCCGCGATCTATAGAGGTTTTAGGCATTAAAAAAAATGCTTAGGGAACGAAAAGTTGATTTAGAAAAAAAATGAAATCAGAAAATCATGTTTTTAACACATGATTGAAAGGCGGAGGCTTGCAGCAGTCGAAGTCGCTTTCTGACAATATGAGTATTTTCACGCATGTGAACGATCATGCCAGAGACGACCAGTATCCTCCAATGAACCACGGAACTCCATGGGCAAGTCGAGAATCAAGAGTTCAGATCTGTCCTTGAGACTCACCAGGGACTTTAAGCTCTTTACCTCATCCGCAATATGGTCGACCTTGGCGAGTACAGAAGCCTGGCCAGCTCTAATCTCGTTTCGGAAGTTGGAGAACTCGCTACTGACGAAGTTAGAGAACCAAGCTGGGGGCAGACCACCCATGTCGGAGGAGGCAATGTCCAGCGAGGAAGCCCGATCAGCAAGAGGAACAGACACAGCCGGGAATGACACCAGTAAACCGCCAGGAACTGAGAAAGCGTTTGAGCGCTTTAATTTGGTCACCTTGGAAAGCGGCAACCGCTCAGGTGAAGCCGTCTCTCACAGTTTATAGCTCTTATGAGCAAAGGTGCGTTGACAAAAGTGAGAGAGGTTTTAGTGAGAGGGGATATTAAATTTCCGTCACTAGATTTGAAGGGATTTGAGGAGAGGGTAGACGCTGAAAAACAAGCACCGCAGATAAAAAATTCAAAGCCAACTTCGGCTGGGGTGAGGTTGACACAGTGCTAATGGAAAAGCTCAGTATAACGGACACACTGTACCAATCTGCTGTTTCGTCGACTCAAAATGCCACCACACTCAGGACATACAGTTTCCGCGATCCTTTCCCCTTCTAATACTCTTCGATCACCTGCTCCTTGACTTCTTACGTCGAGAGAGCAATTAATAGGGAAACAGCTACGTCGAACAGCTTCACCCAGATACGAAGCCGGCTGAGCCATCGAGCGAAGATTCAGTGTCTCCCCCATATGTGTGACCTTGCCACGAACACGGCGCACTTCGGGCACTAGCACACACTCTCGGTCACGTATGCTGCGACATCCCTTCACCCGAATATTCGCCTCGTTACAATACATTTGTATTTTTTATATGTGTAATTTTTATTCAAGTGAAGCAGTTTATGATAACGATTGTATATACTACAAATGAAGAGATTGCTTTGTTGCCTAGAAATTACAAGGATATATATAGAAATTGATTTTGATTATTTTATTCAATTAGTGATTGACTTTTTTTCAAATCAAATTTTAAAATATATTATTTATTAAGTCCATATCTTCAAATAGAAATGATTATAAATTGTAATTTTCTAAATAAATAATTAACCAATTTATGAATTCATATTGATAAAATTATTTACTGTGATATTTAAATACTAGAAGGTGCGGTTATTCTATTTTTTTCGAATATCAAAGAATAATCTAGAGAGGATGGAAAATTCAGAAAATGAGAAATATTCATCTAAGATAAAGCTCGATGATATCTATGGATCCTAGATATGCTTTAGATATTGAAAATAAATTCTTTTAATGTATTATGGGAATATTCAAAAATATCACAGGTCCACAAAATTTAATGAATTTTTAGTTACAAAAACTAGAGCGTACTTTCCCGAAGCATTTTGGGGTGCTGAATCCGAATCTGGCCACAGAATTGCTCCATCACTTCTGGTTTTCGAGATATTCTAACCTAAAAGTGTGAAAAAAGCGGTTTTTGTCTATTTTTGAGGTTATGTAGCATCTTGAAAAAATTTTTCAGCCAAAAACCGTTCAGACCTTTTTAAAGTATAGGTCTCCATCTTTCAAATCGTGTTGAGTTTGTTCAGATATCTTTTTTTTGCTAAGATATCGCATTATAAAGTTTCATAGTTTTCAAAAAGCCTACAAACCATATGCTTGTATAATATAACAAAGAATCCGAATTCATTGTGTTGTGAGATGTAATTATTATTATAACAAAAGCTATTTTATTCGCTACTCCTAGATTTAGGTAAATTTGACTGCTTGTGGATTAAAAGAGGTGGGATTAGTAGGAGTGGGATGAGTTTGGGGTGTGTAGGATTTAGTCTGTAGGGTTTAGGGTTATTGGATTTAGGGTTGCTAAGTTTGGATTGTCAGGTTTGAGGTTATTGAATTGAAGTTTAATTATTTGGAATTCGTGAATTCGGATTCTCTGTTATACTAAATAAGCATATGGTTTGTAGGCTATTTGAAAACTATGAAACTTTATAATACGATATCTCAGTAAAAGAAAAGATATCTGAACAAACTCAACACGATTTGAAAAGTAGAGACCTATACTTTAAAATGGTCTGAACGGTTTTTGACTGAAAAACTTTTTCACGATGCTACATAACCTCAAAAATGGACAAAAACCACTTTTTTCACACTTTTAGGTTAGAATATCTCGAAAACTAGACGTGATGGAGCAATACTGCGGCGAAATTCGGATTCAGCACACCAAAATGCTTTGGAAAAGTATACTCTAGTTTTTGTAACTTTACCCTTCTCGGCCTGTGTATTTAATGTATATTCAAGAATACTAATATAAGAATTTTACCAAATGAAATTGAATTTTCAAATTTTCTGTTAAATATCGAAAATGGTTGCTACGAAATTCTTATAATATCAAATTGTATGTCAACGAGAGAGAGAGAAAGATGTTAGGATAGGAAAAAAGTAGAGTACTCAATAAAAATTATGCAATTACACAGGTCGACAAAAAATTTTACCAAGAACCCGAGTATAGTTTTCCGAAGGTTTTTTGCGCGCTGAATCCGAATCCGAGGTCAGAATTACTCTGGTGGCTCCGGTTTTCGAAATATCCTAACCTTAAAGTGCAAAAAACGCGATTTTTGCCTATATTTGAGGTTATGTAGCAAAGAAAAGAAATTTTTTTTCAAAAAACTGTATACATCAAATTAAAGTATGAGTTTTCTTCTTTCAAATGCCGTTGAGTATGCTCGGATATCTTTTTTTTTCACGAAGTTACACAAATTTGAAAATTTCAAATTTTATGAATTTAAAAAGCACCACACCATTCAGCCCAAGCTATCTAACAAGTAACCATATTAAAGAGCCACTCACCAATTTAAACCAAACTTGGAAATATGACAAAACACTAAAAAATATTGTGAGCATCGTGCTTCTATTTACAAAATGCTCTCTTACGGGTAGAAATCACCCCTGCCAACCCCTAAACAGGCTCACCCATATAACCCTGGGTAGAGCAAGTTTAATTAACTGCTTTTTGATAAAAAAACTCATTTTCTAATCACAGGTATGCGTACTAATCTCGACCTAGATAAGCCTCATCCCCAAATACCTGCTGAACCCTTTAAAACCAGCCCTCCCAACCGCGTACAAAAAATAAGCTGCGTATGTCTATCTGTGATTAATTCCTTCATCGAATTTCACATGATTAAAATAGCTTACCCAGGGTTCTATGGTTAGCCTGCCCAAGGGTTTTTAAGGGTTGTACATGTATACATGTGTACATGTCTATTTGTGATTAAAAAATTAATTTTTTCATCAAAAAGGATTTAATTAAACTTGGTGTAACTAGGGTTACGTATATAAGCCTGCAAGGGGTAGATAGGGGTGGCTTTTAACCCTTTTCGGCATACATTTTTCTATTGACTATTCTGGCTTAAAATTTCTTACTCGGGGGTTTTCGGGGTCGCTGAATACGAATCTACAGTCAGAATTTTCATTTTTGAAAATCCAAGATGGCAGATTCAAGATGGTGGATGAAAATCATAGAATCAGCATATTTTTGGTTGGAAATTAGTACTCGGGGGTTTTCGAGGTCGCTGAGTTCGAATATACTACCAAAATTTCGTTTTTTCAAATCCAAGATGGCGAACGCCAGATAGCGAATTCAAAATGGTGGAGGATATTTTTTTGAAATCAATACTTCGCTCGAAAAATAGTAACTTGAAGGGTTTCCAAAACCCCCGAGAATGAGTTTTTTTTACCGAAAAGCAGTTGATTAATCTTGCTCTACCCAGGGTCATGTGGGTGTGCCTGCTTAGGGGTTGGTAGGGGTGGTTTTAAAGGGTTCAGCAGGTATTTGGGGATGAGGCTTATCTAGGTCGAGATTAGTACGCATACCTGTGATTAGAAAATGAGTTTTTTTATCAAAAAGCAGTTAATTAAACTTGCTCTACCCAGGGTTATATGGGTGAGCCTGTTTAGGGGTTGGCAGGGGTGGTTTCTACCCGTAAGAGAGCATTTTGTAAATAGAAGCACGATGCTCACAATATTTTTTAGTGTTTTGTCATATTTCCAAGTTTGGTTTAAATTGGTGAGTGGCTCTTTAATATGGTTACTTGTTAGATAGCTTGGGCTGAATGGTGTGGTGCTTTTTAAATTCATAAAATTTGAAATTTTCAAATTTGTGTAACTTCGTGAAAAAAAAAGATATCCGAGCATACTCAACGGCATTTGAAAGAAGAAAACTCATACTTTAATTTGATGTATACAGTTTTTTGAAAAAAACTTTCTTTTCTTTGCTACATAACCTCAAATATAGGCAAAAATCGCGTTTTTTGCACTTTAAGGTTAGGATATCTCGAAAACCGGAGCCACCAGAGTAATTCTGACCTCGGATTCGGATTCAGCGCGCAAAAAACCTTCGGAAAACTATACTCGGGTTCTTGGTAAAATATTTTTGTCAAATTCTGTCGACCTGTGTTATATAAGTATATTCATATATGCTAAGGAACGAGGTAACTAAAGGGAAAGTGTGAATGAAAAAAAAGCAAGGAACAAGATACTTACATTTGGCGCGAATGATTGGAGACGCAAAGATTAACCAACGCGGATGCAGGCCTCAAGGCGTAACGCGGTTGAGAATGCAAACGGCTCTGAGTAACGAGCTGCTGGCGAAACCGCGCCTGTGCATGAGGATCGTAGAGATCCGCGTTCGAGTCTGAAGCATGAGTGATTGCCTCAGGCAGATGTAAATCCATCAGATGCGCCATCTCAGGTGACGGGGAAAGAAACTCGCCACTTTTCACTGTGCTGATAAAGGGTCGAGGATGATGTGCGCAGCTTGTCTTGGCTACCAACTGGCGCTGAACGTTGCGAAGCTTGGCGCTCAGTAGCTTGTTGAATTTCTCCGTCGATAGATGCAGTTGCTGACTCGTGCTTGTAGCATGTTGCTTACCTCGATCGTGTAAATTACTCTGACTCTTATTCTGCTCGTGACTGCAAGCCCACAGCCGGTTAAGGAAGTTGTGTTCCAACTTTTCGCCTGAGCGACTTAGCTCCCGGACATTTGGCTCCGTCTCAACCGCGAACAGACCGACATTGATCGCAGTAATCCTTGAGTCAGATGAGCCCCTCTCCTCGTCCTCGTCTGCGTTTCTGTGTCCGCGCCGATCAATTCTGATTTTGATTCGGTCATTGATATAAGGAGGCGGCAGATTCAAGTCGGAAACGTCTGTCTACAGGATGGAGAAGGCTATAGTATTACAGAATTACCGGAAAAAAAGCCTCGGGACCAAGACTATTGCTGATATCATGACTATGGCTAACCTTGCCAGGCCAGTCGTTACCGCCTACGAGAAATTGATATCTTGCGACGATTCTCATTGATAATGGCCCAGAATTCATAGCTGTGGTTTATAGTTATCCTACGGTGAACCTTCATGTTGGACCGATTCTCGGGATCGATCTCCCTGCATTTTTAATATAGTATGACTGTCCTTGTTATAGGTCTAAAGGTCCTCGCCTGCAGCCAGCTTACGCCACTCGTCTCGAAAACTCCTAAGAAGATTGAGTATTTAGTACGTTGATAATATTATTCCGATGAAATACAATCAAGCTCTCCACTTTCCTTAACTTTTCTTTCTTTTACAAAATATTTTATCACAAATTCGAAGTTGTTTTCTTAATTCGCATTATCTTCTACCTCGATTAAATCATTTAAATTTTAAGAACCTCAAATTTGTCAAAGCAATAACAACTCCTCAATAACAACTCCTACTTGTGCTCACTTTACAATTGTTCCAATGTGTTTCCGGCAAGCTTACGCATACAGAAAAAGTTATATACCTTGAGAAGAAATATTTTTATATTCTGAGTTATCCATGATATGTATATATAAATGTACTTCCTCATCTGTTCTTACAAAGAAACACCTCTAACCTGAACTTACCGACTTCAATATTGTTTTGATATTATTATAGATCATAGAAAAACAAGAAGACGTGTTTTTTTCATTTCCAGGAAAACTATTTGAGGGGGTAAAATTGTTCCTCAAAAATAAATTTGGCAATGCATTTCAAATTCTGATTGATATTTTACAAATTTCATTTCACTTTTTATGTAAATGCGGAGTTAGTGCATGAAGTTTCGATCATAAGGGATGCAATCCTTATTTTTTCTATTTAAAATCATACCTTTTTCATACTTATTTTTACGAAATCAAATTCAAAATTACCCCAAAAAATGAGCGATGTTTTGTACAGAAAAGTTAAATTATGTAGGAAAATATTAATTCAGATAAGAAACCTAATTTTGATGATAATGTTAATTATAAGTGAACAAATTATAGGATTCGCAACTATAATCCATGTATACGAGTATACAGTGGCAGCCAATTAGCCAATGGCTTTCGCTTACCTAAAACGGAATTATTCAAAACTTAGAAGTTTTATATGTAGGTCAACAATGAATGTACAGAGACCAGTGGCAGTGCATTTGAAAGCTCTTGAAATCGTTATTTTACTAAATAAGTTGTTTTTAATATTAGTCTTAAACATATGTAAATTTGTTTATCAATTATATTAACTGTGTATAATAAATAGTTCTAACATAATAATAATATCATTATTAATAAATAACATTGAAATAATGATTGTGTTTTGGAAAACTATTGTTCTATGGTGACTATATAGATATAAAAACTTTATCAACAATACAATGTTGCTTTTATGTATATTAAATGTGACAAAGGGTCAATGCCACTTGAAACAATAAATTTATACAAATATTAAATATTTGTCATTGATCATAGTACCATTCATATGTAATATAATTACACCAGCATGCAAAAAAAGTGGTCTGTTCAAGAAACCACACCTATCTATCCTTACGTATTTTGACGCGCTAAATCCGAATCCGAGATTGGTTTTGCCCAAACACCCCTCAAAACTTTTTTTAAATGGCGAAAAACCGTGAAAAATCGAGGAAAATTGTGAAACTTTGCATTTAAGAGCAATTTTAGTTACAATATATTTTTTGTGAGTATCTTATATATGATTTATCTCAATTTTAGACGTCTAAAATAAGATCTAGTGAGTATTAACTTTTATATCCCTACAATATTGAAAAATGTCAAAATCTTGTAAAACCGCTTAAAAAATAATAATATTGTGAGAAAGGAAAAAACATTTGTCTGCAAATAGAACACGAATTTGAAAACCATCAAACATACCTTCTTTTAATTCAGCGTCACTTATTGCGGAAAACTTTTCTCCTAAATACTTGAAACAATCCCCATCTTTATTGAGAGCTTTTACATACTGTTTCACAAGACCAAGTTTGATATGAAGTAGAGGAAGCAGATACTTTGATAGATCAATCAATGGTGGGCGTATAATGTTCTTCGACCCTGGTTTAAAATCTGCCGTAGTTAACCATATTTTTTAAACATAGTGACTCTGCCTGTCTCTGCTATCACACAAATATAAGAAGCAGGGATTTTTTAGTAAAACCTGATTATTGTATTAATATTATGGTTGCAATTTTCAAATCGTCACAAACTTTTCATTGATATTCAGAGTATTTAATTTTTTGCAATACTATCTCTAAATTTTCATAAGTTTCCTTTAGTTTAGTTGAGTGAGCTATAAGAATAAATGCAAACTTATTTCCGTTCTGAAGTAAAACAGCTTTGAGACTTCGTTTCGATGAATCAATAAAAGTAAAAAATGGACTGTGTTCATGGTAGATAATGGATTAGCCATGAACCTAATCAAATGCAGCGCACTAAGTTGGACCACGAGATTTGATCCTAAGGAAGTCAATACCTTAAGTGGTACGAGTATAACGGCACATACCATTCCAACCATAGGTACAGCGAGACTAACCATAAATGGAAAGGTTGCAAGATTTCACATAGTATAGAATAATTTTCCTATTGAGGAGGACGGAATGTTAGGCAGAGACTACCTAATGGATACCAACGCTGTAATTTCGTATCATCATAGTAGCCTAATGATGAATAACGACGTAATTAATGCGGTACCATTTTTACGGAATAATATGCCTATCCACCGATTACAAGACGATCTAATACAAACTATGAGTATCAATGTTTGTGAAGACGATGTATCGGATGCTGATACTGCAGCGGATATAGATAAAAAAATAGAACTTGCTTCTGAAGAAAATGGGAGCAGTGAAACTAGAAATAGTGAGAAAGGACTGCCGGTCGGTATAGTAAGATACACCTTAGCGCCGAGGACCCAACAAGTTATACAGATTAACTTGGTAAAGAGTACACTCTTGGAAGGGTATCTACCTAGGATAGACGTGGGTGATAATAAAGTCTTTCTTGGGAAGGGCGTAGTTATCAATGACCATGAGAGCTGTGAAATTATGGCTATAAACACCCATGACGAGGGAGAAACAACGATAGAAGTGGATCCGAAGGAAATTATTCTATTTGACTACTATAAATTTTCCAGCGACATCAACTGGGACCGGAAAAGTAGCATCCACGGATCTGCACAAGCTATTGATAAATTTAAGAAATGACGTAATAAGTTGTTGCAATTGATAAGGACAGGATATCTTTGCCTGAGCGAATTCCAAAGTGTGAAAAGCTTGTTAAAATTTTTAAAAGTAAAAAAGCTTGTTAAAATTACTTTCCGGAGGACCTCTTCCGTGTACTAACTTGATAGAACACGAAATTATTATTATTATTATTATTAACCAGAGTGACATACATTAATAACATACATCCATCTTACATAGTATGTAATCCAGCAGAGGAATTTCTTCCTGTTCGCTGGTCCGGCATAAAAATACATAATATAAACAAAAACTAACTTAAAACTAAAAATTTGGATACAATGTAATACTATTTATTTTATTTTATTTTATTCTGCTTACGCTACATTAGCTTTGAGCTGACGTAACAAGCAGAAATTGCACATATATAATTTTTGTCACTAAATTACCAGTCTTTATTTGACATTTGTTTGGCTGTTTTGTAGTATCCTGTAGTCGCATTTTTATTTTTTCAATATATGACACGTTCAAAATTGTTTCTTGCTGGACATGTTAGTCTAATTGCACAAGTTTCTCTATAGTGTGGAAAAATTTCTTTATGTTGAATGATAGTAGTACATTGGCATGATGATGTGAAAACAATATCATCAACAAGAACTATATCTAGATATTTTGGTTCTAATTGTAATGATAAAGTGAAATTCTTGAATGTTTGTATTACTTGTGTTCCTCTATCGAAATACAATAACGCTTTGTTGTTTTCAAGGTAGTTGATCTCCCCGTACGTCATCCTGATACAGTTTTATTGCTGTATAGGTTTTCCCGGAGCTGATGGTGATTTATGTGTCAATGCTATAATTTTATTTGTTTCAGATATTTTGTCTATTTCGTCAAATATTTGTTCAATAGGCATATTTTTATCTGGATTTGGTTTTGACTCTTGTTGCGTGGCTTTGGAAAATTTAATTAGTTTTTGGGACGCAGAAAATCGCGTTTCTAATATTATTTAGTTAAGAAAAGATTTTGCTTATTTTTGTATTTTGTTCAGTTCTACCATGGTTTTAATCTGCATTTTTTTATAGTTGAATTGTGTTATTCTCCTATGTGATCTTTTATAGTATAAACTGCATAATTTGTTAGCACAAATATATATTCGTACATCTAACAGTAGATTGTTGTGGTATTCGGTTTCCTCGTGAACTTCCGATGTAGAATTCGAATTACCAATAAAGTTAAGTAATTGTCCGGATTTATTTTTGCAATTTATTTTGTTGTGCATATCTGATGTTTCATTATCCATTTTCGTAGGTCTTTTTTTCTGGTAAAGGTTTTGATAATAATTTTAAGGTTATTTGGTAATTTATTAAAAAGCATAATTGCTCTTATGTAGCTATTTTTTATGCTGACTGTACGGGATCTTTTCGGATATTGTAATGTAGCAAATCTATTTCTTTTACCGCTTTGAGTATATTCTTTGCTAAATGTATCATAATGGAATAATAAGCATTCTAGTGAAAAACATTTGTCAAGATTTAGAGGGTATTTGTCTAAAACAAAATAATTTTTGTGTATAATTTTTAGTATTCTATTTTGGAGATTTTGGATAACCTTAATTCTACCTGAATAGGCTCCTCCCCATGCAATAATTCCATATGACATAATACTGTGAAAAAGTGCATAATAAATAATGTTCAGTGTTTCCTTATTCATTATTTGGGATAATTGATATAGAAGATATGTTAAATACTTCGTTTTTTTATAAATATTTTGAAGGTGTAGGTCCCATTTCATATTACTATCAAATGTGACGCCTAGGTATTTAATGTTTTCTACTCGATGAATTAAATTGCCATTAATTTCTATTTTTAGATTCTTTGATGTACTGTTACAGTTTTATACCGGGTGTCCACAACCACCCGTCCACCCCTTTTATTTCTTTAGCAACACGTTTTTAGGAAATATGATATATACGAAAGTTTTAGCAAATCAATCAAGGATTTTAGCGGTGTCCTTTAGTTTGACCTTGAAGTTGATTTTTAAGGTCATTTCAAGGTCAAATTTCGTTTTTTAAATAGGAACCCCTATTTTTTATACTGGATTCTGAAAGAACACGAAATTTTGAGTAAAAAGTGTTTCCAGTATTTTTTTTATTAGACGCATATTTAGCGAGAAAAAAATTCAGAAAGAATCTTGCCATTGGTTTATTTTTATTTTTATTTTATTTTTATAATTTATTTTATAAAAAATTTTTATTTTTATAACAAATCAAATAAATAAACTGTAATCTGAATAAACATAATAAACTAGCTTTTTTATGAAAACATAAATAATGTCCATTCTTGTTTCCCTAAATAAACTTTTTTTTTATTGGGTTATTTATTTTAGTGTTCGAAATGCGCTCCGCCTTGCAAAATGCATGCCTGCACTCTAGCTTCAAAATTATCAACAGCTCTTCTAATTTCTGCTACTTCAAGCGAGCGGATTGCTTCTGTGATTCTGCGAATCATGTTAGCCCGCGTAGTTGGACGCTCACGGTAAACTAAATCTTTTACTCTTCCCCATAAATAATAATCTAATACTGAAAGGTCCGGGGATCGAGGTGGATAATTGACAGGACCGTACTTTCCAATCCACTTATTCGGAAATAAACGATTCAAAGCTCTTCGAATGATAAGCGCAGTGTGCGAAGGACATGCATCTTGCTGGAACCACATGTCACGACGTATCTCAAGATTAACATTTTCTAATAAAGGGGCTAATTCTCTTTCTACAAGATGGAGATATCTAAAGCTATTAAGGTTTCCTTCGAAAAAAATTGGGCCTATGATTTGGTTATCGATAATGCTGCACCATACATTAACTTTCCAAACCCGTTGGTGGTCTTCCATTCTCAGCCAGTGCGGATTTTGCGCTGCCCAATAACGAAAATTCTGCGTAATAACTTCACCATCACTTTTGAAAGTACATTCATCCGAAAAGAGTACGATTCGATGAAAATTTTCTCTTTGGCCACTCGCCCAGTTGCAGAATGCAAGACGTTGTTCAATATCAACATTATTCAGATCTTGATGTAATTCCATTTTGTAGGGATGAAATTTATTGCTCCGAAGAATAACACTGATAGTGGATTTGCTTATACCAGAATCACGTTCCCGGCGCCTTACAGAATCATTTGGCTCAATGATTGCTGATGCGACGATATCCACAGACCGTTCATCTCTAATTCGTCGGCGAATTTTCCTTCCCTTATTGTGATGAGGTTGGACAAGTCCTTCATTCTTGATTCTTCTAGATAGACGCGAAAATACTTTACGAGAATGAGGAAATCTGTTGGGGTAACGCTCTTGCCACAACCTTTCAGCAGCAAGGAATGACCCAGCTTCAAATAAAACTTGCAACATGTCGTGCGCTTCTTCTTTGGAATACACCATAGGTACCTATTTGAAAAGAAAATAAATCTAATTTGTCATTTAGTAAGAGAAACGCAATAAAATGGTTCAAATTCTTTCCGAGTTAAAACTTACCTCTGAAAATGATGAATTTATAATTTATTTCTTTAATGATAGATAATTTCCAACGTCGGGTTTAATTACGAAATCACCTCTGACAAAGTAAACTTAATTTTGCATAGTATTCGTACCGAACATTGCATTTTGACTACTCGAATTTAAAAAGAAAATTTTCATTTTCTTTTATTTATAATTACTACTAGGTGGTACATTTTTACAATAAAGATTTTTAAACAAAAGTTTCATACCTAGATATTTTTTTATGTGGAATCGATGTAAAATCAAAATCCACGATAAAAAAGTACTACACCATTTAAAAAAAACTGACTTCCTGTCCCAGTAGGCTACTTTCGGCCGGAAGTGAATGTTAAAAGCATCACCAATCTATAGGCACAATGCACTTACTAGCACAAGACTTCGAATTTTACTATTCGCTGAATAGGTATTCTACCTAGATTTTAGAAGAATTAGACGGATGGTATGGACACCGGTATCACTGAATTTTTTTCTCGCTAAATATGCGTCTAATAAAAAAAATACTAAAAACACTTTTTACTCAAAATTTCGTGTTCTTTCAGAATCCAGTATAAAAAATAGGGGTTCCTATTTAAAAAACGAAATTTGACCTTGAAATGACCTTGAAAATCAACTTCAAGGTCAAACTAAAGGACACCGCTAAAATCCTTGATTGATTTGCTAAAACTTTCGTATATATCATATTTCCTAAAAACGTGTTGCTAAAGAAATAAAAGGGGTGGACGGGTGATTGTGGACACCCGGTATATGCTGTTTTATCTATGTTCAATGATAGTTTATTTAATTCTAGCCAGGGTTCTACTATTTTGAGGTATTTATTCATTTTAATTTCAGTTTCTTTCCAATTCTTCCCATTTGCTATGATTGCTGTGTCATCTGCGAAAGAGACGATTGAGTCTTCTGATATTGCACACAATAAATCGTTAATATACATTAGAAATAGTAATGGCCCTAGAATTGTTCCTTGTGGAACACCTATTTTTATTTTTAATTTGCTGCTGGTTGTATTGTTTACTTTGACACATTGTTTACGGATGTCTAAGTAACTTTTGATGAGATTGTAGGCACTGCCTCTTAGGCCATAGTTGTACAATTTTCTTAATAAAATCTTGTGGTCAACAGTGTCAAAGGCTTTGACCAAATCTAGAAAATTAATTGCTATGGGTTCACTAGAGTCAAGTTGTTTATGTATAATATTTGATATGAAGTTTAAGGCATGATCGTGCTTCTGTTTTTACGGAAACCAAACTGGTACGTGGAAATTAAGTTACAGCTGTCTATGAAATGTGATAGTCTATTGTATATTATTTTTTCAAATATCTTTGCTATATTCGAGATGAAAGATATTGATCTGTAATTGTTTATTAAAAATTTTTCTTTAGATTTGTGTAGAGGTATGATTTCAGCTTCTTTCAAGACATCTGGCCATATCTCTTTAACAATGCATTTATTTATGATGTCGGCTATAGGTATTGAAATACATTCCTGTAATGTTTTTATTACTCTTGTATTTATACCGTCAACTCCTCCATTTTTATTGTGAATTTTGTTTATTATTTGTTTGATTTCTAGTCCTTTGGTAAGATTTAGAAATATGCATTTCGGGTTCATATCTGGCAAGTTAATAGCTTGGTTTTGAGGTGTAATTATATTTACTAAGATTTGTTCCTATATTAGAGAAAACTTCATTCATTTTATTTGCAATTACTTCAAGATCGGTTATTTTAATATTGCTATCCATTATGTAATCAACGTTGTTGCCTTTTTTCACATTTCTACCAATTTTATTGTCAATGATTGTCCATAATTTTTTTGGATTTTGTTGTGCCTCTTGTATAATATTTTTATCATATATTTCTTTCGCATTTTTGATTAAGGTATTAAGAGTCTTGATATAAGTTTTATAATTTTTTTTTTTCAATGTCTGTGTGATCATTTTTCCAGATTTTATATAGTTTTTCCTTGGTTTTGCATGAAGTTAATATACCTTTAGTAATCCAACTTTTTCTTGGTATTGAATTTTCATAGTTTTTGTTATCTGGTTGTTTTTTTTCTGCATTATCTATCCAGTGTTTTATTTTAAGTATTAAGTTGTCAGTTGCTTGATTTGGATCTTCTATTTCGTGTATTGAATTCCAGTTTATTTCTTTTGCATTACTTTGGAATGTCGATAATTAATTTGCTTGGATGGAAGGTTTTTGGTTTTAGTTATCGTGCCAAAAGTCATGATTAACGGATAATGATCATTGAATGGAAAGTTGAGATTAATTGTTTTATAATCGATATTATCAAGTTTTATGAAAAAATTGTCAATGTATGTACCTTTGTAATTATTATCTAGTGATGGCCTTGTTATTCTGAAGCCTGGGTGGTATCCATTTTCCATTAATAACTGTAAAAATTCTTGATCCCATAAGTCCTGATTTATTGTATTGTTACGTCTCAAGACGTATCTTTACTCATTTACATTCTTTAAAAGTGCAATCCCGAATTTCGTAAAATCAAAACTATATACACGTCCACCAGAAAACGATACGGCAGCAAAACACAAAGACCATACTCAGCATTACACAACACACAATGAACTTAAAAAGAAAATTACTCAACTACACAAGAAACATCAGCGATTTATTGAGCACAAATTTATGTATATAAGATGAACCACCCGAAAGGTGATCAGCAATTATCGTTACTCCGTACACGTCAGTTCGACAATTGACGAATAAACTCTACATATCGACGCTACAGTCGCGTGCAAGCCTGTTCGACAATTTGGCTAATTATTAAACTATTACCTGTCAAACTACATTATTTGATCTCAATAAATACGCGATCCATTAAAAGTGAGAACGTGCAAATTCATTATTGAACCTATCCAAATACCGAGATCTACGATACTGAAAGTACTCTAGAAACTGTAAGTACAACATAATAAATAAATACATTCATTCTTATTCATACATCGTATATTATTCATTACTTGTGAGCCTCAATCAGCCACTAGTCAACATATTGGAACGTCTCATTCATTAGCTATTCGTAGTTGATGCACGAGACGTAACAGTATCACAATTAAAATCACCTATGAGTATGGCATTGTTTTTCCTGAAATGCTGTGTTATATATTGTTTAATCGAGAGTATGAAGTCTGGTTTATGTAAGTCATGCGATCTATAAATTGATGCTAGGGTAATCACTTTCCCATTTTATAGTTTAGTATTTTTAGATTATTTATTTGTATTATTTCTGTAGTTTCCACTATGTCATTCCTGATGTAAATTACTACTCCGTCTGATTTGTTAATATGACTATGATTATAATACATATTGTATCTTTCTATGTTGTAAAGTTAATAATGCTGAAGATTCCACGTTTTTGAGCAGATTATGGCGCTTGGTTTCTTATGAAAATTGTTAAGTAAAGTTAATAGTTTGTTATAATTTGCATTAAGGCTCCTGATATTTACGCTAATAATGATTGCAAGTTCCATTTGTATATATTTTCCAAGTTCACCGATTTCATTAACAATTTTTTCGTTATTTATAATAATGGTATCATTCATATTATCCATTATTTTTCTTGATGTCGTTTTGTGTTATTGTTACCATGGGGGCTGGGTGTTAACACGGAGGGTAATGACGCTAATGATATGGTGCTCGATAACAAAGAACGCTCGTTAATTACCGATTTCTGTGTTGCCAGTTGCTCTACTTTATCAAAGTAGCGTTGATGCGTTGGCATTATCGGATAATTTGTCATTTCGATGTATTTATTAATTTTTGTTTTTAAGATTTCGCAGTATTGACTATCAATTGCACTGTGATTAATAGCAAATTTGATTTTGGATTTGGTGTTATGATGTGTGCAATTAGGACATGATAGTGTTCCATTATTGCATTTATTAGCACTGTGATTGCCACTGCATTTATAACATGTGGCTTCGTTCTTGCATTTATAGCCGCTGTGTCCAAATCCAGCATGTATAATCTATATATGATCATATATAATCAAATATATAATCTATTATAAACTACGTGTGCATAGTTATAATAATAGTTGTGCATAAAATAGTAATCAGGTATCAACATGAAATTACTATGATATTAGCAGCAACAACAGCATTGCAGTAGCAGTAAGTAGCAGCAAGTAGCAGCAGCTTCGAGAGCAAGGCAGCACAGCTGATTGATCCGAGAAGCATCTTTCATCTTCGCTTTAACAATTACGGCTTAGTTTTGGTTTTCATTAGTTATTAATTTTAATTAGTTTTAATTTTAATTAGAGCATTAGTTTTCGCGGCAATTACGCGCGCATTAATGTTGAAGTATGCTTGACTGTATAACGTATCAAATATTAATTCAAATAATGTTATAAGGGCCATGACTTTGCACTTATTAAAATACAAGACGCAAATATAAATTTTGAAATAAATGATGAAGATATGCTTGGATAAGAGCAAAGTGATATCGATGATGAATATAATTTTGATGAAATTAGACACTATGTAAACACGAGATATTTATGTCCACCAGAAGCTATGCACAGACTATTAGTATCCATGACATATTTCACATGTAATAAAATAAACTCAAAGGCACGAGAATATTTATATTCAGACATACTCATACATTATACTTTTGATAAGATGTTAAAAAAAAACATTATAAAAGAAAAAAACTAATAAACCTATACTTAGCCGAATGTACTTTGTAAATGTAAAAGATCGAGAAAGATATTTTATTAGTCTATTACTTTAACACGTTAAAGGAGCAAGATCCTTTCAAGAATTACGTACAGTTGATAATATTCTTTATGATACATTTTATGAAGTAGCTAAAGCTGAAAATTTGGTAAAAGAAGACAAGGAATAGGATCGGTGTTTACAAGAAGCTTCTAGAGTGAAATTTCCTTATGGACTATGGGAATTAGTTGCATTCATTTGTGTTTTCCACAATCTAATCAACGCTCGAGAATTATACGTCAAATACAAAACTCATTTATATCATCCAAGATACGAAAAAAAGCGTAAGAGAAAACATGGCATTGGTATCAATTGATAAGATTTTATATGTTAACGGATATTGTTTAAACGATTTTAATTTACTTGATGTTAAATTATACATAAATGACAATATTACTGAAGAGAGTTTCAATAATGATAGTAATGTATTAAATAAATTACAAGATAAAATAAATTTTCTGAAAAAAAGAACAAAAAAAAATATTTTATAAAACATTAGAATGCTTAAAACGTAATGTGAATAGAAAATGTATATTCTTTAATGGACCAGGAGGAAGTGCAAAGAGTTAACTATTGAATGTTCTCATTGATTATTTACAATTCCACAATATCTAATATGTTTGCATCACATGGACAGGAATTGCTGAAAATTTATTGAAGAATGGAAAAACAGTGCACACAATATTCGAATTGCCTCTCTTCAATATTACAAGATTTAGAACATGTAACATTAAGCATAATTCGAAGGATAGAAAATTATTGAAGTATTTGCAAGTAATAATCTAGGATAAAATATCAATGAAAATCTTCTAAATACGCATTTGAAGTAGTGAACCGTCTCCTTCAAGATTTGATCGAAAGCAAAAAACCATTTGGTAGTAAAACAATAATTGTTTCAGGTAATTTTCGGCAAATATTACCAGTCATTTGACATGGTAGTCGTACAGTTATTATTGAAAACTCTGTTAAATTTAGTTATCTATAGAAAAATTAGTTAACTATGACACTTACTGAAAATTTAAAAGTTACCCAAGATGATAATGATTTTAATGAATGGCTTTGACATGCCGGAGAAGCGAAAAATCTAAATTCATATGAGGAAGAAAATAAATTAATAGAAATTCCCAATTACATGATCGCAGAGGGAAAAATATAATAAAAATAGTATTCAGGAATAGAATAATAATTGATAATTTAGACTTAGACGACAAAGTAATTTTGGCACCTACAATGATGTGATCAATATTATTAATGGCATTTTAGATATAATAGAGAGCGATTGTCATGAATATTTAAATTTAGATACAGCCGAAGATGACAACGGAGAAAATTAAAATATCATGTTACCAACTAAATTTCTACATTCATTAACACCAAATGGATTACCAACACATAGGTTGGACTGAAAGTTGGTGCTGCTATAACACTGTTAAGAAATTTGAATTTGAATGAAAGACTTTGCAACGGAACACCATTGATAATAAACAATCTGTGCACCATCTGTCTACTATCGAAGCACAAATTACATGTGGAAAAAATATCGGAAAAATGGTTCTTATTCTTAGAATATTTCTATTATCCTCTAAAGATGATATAACATTCAATATTCGATCTAATAATAATTCATTAGCTTTTGCTTCTTTGAATGCAAACTTATTTGATTTTATGCCTCATCGCTCTGGACCGTTTTGTTTTAAAATACAAGGTCAAGTTTACTATCAAATCAATACAACATTGTACCCAAATGAAGGAGACAATCCATCGTATGGACAACTTTTTATAGTTGATCAATTAGAAGCATTAGATTACCGATTGCATAACAATTTAAGATTTCATTCTGACCTCCTACAGACTTTAGATACTGTGATACACGAAAAAAATGTTTTTGCTCAGTCATACGAAATGATGCGATTAAAAATAGAAAGACAACAACTATAATCATTTCGAACCTGAATGAATTTCAATTATTATTTACTTTGAAACCAGGTCTAGATAGAAGACGATATAACTTTCAGCGAGTAAATGAAGTTGCTGCTGTATTTTTAACTACAGCAGATGGAGAAATTTCGGAATCATACCTAACGATTAGAAATAAACATACAAAAAATTTACAATATGTTAGCTCAATGGATCCAAACGTTGAATCTTGGATATATCCTCTATCTTACCCTTACGATATTCAAGGACGGCACAAAAATTTAATGTGCGTAAACGATAATAAACGCATTTCTTAAATGGCTTATTATAAACATCGGACGGCCATAAAATTAAACGAATTTAATCTTTTTATTATAGGTGGTGATTATTTTAACAATATATTATAATTAGTCACGTTAAAGTTGAAAAAGATAGAATCCAATATTGTAAAATTTTTCTTACAATGACATGCAATACAAATTGGCCTGAAATCCAAGAAAATCTTTTACCTGGTCAACAAGCTTGTGACAGACCCGATATTGTAGGCCGAGTATTTCATTTAAAAAAAGAGCGATTACTTGATTTAATTGTAAAAAAAAATTTTTCGGTGTAGTTGCTGCTCATGTTCATGTAGTCGAGTTTCAAAAACGAGGTTTACCACATATTCACTTACTGATAACATTAGCTAATGGTTATAAGTGAACTACTCCGGACATTGTTGATAAATTTATATTTTCTGAATTTCCCATTAAAATAAATAATCCACGTTTGTATGCATGTGTACTGAAACATATGATACATGGCCCATACTCGTATAGTGATAGGTGTATGGAAAATGCTAAATATTCTAAAAATTTTCGGAAGTAAATAAAGATGTGCCTACCTTCTTGACCGCAGACATCATGCTTTACAACAGTAAAAAATTGTATTAAAATTATTATTATTTTTGTTTAAATTTTGTTAAAATTATTATTATCAACAAAATTCTTATTATTAACAAAAGTTTGTTAAAATTATTATTATCATATGTTTATTGATATTTATCATGATGTTAAATGTTGAAAAAAATAAATCATGTCTTATATACAAAATTTGCACCTAATTTATTCTATTATATTAGAATATATTTTGTTATGAAATCTTTGTTATGAAGAGATATATCTTTGTTATGAAGAAAATTGCTATGAAGAGATCTCCGTGGGTATTTTTTAGCTACATATCAGGCAACCTTTTTTTCCGTATACAGATACCGTGTTAATTTGCAAGTAAATATCACTAGTAATTTTGCAATAAATTAATATAAAACTGAATTTTGCAATATATTAATATAATATTGAATATAAAACAATGATACTATCACCCTAAGAAAGGGAAGCAAGAATTTAACATCTTGATAACTGATTTTTAACAGAGTTATCAATAAATAAAAAATGTATAATTTATTTAAACCTTTAAATTACGTTGCAAGGTAACGATCCAACTGTACATACATATAAAATTAATGAAAACGATAGTTATCCGATTGTTGATTTTATAATAGCAAAAAGGATAATTTGCGAATTCCTTATTTAATTATTATTATTCAAATTATTATTATTCAAGCAGTTAAATTGGTGATTTTGATTTGGAATAATGTTCCGTGTATCATAAATAATTTTTTGGTGTAAAAAATTCGAATAATTTTATTGTAAATTTTGTGCTATTCATTTATTTAACTTTAATCATTTATAACTTTGAGAAGCAATTTTCGTTAAGCGATTTATATTAAAAAATTCGAAATTTTCAACTTAATTTTTTAAATCACCAACTTTTAATTTCGCGTGTGCGATTTCACGACAAAGCTTCTTTTAAGTTTGTACAAATGTCAAAAATAGCGTTGTAAGAGCTACCAAGCATAAAAAGGAGCCTTTTTTGCAAGTATTCGCTCGTCACCACGGCAAGAAAGGACTTCAAATTCTACCTTGCTTAGCAGCGCGAGCACTGTTTGGATATAAAGACTCAGCATTTTCCTGAGATCTGATTTCATTATTCAGTGATTAGCCGTGCTATTCTCCTCTCCTATTTAATAGTCTAAGAGCTCAATTCATAAGACCTTCTCTCTTATGAGGAAAAAGTAGCCTTAGACTATCTCCTCTCTTGATAAAATAAATACCGCCTAGAGATTCGACTGAGTATTTGTTGCGACGCTGTCGGGCCTTTTCCCGATTAGATGTAACAATACTTAGCTGCATTTCAAATGGCCCGTCGAAGTAGCGAACTGCGTAGATCGATGTTAGCTGTTCGATGATTGATTCAATAGTGATTTTGAAATACACCGACAATTGTTATTTAGGTCATATTCGGTATCCAATACCGTATATCAACTTTTTGCTTGCTCTCGGAAACGTAATTTGCAAATACGAGGTCTGTTCAAAAAGTATCGCGAATTTTGAATTTCCGTGGGCTACGTAAATTTGATTTTTAATTTTTTTGTAGCGTTATTTTGGTACTTATGTCCCTTACTTATGCTAACAAGGTCGACCATTTTAAATGTTTAGTTAATTTTTCACAGCTGTTTTGCTTGGATGTGTTTTGGCTCGTCTTGGTATTTTTGTCTATTTTAAAAAATGGATCAAAGAATCTGTATCAAATTTTGTGTGAAAAACAAAATAGAGTGCCCAGACGCATTTCGAATGTTGACTGTGGCATATGGTAAAGCTATCTTAGACCAAAGCAACGTTTATTGGTGGTACGAAATGTTCTCAGAGGGTCGAGAAAATGTGAACGACGAATAACATGCCGGGCGCCCGAGCACGTCAACAACAGACGAAAACATTGATAAAGTGAAGAAAATAGTATTGGCCAATCGTCGAATCACCGTTAGAGAAGCTTCTGAGGATCTAAACATATTGATTGGCTCATGCTATTCGATTTCAACCAATGATTTGGGTATGAGTCGGGTCGCTGCGAAATTCGTGCCAAAACTGCTCAATTTCGACCAAAAACAGCATCGCGTTAACATTGCTCAGGAGATTGGACTCGGTCCGTGACGATCCAAATGTGCTCCAGAGGATTATAACTGGTGATCAATCATGGGGTTTATGGTTATGATGTGGAAACCAAAGCTCAATCACCCCAATGGAAGCTGCCGCATGAGCCAAGACCGAACAAAGCGCGCCAAGTTTGGTCGAATGTGAAGGTTTTGCTCACAGTTTTCTTCGATTATAGGGGCGTGGTGTACACAGGATAGTACGATCAATAAGGAATATTACCTGGAAGTTATGCGCAATTTGTCAGAAACGTCCGGATTTGCGGAAGAACAAAAACTGACTTTTGCATCATGATAACGCCCCTGCTCACACATCGTTACTTGTACGTGAATATTTGGCCAAAAACAAAACAGTGATGTTGCTGGTGACAGCCACCGTATTTCCCAGACCTGGCTCCCTGTGACATTTTCCTGTTCCCAAAACTGAAGAGGCCTATGAAAGAGCAACGCTACGCCACGATTGAGGAGATAAAGATGACATCGAAGGAGGAGCTGAACAAGATCACAAAAAAAGATTTTTTTCAGTGCTTCCAGGATTGGAAAAAATGTTGGTACAAGTGCATTACATCCGAGGGGGATTACTTTGAAGAAGATAAAATAAATATTCATGAATAAATAAATAATTTTTGAAAACATACAAAATTCGCGATACTTTTTGAACAGACCTCGTATATCTTAAAGTTCGAACTTTATTATAACGTAGCATAAGTCAAAATGTTACAGTAAAGAAAAGTAAAAATGTTTTTTTTCTAAAAAAAATATGAAAAAATTCTGTTGCATTCTACTCAAATTAACAAATATTTTCTTTCAGTTAAATATGTTTCTATCTCTTGAATTTGCCGAGATATTTCAATTTTTTTTAAATGGTTAATTTCTAGCAAAAACTCAATTGCGCGCGTTGTTAATTCGGAAATGAATTTACAATGAGAGTTTTAGATAGTGCTTGGAAAAAAACTAAAATATGACATATCTTAAATTTTGTAACGATTTTGTTTTCATAATACAGGCCGAAATGAAAGATGGGCAAAGAAGTCTTGTATTTTCAAATTTGAATTATCCTTAGAAAAAGTTAGAGTAGGGCATCCATTGCACTTGAACTCTTTTCAAGAGCTTTCAAATGCATTGCCGTTGGTCTCTGTACGTTCATTGTTGACCTACATATAAAACTTCTAAGTTTTGAACAATTTTGTTCTGGGTGCGCAAAATTAATTGATCGACATCGCATATTAAAAATAAAAAATAAAAATATCACTTAATTTTTTGGACTAATTCGGATTTTTTTTTCATAAAAATAAGTATGAAAAAGGTATAATTTTTAATGAAAAACATAAGGGTTGTAACCCTCGCGGGCGGAACTACATGTGATATTTGTATTTTTATAACAATACTTGGTGCAATCCATAGCAAATTATTAATCAGAACCTGTAGAATAATGTAAAACGTTTTTTGAGAGATAGGTCGTTTATTCATTTTAAGGCTGCTTCAAAAAATAATCTCGAACGGATCAACTTCGTTATTATAATGAACTGGCGATAATATTTTTTCAATTTTTTTTTCGGCTCACTTAAAATTTTTTTTTCATAAACGTAGACACAAAAATGGTAGAATTGTCAATAAAAAATAAGGGTTGCATACCTTATGGTCAAAACTACATGCACTAGTTCCACATTAACATGCGAAGTGAAATGAAATTCATTTCATTGTAAAATATCAACTAGAATTTGAAATGCATTGCCAAATTCATTTTTGAGGGCTAATTTCACCCCCTCAAATTGTTTTCCCGGCGATAAAAAACACGTCTTACTTATTTTTTCTGATTTATGATAATATTAAAAAATATTGAAATTGGTGTGATCGGATTGGGGGGGGGGGGCTTATTCGTTAGCAATAAAAATTCTTAACTGCGAGTTGAGAGTAAGAGTTGGCATATTGCTTCGATTATACAGTCATTGACTTTTGTATTGATTAGTCATGTAATAAGAAGTGGCGTGATAAAATAAAATAACTTATTGAATGTTACAAAAGATAACGAAAGACAGCACGGTTTTAATTGTTCAATCCTTTTATAATATTTTCAATAGATATTTGTCAAAGTTGTAAAATCAATGTGGTGGCTAAAGTATCATTAGAATGACTCGGTATTCGTAATTCAACTCTACGACCAAAAAATTTTGAAAATAATCTGTCAATGTACGCGTTGTAATTGTGATTAGAAATTGTAATTTATCTACGAATAATGATATAATTTGAGAACTAATGAAATGAGGTCATAAAAAACAAATCTTCAGGAAAAAGGTAAAATTATATCAACTTACGTGGATTAAAGACAACTTATATTTGCATTACCATAGCAGTCAGCCAAAAATGATTGAGTCGAACCAGCAGTCAACAAGCGATGTTTGCGAACTGAACTATATCGATGGTGACACTTGGAGAATATAGAATGTGTACGAACTGTATGTAGCCCTTGCCCGCCCTCTTAGCTCGATATGTGTGTAAGTATAAGTGTGCATAACGTACAGTCGAAAGCATCAATAACTCAATACCTTTGACTATGGCAGCTTGAGTTGCGCATACCTCTCTCTCTCTCTCTCTCCCTCCCTCTCTCTCACTCCCTCCCTCTCTATCTTTCTCTCTCTCTCTCCCTTTCTCTTGCATATAAAAAGCATTTCACATCCCTTAGCTATGACTAGTTCGTTATAAATCTGTTTTCTGACGCACACTTTTATACAATATCACTACAAACAAATACTATCTAACTTCTATTCTACTCTTTTTCATCGTTATTATTTATAATATTATTTTATGAATAAATAAAATTTTTTTGTAAAAATACAATATTTATCATTTTATGACAAAAATTTTTCTTTTTTCTATGACATTATTATTTTGTTTTATATTTTCATTAATTTACTATTTACTTGCAACTATTTACAGAAATATACATAATTACTTTTACGTAAGCTGGTTACATTCAATCATCTTGTGTATGCTAACAAAGCTTAAATATTAACAATTATAGTCTAGATATTCTTATTACAAAATCAAGATAATAATAAGTTATTATTTTTGAATACATAAAAAGAAATAAGTAGATTTAAATTATTTTTAATCCATTCATTGTTTTTTTTGATAAATATTGTATGCTAGCATATGTATTTTTCACTTAACTATAATATTTACAAAAAAGTTTTGCTATATAATTCTTATTTGTTACCCACGAAGATTCTTTTTACCTAAGGCTAGAGTATTTTTATTTCTTGTTTTACTCGAGAATTATTTGAAATTTGTCAATAACACATTATAATATTCAATAAAAACATGAAGTAGTTTGATTTTTTCAATATTCTTTGTACAAGCATGTTTTGTATATTTTGTAAGTTTATAATGTGTTTTATCTTGAACTATTGAGCCTTCATGCCTCAGGTGGTATGATGCCCTTATTTTTCTTTTTTTTTGAATGTAAATGCTAATTATTAATATTGATGGAAGGTGTTGAATTAATTAGACTTACGTAATGGGAAAAAGCCTTGACTGGCATAAAAAACCCACGAATTTATTACTTAAAAATTACACTGAATCGACACTAACTCGCAACACGATGACTGAATACAAAGTTTGAAATTTGACAAAGAAATGAAACAAAGAATGATGTCGCTTGCACGCGCGCATACACACAGCACTGCACACTAATAAAAATAATGGTGCGGTTGAGAGAAATCTCAGACACCCAAGTTTTTATCGAGAGAAAGGCGTACTTAAAACACCTGATAAAAAAAACTTTGAGAAATGAGTAGCAATGAATGCCGTGAACAAAGGGCTTCTCAAACGCTGGACGGCGAGTGAGTGTGTTGCACCACATGGTGCAATATCTTGATTGTCACTAATAATTCACCTTTGATTTTCTTGAATTAATTGATAATCGCATGAGGGTGCGAAATACGTTGTGTTGCGCCTTCACTTAAAACTTGGGGCGCGAAAGTAAAAAAAAAATTGTTGATTTGCTTGTGTGCGTGCGCATGCACTCAGCGACATCTGCTGTGCCTCTCTATGAGTCGTTTAGCTGAGCGCGGCATTCCGCTTCCAGCAACTTGAGAAGTACGTTGCCTCGAGTATAATAAATAAATAAAAAACCTCTCCTTTGTTTTAGTTTATAAATAAATATCTTTGAATTTAATACATAACTATTATGTTTGCCAGTTTTATTAAAACACCTTTTCTAACAGGTTATAGGCCCTGCCACGCTTCCACTGCGCAGCATAAAAAAAAAAAAAAAAATTTTCGAGGTATGTTAATCACTTTATAACAAAACAGAAAAACCTGGAATGTTCGCTTGAGCCGTAGGAGCTCGTGACAATAAAAAGGAAAAATAATAATAATGTTCTTTTTGCATAGTAGGCTCTATTGATCAAGCAAAGTAGAAAAATAGTTTTTAGAGTGAATCGAGTAGCGAGAGTAATAAAAGTGATTAAAATCATAGTGCAGTGTTAATTTAGATTTCTTTTGTAAGTAGAATAATCCGATATACAGTGTAAAGGTTACTGGAATTTTATTAAAGATAGAGTTAGGTCAATTGAATTTGAGTTGTTATAGAAGTAACAAATATGTATTAGCGAGTACACAGAAAAGTGCGGTTTTTCTGTCGCATTCTTTTTGAGAAATGATGTGATAAAAAAAGTAGATAGAGTCATGATTTAGTTAGTCAGCATTAGAGAAGTGAGCATCATGGGTGTTCGGTGAGTGACACGTCGTTATTCGAGAGTTATAATTAAAATAAGTGTCGGTGTCATGGGCGACATTTGAATGAAGTATTCGACGCCACGACACCCGGCTAAACATGTGCCGACAAGAAAACGCGTGATAAAGGAACTACTCCGCGCACGCCCCAGAGCGAGAGAGATAGAGATAGAGTGCGCGCGAAACTGATAGAGAGAGGGAGAGAGAACGTAAAAATTAGAGAGCGCGCGCTGCTAAGGTGTGTTCACAACCTAAAGTCTGTACGCATAGAGTGACTTAACAGACACAAGGCAGTGACCCGGTATGGGAATGCCTGCGCGCTAGAGCATGCGCATCACAAAAACAAGAGCATGCTTAACATTACTTTATATAATTTGAATAATATATGAATACAATAATTACATATAACAATTATACTTATATATATATTTATATACAAGGTGTCAAATAAGTAACGGAACAAGGCTGTAGCTTTTTAGGTACAGATTATTAGACCAAGGTCAAGGTCATTCCTTTAGTAACTTTCAACGCGGAATCCGATGGTGACCTGGGATTTGACCTTGAGATTGACCTTCAAGGTTATTTCAAGGTCAACTTTGTCTTTTTAAATGGGAACCCCTATTTTTGACAACGGCAATCGAAAGAGCGGAAAATTTTACGTCCAAAACGGTATTTTAAAATTTTTTTTCATGGCCTTGAGAAGGTCGATTTAAGGTCAAATGCTTGAAAAACTGCCTAAAAGCGTTTTTTTAATTTTTAAGATATCGAAAAATGACCTCTACAAAATTTGTTCAGAACAGAGTGGGCCACCCAATGCACCAAAAACCTTTGACCTTTAACCTCATTTTGAAGGTTATTTCAAGGTCGAAGTGTTTTTTGTAATGGAAACCCCTCTTTTTGACCCCGGATTATCACATAGCGCGAAATCCGACGTTTGGATAAGGTATTATTTTGAGTTTCGATTGATCCACGACGTTCATCGCTAAGGTCATGTGAAATTTAGATCCAATATTATTCGCGAAACATTTACAAAATGTTTCGGGCGAAATTTATTAAATTCTACTGAGAGCATGTTACAGTGACCTTATCTTTGACCTTTGATTGTTTGAATAATAAAGTAACGGGTTATCCAAACCGAAAGTCAAGTTGTTTTAAATGAGGAGCAAGCAGAGACATAGGTACAGTTTTTTTGCCGGATAAGTTTTTTCCACTCACTGCGTTTTGAATGTTTCTTTCTGATTTCGCGCTATATGTGAATCCGGGGTCAAAAATAGGGGTTTCCATTACAAAAAAACACTTCGACCTTGAAATGACCTTCAAAATGAGGTTAAAGGTCAAAGGTTTTTGGTGCATTGGGTGGCCCACTCTGTTCTGAACAAATTTTGTAGAGGTCATTTTTCGATATCTTAAAAATTAAAAAAACGCTTTTAGGTAGTTTTTCAAGCATTTGACCTTAAATCGACCTTCTCAAGGCCATGAAAAAAAATTTAAAAATACCGTTTTGGACGTAAAATTTTCCGCTCTTTCGATTGCCGTTGTCAAAAATAGGGATTCCCATTTAAAAAAACAAAGTTGACCTTGAAATAACCTTGAAGGTCAATCTCAAGGTCAAATCCAAGGTCACCATCGGATTCCGCGTTGAAAGTTACTAAAGGTTACTACCTTGAAAGTTACTACCTTGACCTTGGTCTAATAATCTGTACCTAAAAAGCTACAGCCTTGTTCCGTTACTTATTTGACACCTTGTATATACATGCATATATTTAAAATGTAAGTAAAATTAATTCCAATTTTGAGAGCCAACCCGTTGTAAAAATAAATCAAACACTCATATTAGGTTACACACGTATGTTTCGTTGGCAGATATCCAACCTCATCAGATCTTTATTAACAATAAATGAAAAAATGGTTACAAAAACAAATATATATAAAAAAATTTTTTTAAAATCAAACTAACAAACATTTACCTCAATTTATCAATCACAATCCAATTAACAAAAATTAAAGTATCAAAATCATCTTCTAACTTTCTCTCACACAAATATTTAAATTTCAACTCCGACAACAACTATGAAATAATGCAAACCGACCGGTGTCTGTTACCTTTTATATCAAAACAAATCACAAATATATACACACTTAAATGTATCCCCTCTCATACTACTGTGGGCAAAAAGTAAGGTGAATTTTCAATTTAAACTTCGCGGGCTTAACATTTCGGGCTAGTTCTTTTTTTCTTGAGTTGGTAGGACTGCGAATGACATCTGGGACAAATTTCATGTCAATGTCATCATCAGTAATATATTTACGCTTGTGTTTACCAAACGACCAAGAGTGCATGTTTCGATTTTTACAATGTCTGATTTAATTGAGCAAAGAAGTGCCATCAAATTTTGTTTGCGGAATGAATTTTCGGCTGCGGAAACGTTGAGGATGTTGCGGAAGGCCTTTGGTGATTCTACCATGTCGCAGAAAAATGTTTATAAGTGGTACAAAGACTTCAAAGAGGGTCGAGAACGTGTTGATGACTTGGAGCGCTCCGGACGACCATCGACGTCAACAGATGACCAACACGTCAATAAAGTGAAGGAATTAGTGCTCGAAAATCGTCGGTTGACTGTTAGAGACCTTACTGATATGATCGGAATATCAGAAGGATCTGTGAAAACAATTTTGAAAGACCATTTGGGCCTACGAAAAGTCAAATCTCGTTTGGTACCGAAAACGCTCAATTTCTTGCAAAAAAGTCGCCGCGTTGATGTGTGTGAAACAATGCTTTCTGACTATCAGGACAAGCTCAAATGCATGATTACGGGAGATGAGACTTGGATTTATGCTTACGACCCTGAAACAACCGACCAATCAAGCGAATATCGTGCTAAAGGCGAGGCCAGACCGAAAAGAGCACGTCAAAGTCGTTCAAAAATCAAGGTCATGATGACAGTTTTCTTCGATTTTCGTAGTGTGGTGCACTATGAATTCCTTCCACCCGGCCAAACTGTTAATAAGGAATATTATTTGAGCGTTATGCGTCGTTTGCGTGAAGCAATTCGTCTAAAAAGACCAGAATTATGGGCCAACAACTCTTGGTTTGTGCATCACGATAATGCAACATCTCACATTGCACTCGTTCTTCGTGACCATTTCGCCAAAAATTCGACGCATATCGTTCCGCAACCACCGTATTCGCCTGATTTGGCTCCGTGTGACTTCTGGCTATTCCCAAAACTCAAGAGACCACTCCGGGGAACGCGTTTCGAGTCGATTGAGGAGATAAGAGCTGAATCGAAGAAGGCGCTGATGGCTATACCGGAAAGGGACTATTTGGCATGTTTCGAGGATTGGAAAAAACGTTGGCATAAGTGTATTTTATCGGGAGGGGATTACTTCGAAGGGGATGACATTGATGTAGAAGAATAAATAAAGATTTTTCATTTTACAAACAAATTCACCTTACTTTTTGCCCACAGTAGTATGTCGAGAAGAACCGGTACAGTCAGCATCACTGCACATCAAAACAACATTCAAAAACATTCAATCAAGTCAATCAGATAAAATATCAAACAAACTCTTATATTGCTTACTTAGCAACTTACTATCTTCTTGTCTGTTTATAGTGTTGTCAGATAAATTAATGTATATCATTTCCGAAATCAGTCTCTTATAATAATTCGACTTTCTATCTAAAATTATTGTGTTATCCCAATCAAACGCATGCGAAGGATAATTTTTCAAATGCATCGGAATAGGAAGAGATTTTTCTATAGGTGTTTTACTATGTTCATCTATACGTTTTTTTAAACTTCTTTTAGTTTGACCAATATACACAGAAGGGCAACTGTCACAACAAAATTTATATACTATATTTGTCTCATTCCATTTATCCGTTGCATCTTTGCCCAGTTTTATTATACTATCCAGCTTATGATTAATTAATGGTATACAGTGAATATTAAATTTTTTCAAACTAGAGTTACATAAGTGAAAAAATTTTTTATGAAAAGGTAACGGTAAAAATATTGATTTAATGTTCGTATTTTTTCTATTCTCATGAGTAGTAACACTATTACGGAAAATATGTTTACGAATACGATCAGATACACATGCATCAACAAATTTGTCAGGATGATCATTATCTCTTAAAATGCCCTTAACAATTTCAATATTTCTATCATGAAAAGTTGAATCAGACAATAATAAAGCTCTGTCAATTAAATTGTATACGATATTTCTTTTTTGCTGAGTTGTGTGGTTCGCATAAAAGTTTAAAATTCTGCCTGAACAAGTCGGTTTTTGGTACCAATTAGTAACAATTTTATTATTTTTAATTATTAAAAAAATGTCTAAAAAAGCTATACTATTATTAAATTGGATTTCATGTGTGAAATTTAAATGACTATTATAATTATTAAAAATATCTAACACCAATTGTAATTCTTCCTTTTTTATAAATAAAATTGTATCATCTACGTATCTAAAATAAAAAAGTGGAGAACAGTTATATTTTTCACGCAAAACCCTCAAACAATCAGTCTCTAAATCATCCATTACTAAATCTGCAAACAACGGCGATATCGGAGAACCCATAGGAGTACCAAAAATCTGTTTATAAATTAAACCATCAAACTGGAAAAAAGTATTATCAAACAAAAATTTTACCGTATCGACTATTTCAACAAACGGTATTTTAGAAACAGAGTGAATTTTATTAAATCGTCTATCAAGACTCTCAATGACCAAATTACACGGAATGTTTGTAAATAAAGAGCTGACATCTAAAGAAATTAGCATATCATCCGACGGTATTATTATGTCCTGCAGTTTTTCTATAAGTTGAAAACTATTATCTATATGTGAATGTGGACGTAAGTTGCATTTTTTTATTTCTTTGTCTAAAACCGTGGACAAAAAATGAACCGGGCTATTAATAGTTGAAATAATTGGTCTAAGTGGATATCCAGTTTTGTGAATTTTAGGAAGGCCATAAGCTTTTGAGAGTACTGTGCTGGTTTGCGTGAGAGCGTATTTATTATACTTAAATTGTAAATAACCTTTTTCATTAAATTCGCGAAGAATCTTGTAGACATTAGATTGTAATGATCTTAAAATATTCTTGGTAGTTATAATTTTATACGTACTCAGATCATTCAACAATTCATTCATTTTTGATTTATAATCATCAACCTCTAAACAAACCGTTAAATTACCCTTATCAGCTCGTGTAAAAAATATATTGCTATTATATTCAGTCATGATGTCGCCGTCAAGCGGTGCGGAACCACAACCGCCCGACGCATCACTACAAAAACAATACAAGTGTCATCCGAATACAAAAGTAGGTGCAGTTGTGTGTTTAGTGTGTGATAACTTTTATCATACAAGTGAAATTGTGGAAAAAATAAATGCAGGAAATGCAATTAAGTTGATAAATAGTTCATTCATAATATGCCAGGAACATCCAAATTTTGCACTAACCTCAAACTTACCATATGGTAACTTGAGTGAACAAGCAAGCGCTTTCATAGCACAATTTAAACTTGTAAGTAGAGAGGAAATAAAACAAGAAATACTAAATGAACTCGTGCATGAGAAACAAATAATGAATGAAAACGATGAACATATGGATTTAACACAAGTAAGTGAATTAGATGAAATACAACAACTAAAAGCTGAAAATAATTTATTGAAAGAACTCTACAAAGAAACAAAGGAAAAAAATGAATTACTAAATGAACTACTCATCAAAGAAAAGCAAAATAGGAATGAGTTATTAACAAAAGAAAAGAAAAATAAACCAAATAACATATTTAAAAATTCATATGCAGAAACATTGTGTTTACCAAAGCCTAAGCCAAAAAAGGTACCAAGACTTATTATCAAACGAACTAATAAAAATGATACCACTAATTTAGAAAAAACCGTAGCTCATTATCTGATCAAAGATAAAACAATACAAACAAAAAAAATTAAAACAGTAAATAACGATACTGTCATAATTAACTGCATGAATGAAGAAAGTATTAACACTATAGAAAAAACATTACACAAAAAAATACACACGTTTGCTAAAATTGAAAAAGAGCAAATTAGGAAACCAACAGTTAAAGTTACTGGCATCAGCAAATCTTTCACTCAAAATATGCGAGACATTAAGTCAGATATAAACCAAAGAAATTTCCACAATTATGATGACACTCATACACAAATGAGAAATTGCAAACTACGACAGTTATAATGGAGGTATCAGCTAATTTGTACAAACACATTAGAGAGAATAAAAGCAGACTTTTTGTTGGTTGCCAAAACTGCAAAGTCTATGACATTATAAATACAAGCCCTTGTTATAACTTTAAAAATAATTTAATAATTATAAAAAAAACAATATTTAATTTAAAAATATTGTTTTCGGGTTTATTTTTGGGAGGTTGAGCGTTGCATTTTGCGGTTGTATTATATTATTGCTAAGTTCCGTTCCGATTTCACAAAAAAATGTGTTCATTTTGTTTGCAATTTCTTCTGGATTGGTGATTCTATTATTTTTGTCCATGATGTAATCAATAGTTTTGTTATTCTGAGTATTTCTCCCTAGTTTGTTGTTGACAACTGACCATAATTTCTTAGGATCATGTTGCACCATTTCTATTTTTTTATCGTAATTTTCTTTTGCTATTGTAATTATCTTATCTAAAATTTTGATAAAATTTTTATAGTTATTTTTTTTTGTATCGCATTTGTAACACGTGGCTTCATTTTTACATCTGCTTCCACTATGTCCAAACCTAGCACAGTTATAACAAGGGCTTGTATTTATAATGTCATAGACTTTGCAGTTTTGGCAACAAACAAAAAGTCTGCTTTTATTCTCTCTAATGTGTTTGTACAAATTAGCTGATACCTCCATTATAACTGTCGTAGTTTGCAATTTCTCATTTGTGTATGAGTGTATTACTTTACCTTTGTCATCATAATTGTGGAAATTTCTTTGGTTTATATCTGACTTAATGTCTCGCATATTTTGAGTGAAAGATTTGCTGATGCCAGTAACTTTAACTGTTGGTTTCTTAATTTGCTCTTTTTCAATTTTAGCAAACGTGTGTATTTTTTTGTGTAATGTTTTTTCTATAGTGTTAATACTTTCTTCATTCATGCAGTTAATTATGACAGTATCGTTATTTACTGTTTTAATTTTTTTTGTTTGTATTGTTTTATCTTTGATCAGATAATGAGCAACGGTTTTTTCTAAATTAGTGGTATCATTTTTATTAGTTCGTTTGATAATAAGTCTTGGTACCTTTTTTGGCTTAGGCTTTGGTAAACACAATGTTTCTGCATATGAATTTTTAAATATGTTATTTGATTTATTTTTCTTTTCTTTTGTTAATAACTCATTCCTATTTTGCTTTTCTTTGATGAGTAATTCATTTAGTAATTCATTTTTTTCCTTTGTTTCTTTGTAGATTTCTTTCAATAAGTTATTTTCAGCTTTTAGTTGTTGTATTTCATCTAATTCACTTACTTGTGTTAAATCCATATGTTCATCGTTTTCATTCATTATTTGTTTCTCATGCACGAGTTCATTTAGTATTTCTTGTTTTATTTCCTCTCTACTTACAAGTTTAAATTGTGCTATGAAAGCGCTTGCTTGTTCACTCAAGTTACCATATGGTAAGTTTGAGGTTAGTGCAAAATTTGGATGTTCCTGGCATATTATGAATGAACTATTTATCAACTTAATTGCATTTCCTGCATTTATTTTTTCCACAATTTCACTTGTATGATAAAAGTTATCACACACTAAACACACAACTGCACCTACTTTTGTATTCGGATGACACTTGTATTGTTTTTGTAGTGATGCGTCGGGCGGTTGTGGTTCCGCACCGCTTGACGGCGACATCATGACTGAATATAATAGCAATATATTTTTTACACGAGCTGATAAGGGTAATTTAACGGTTTGTTTAGAGGTTGATGATTATAAATCAAAAATGAATGAATTGTTGAATGATCTGAGTACGTATAAAATTATAACTACCAAGAATATTTTAAGATCATTACAATCTAATGTCTACAAGATTCTTCGCGAATTTAATGAAAAAGGTTATTTACAATTTAAGTATAATAAATACGCTCTCACGCAAACCAGCACAGTACTCTCAAAAGCTTATGGCCTTCCTAAAATTCACAAAACTGGATATCCACTTAGACCAATTATTTCAACTATTAATAGCCCGGTTCATTTTTTGTCCACGGTTTTAGACAAAGAAATAAAAAAATGCAACTTACGTCCACATTCACATATAGATAATAGTTTTCAACTTATAGAAAAACTGCAGGACATAATAATACCGTCGGATGATATGCTAATTTCTTTAGATGTCAGCTCTTTATTTACAAACATTCCGTGTAATTTGGTCATTGAGAGTCTTGATAGACGATTTAATAAAATTCACTCTGTTTCTAAAATACCGTTTGTTGAAATAGTCGATACGGTAAAATTTTTGTTTGATAATACTTTTTTCCAGTTTGATGGTTTAATTTATAAACAGATTTTTGGTACTCCTATGGGTTCTCCGATATCGCCGTTGTTTGCAGATTTAGTAATGGATGATTTAGAGACTGATTGTTTGAGGGTTTTGCGTGAAAAATATAACTGTTCTCCACTTTTTTATTTTAGATACGTAGATGATACAATTTTATTTATAAAAAAGGAAGAATTACAATTGGTGTTAGATATTTTTAATAATTATAATAGTCATTTAAATTTCACACATGAAATCCAATTTAATAATAGTATAGCTTTTTTAGACATTTTTTTAATAATTAAAAATAATAAAATTGTTACTAATTGGTACCAAAAACCGACTTGTTCAGGCAGAATTTTAAACTTTTATGCGAACCACACAACTCAGCAAAAAAGAAATATCGTATACAATTTAATTGACAGAGCTTTATTATTGTCTGATTCAACTTTTCATGATAGAAATATTGAAATTGTTAAGGGCATTTTAAGAGATAATGATCATCCTGACAAATTTGTTGATGCATGTGTATCTGATCGTATTCGTAAACATATTTTCCGTAATAGTGTTACTACTCATGAGAATAGAAAAAATACGAACATTAAATCAATATTTTTACCGTTACCTTTTCATAAAAAATTTTTTCACTTATGTAACTCTAGTTTGAAAAAATTTAATATTCACTGTATACCATTAATTAATCATAAGCTGGATAGTATAATAAAACTGGGCAAAGATGCAACGGATAAATGGAATGAGACAAATATAGTATATAAATTTTGTTGTGACAGTTGCCCTTCTGTGTATATTGGTCAAACTAAAAGAAGTTTAAAAAAACGTATAGATGAACATAGTAAAACACCTATAGAAAAATCTCTTCCTATTCCGATGCATTTGAAAAATTATCCTTCGCATGCGTTTGATTGGGATAACACAATAATTTTAGATAGAAAGTCGAATTATTATAAGAGACTGATTTCGGAAATGATATACATTAATTTATCTGACAACACTATAAACAGACAAGAAGATAGTAAGTTGCTAAGTAAGCAATATAAGAGTTTGTTTGATATTTTATCTGATTGACTTGATTGAATGTTTTTGAATGTTGTTTTGATGTGCAGTGATGCTGACTGTACCGGTTCTTCTCGACATATGAGAGGGGATACATTTAAGTGTGTATATATTTGTGATTTGTTTTGATATAAAAGGTAACAGACACCGGTCGGTTTGCATTATTTCATAGTTGTTGTCGGAGTTGAAATTTGAATATTTGTGTGAGAGAAAGTTAGAAGATGATTTTGATACTTTAATTTTTGTTAATTGGATTGTGATTGATTAATTGAGGTAAATGTTTGTTAGTTTGATTTTTAAAAATTTTTTTTATATATATTTGTTTTTGTAACCATTTTTTCATTTATTGTTAATAAAGATCTGATGAGATTGGATATCTGCCAACGAAACATACGTGTGTAACCTAATATGAGTGTTTGATTTATTTTTACAACGGGTTGGCTCTCAAAATTGGAATTAATTTCATTCATCACATTGACTACTTCCCGATCAACTTAGGTGCTTACAGTGAAGAACAAGGAGAGAGATTCCATCAAGACATCAAAGAGATGGAAAGACGGTATCAAGGATGATGGAATGTCAATATGATGGCAGATTTCTGTTGGAACTTAAAAAGAGAAACAGAGAAAAGGGGCGCCAAACGCAAAAGAAAACCACTCTTGAGATCGTTTCTTAATAAACGAGTGCGGTATAGCAAAGGAAAATAAATTAGAAAGATGTTTTATGAGAGTATGGATCGAGAAACATGTAAATATATCTTTTACTTTGTTTGGAATGCATTCTCTAAATTTCACATTGATTCGACTTTAAACGAGGGCCAGTGGGATCAAACAGACCCCGGAATCAGATTCAGGGACCTCGAAAACATGTGAAGATACCTTGTTCACTTTGAATGTGATGCATTTTATCATTTTGACCTTGACCTGACCTTGACCCTGACCTGACCGGGTTAAACTGACCTCGGATTCGAATTCAGCGACCTCAAAAACATGTAAATATACTGGTATATTTTATTTGCAATGCATTCTCTGAATTTGACCTTCATTTGACCTTGAACGAGACCTAACCTGGTCAAGCGAACCCCGGAATCAGATTCAGCGACCTCGAAAACGTAAAGGTATCATGGTCTTGTCTTTCGTACAGGCCACTTTTTTTTTCCCGTGGGGCTGTGTTATCCGCAAAAGAGTTATTAGATGTGATAGACCCTAATGTTAGAGCCAAAAGAATTTTTGATATAGACGAGTTAGATAAAAGAAATAGATTAGTTAGAGATATTATCATTAACCATTTAGATGAAAACTATCACAAATTAATCCTAAATATAAATGATCCTAGAGAGATAATTACAAAAATTAGAGAGCATAGAAGAATAGAGGCTAACACGGACGACGCAAAAGTGAGGGAAGAGCTGTACAGTATCAAAATAAATAAGAAAGACAAAATTTCTGTGTTCCTAGATAGGTTTGACTCAATCATAAGAGAATATGAGTTATGTGATACAGCTATTCCTCTCACTGATGCTGAGAAAACGTCCGCCTTTATGAAGGCCGTAAAGGATACATACCCACGAATTAGAGAAATGGAGATTATGACTAAAAATAGCAAAAATAGAGGAATGACCTTAGAGGGAATGAAAAACTTTGTTCGACAGTTAGAGGCTGACATTAGAGGAACCAACGCAAGCGGAGCTTCAGGAGTGTCTGCAAGCGTGGCAAGAGCTGGGTCGGTCGGTGCTGGCTCCGGTGGGACCAACAAGTGTTTTAGATGTGATAAACATAATGTGGATCACGTATCTAACACTTGCCCACTGGTCCAGTTCGGGCTGTGGTTCTGCTACGTTTGCAGGGATTTCGTCCACCACACGGGCAGGGCGTGTCCGCGCCAGAACCAAGCAAGTGGATCTAGAGGGAACGGGTATGATATTGGTGATAAAAATATAAATAATAAAGGATTAAAAGGAAGAGGGTCACATAGAGGTTCTAGAGGAAACTTTAATAGAGAAATTAATAAAAGAAGTAGAGGTAATAACAATAATTTTAGAGGGCAGAATAGGGGTAGAGTGGGAAAACGGGGAGCGAGTAGATATTTCTATCCCAGCGGAGACAAAAACAAAAAAAAGTTGGTAAATGCATCAGTCACCCAAACTGAAGGTAAGAGCACAATTAATAATCAATGTAATAAAATAACCTTTCTATTAGATTTTGGAGCGACAGAGGATATTACCAACAAAGTATTCGTCCTACAAAATTTTAAAAGAAGTTCAGGAACTTACATTAGAAGCGCAAATAAAAATAGGTCGGCCGATATAGAGATAGACGGTAGAGGCGATCTATATATAAGAGATTTAAATAACAAAGACCACGTCATTAGATTAACCAATGTTATAGCTGCCCCAAACATATCTGAAAATTTAATGTCACTTAGGAAATTTGCTGATGCCGGCTTCGGTATTTACTTAGATGACAAAACCTTAAAAATCTTTGATAAAAACGATGATTCTATATTCTTAACCGGTTATTATGCAAAACCAAATTGGCTGATTGAATTAGAAGATACAAATAAAACTGAGAATCCAGATAACCAAACGTACAGTAAATACGTCTGCAGAGCGCGAATGATTATTCTAGACGACCTCACCAATCAACAGTCAGACGTGGAAATAGAAAAAGATAAAGAAATCATGAATTTAGAAATTGGGAGGGAGCCAGATTCGAGCGAATTAATACCTAAGTTCAGCCAATATAGAGATTTTGAGAATTATACATTAGACGACCTGAAAAATGATAAACCGATGGATGATTTATTTACATCATTCGAATTAGAGAAAAGATACTTAGAAGAGTTAGATGAAGGGATGTTATGGCATGTTCAACCTGGACATCCTTCCTATGATTATCTGTTAAAATTACAAAAGATAAATAAAGAACTTAGCAATGTGAAATTTAATGAGAATATTAGAAACTGTGTAGTATGCATAATGTCCAAAATGAGTAAACAGCCTTTTAAAGAAATAAGAACCAGAGCTGATCATCCACTTCAACTAACTCACTTCGATATAATAGGTCCATTTAAAACAATTACACATCCTGGTTGAATGAGATATATAATAGTTTTCGTAGATGATTTCTCGAAATTTGGCAAAACGTATGCCATAGTAAACAAATCTGAAGCAGGAGAATGCTTAGAAAATTATTTAAATACCATGAGAAATCTTATTGAAAAGAATCATAGAGCTTGCTATATAAGAGCTGATAATGCCAGAGAATTCACAGGAGGTAAATTTTAAGAGGTCATGAAAATAGAGAAACTAGAGTCGAACTTTTCGAATCCGTACACACCACCTCATAATGGTACTGCTGAACATTTCAACAGAACCATACTAGAAAAATTAAGATCTCTTATGATAGATTTGGGTTTACCTAAATCGTTATGGAATATAGCTTTGGAAGTAGCCGTAGACGTGTACAATAGAACCCCAAACTCGTCCATAGACTTTAAAACACCTCTAAATATGATATCCTCTAATAAAAAAAGCCATCTAGAGAAAAGAGAAAATTAGACGCTTTGGATGCATAGCATATGCAAAGAAACCATTGTCAGAAACTAAATTATCAGAAAAGGCTATAAAGGCAATTTTAGTGGGACAAACGAGTAATGGATATGTCTTATGGCATCCACAATCTGGAAAATTAATTCTAACCAAACACGTTAAATTTAGAGAAAAGCTAACTTACAAAAACATTGATAAAAATGACGAAATAACCAAAGAATATAATAAATATTCGAGTTCTACTTCCGAAGAATACCAGAATGATACACTAGAGACAACTATAGATGTATTCGATACAGATAGTTCTGAAAAACTAGATAAATTAACCGAATTAGAGCCTACAGAAAACAATACAAAGAAATTTAAAATTAGTAAAAGAAAATCAGAAAATAATAAAGAAACAGAGAGCCAATCTAGAGTACAACCTAAGCGCGTTAGTAAAATAAAACGAGATTATGAAGCGATGGCTGAAGGAAAGGCTAACTTGGTAGATAATAGTTTCGCATTCTTGACCTAATGTAACGAAATTGAAGTGTTAGGAGAAGACGAAAAAGGTTTTTGTTTAATGGCCACCTTAAATGCAGATCCAACTAATTATAGAGAGGCAATGGAAACTGAGGATAAATTAAGCTGGTTGAAGGCAATAGACGATGAATTAGAGTCCATGCGAGAAAACAATGTCTGGAGTATAGTAAATAGACCTACGGTAACTTTAAAAGGAAATTGAGCTAATATTATAGATATCAGATGGGTACTTAAAAGAAAAGTAGATTCGGATGGAAAAATAACTTTTAAAGCTAGACTAGTAGTTAGAGGATTTAAAGACACTAATGAATATGAACTTAGAGACACTTATGCACCCGTGTCGAGACTAGCTATAATTCGAGCTGCGTTTGCTATAATTAATAAATTAGATCTCAAAGTTTATCAATTAGACGTGAAAACCGCTTTTCTAAACGGTGAACTAGATGAAGAAATATATATTGAAATACCTGATGGAGTGAAAGTAGATGAACAATCGAAAGTAAATAAAGTTTGTAAACTGCATAAAGCAATATACGGTCTAAAAATAAGCCCTAAGAAATGGAATCAAAGGTTTTCAGTAGAGGTAGAAAAATTAGGTTTACAAAGGGATATTAATGAACCATGTCTGTTTACCTAAGGAAAAATGGCAATATGGTACTATTGATCTTATATATAGACGATATATTATTAGCAGGTAATGATTTAGAGAAAATAAATGCAATTAAAAATCACTTAAGTTCAGTATTCAAAAAGAAAAGAATTAGGAGAACCCAAAGAATACTTAAGTATTTAAATAACTAGAGATAGAAAAATCAAAGAAATATCACTAAGTTAAAATAAATACATAGAAAAGATTTTAGAGAGATTCAATATGAATGAGAGTAAACCACAAAATACTCCTATGATAACCAGACAAGTTAAAACCAGAAATAACAAAAATTTAGAGAAACCGGAAAAATCTAGAAAACAGGAATTTCCTTATAGAGAAGCAATTGGCTGTTTAATGTATCTTGCAAATGTCACAAGACCTGACATTTCATTTGCTGTGAATTTACTAGCCAGAAAACAATCTAATCCTACCGTTGAAGATTGGATAGATGTTAAAAGAGTCTTAAGGTATCTTAGAGGAACTTCTAGTCTGGGTTTAACGTATAGAGGCAATGTCGAAAACTTGGAAATATTTACAGACGCGAGTTTTAGAGACAATTTAGACTCATTCTCAACGAGTGGAATGATTGCTCGCTTATTTGGAGATTCTGTTATGTGGAGGAGCCACAAACAAAGTGTAGTAAACCCTTCGACTTGTCATGCAGAATATTATGCGATGAGCGAAGCTTGTCAAGAAATGATTTCTTTAGATATAGCACTTAGAGATATATTAGGAAAAACAATGTATCCTATAATTATTAGATGTGATAACAAATCCTCTATTAGCTGCACACAAAAAGAAGGTAATCATAAACTAAAGAACTTCGATGAACAATTTGATGATATCGTTATTAATTTAGAGAATAGAGAGAAAACAGGAGTTAAAAATAAATTATCTAAAGTGCATGGAGATTATATTAAGCAATGCGTTACTGAGGGAAAAGTTAAATTAATATGGGTATCCTCAAAGGAAAACTTAGCAGACATATTTACAAAGCCTCTTCCTTTTGACTCATTCAGAATACTTAGAGATAATATACTTAATATATAAATTGTGTATGCAATTTTTTTGTTTGAATTGATTTGCAGAAACAGGTACCAGTGAGCAAAAGTGATTGACTCATGTTTTCGAGTCATGCGTACTCTTACAAGGGAGAGAGTGTTGATTTGCTTGTGTGCGTGCGCATGCACTCAGCGACATCTGCTATGCCTTTCTATGAGCCGTTTAGCTGAGCGCGGCATTCCGCTTCCAGCAACTTGAGAAGTACGTTGCCTCGAGTATAATAAATAAATAAAAAACCTCTCCTTTGTTTTAGTTTATAAATAAATATCTTTGAATTTAATACATAACTATTGTGTTTGCCAGTTTTATTAAAACACCTTTTCTAACAAAAATGAAAGATATTTTAAGAACGCGATACTAAGCACGTGCTCACGACTGAAAGCCGGAACAATCTTAGTAGACACTGACTAGCAACCGCGTGGCGAGCAAGCAATTAGCCGCGTCCAGCATGTGTTGCCACTACGAGGCGCCCTAATCACTCTCTAAGACACATACTTATAAACTAACGAATTATCGTGTGACGACGGAACATACTCCCGGCTCACGCTGCGGAATACAGATATTTGATAACCAATGAAGCAGATTGTGAAGCAATACAAAGTAACTTGGAACAATAGCACTCAGCACATAGCCTTAGCCTCTCTCTGAGCTCCATCCGGGAGCATCGCGTCACAGAAGCTACCCTCTCGGCGTGACTTCTGAGCTTCTGGCTGTGAAATTTCCGATTTCACCATTCTCGGACCAGGTTTATTAGTTGCACTCTCAGACACGACATGGCTCGACTCATTTAGGGCAAATCACAGCGTACACATCTGAGGCAATCATCACGTCTTCAGAAGAGATTTTGAGGCTCTGACCAAGCGCATCTAATTTAACCATAAACAATTATGAACAAAATAACGCGCTTATAAAGAAACTAGTATTAATTAACAGCGCTCTTTGGAAAAGCTTGACTAAGTGTCGACTAGACAAGTTTTCAAACGGGGCAGTTTCTTTTGGAGGGACTGTCTGGTTGATTACATACAGTCTTAAACCTAATTCTATCACAGATAGAATGCACCGAGAACCTTATCCTATGAACAAATTCTTAAACTTATACAGATTTTATAATAGGAAGCACATATAAGCGTGTGATATTCCGCTTGAGCACGCCTTTCGCAGTCTTGACTGAAGCTACTCTCACTACGCCATCGCTACCAGGATGCACCTCGATGATTACACCCAGTGGCCATCGTCCGCTTGAGACGTTGTCTTCATTGAGCAGTATCACCATACCTGGAGCTAACTCGGAATCATCCTTGGTCCATTTCTGGCGAACTTGGAGTTCATGAAGGTATTCTCTGCGCCATTTCTCCCAGAAGTTCTGTCTAGCCTTGGTCAAAAACTGATAGGTAGACAACCGATTTTCTGGAATTGACGAAAATGATTATTCAGGCAATATGTTAAAAGGGCGACCTATCAATACATGAGCGGGGGTTAAAACCAGAGGGTCGTTGGGATCGGCCGAAAGAGCGTATAATGACCGCGAATTCAGTATCGCTTCAATTTTGATAAGAAGAGTGTTAAATTGCTCATATGTGAGCTGCTTATCAATAATGCAATCAACGAACATGCTACCACTGAACCTGGTCTCTCACGGATTGGATATTGGATACCGATTAGCTTCGAAAGTTTTCAGTTGTTGAGGCTCCTTTTTTAACCAACACAGAACAATTGAGGAATCAGAGTATAAAATCACCTGGTGAACAAAAGTCTGCAGTTGAGATCGGACCTGGACGTACAAATCTTTGAGGACTGATGCAGCGCATAATTCTAACCGAGGAATAGTTAATTCGCTTAAAGGAACTACTCTAGACTTGCTGCAAATAAGCCTAACCAGAACGTTTTCCTGAGCGTCGATGGACTTCGCAAATAGACAGGCACCGTACTTAAGAAGAGAAGCGTCACAGAAACCGTGTATTTCGATGTGCACTGCGCCTGGAAGAACTATTTTTCGATCGAAATTAATGTTTTCTATCAGGGACAACTCGCTAAATAAAGCTCGCCATTTTGTCAGAGTCTGTTGAGAGATGGACTCGTCCCAGTCAACCTTTGATTTCCAGCACTCTTGAATCAGGAATTTCGCGAACATTGTTATGGGTCCTAATAGCCCAAGTGGGTCGAAGATTTTTGAAATAGCTGAGAGAAGAGTTCTTTTAGTTACCTTAAGTTGAGGATCAATTTGAGTGATGTAATATTGAAACATATCAGCCTTAGACTCCCAAACTACTCCTAATGTTTTTTGCAAGGGCGCCTCATTAACCAAATGGTCAATATCGAAGACTTCCTTGTTAATGTAAGTTAATGCTTCGAGATCATTTGATGCTCATTTTTGAATGAGGAAACCGTCTCGTTGAAGAACAGCAGTCATCTCCTCGCGAATTGCGCTGATTTCATCTAATGTATCTGCTCCTGCCAAGAAATCATCTACATAGAAATTCTTGAGTAGAAGCTTGCTCGCTCTAGGAAAACTCAACGCTTCATCTATCGCAATTTGTTGAAGAGTCCGAATTGCTAAATAGGGAGCTGCTGCTAAACCAAAAGTAACGACAGTTAAATGAAAAACACAAATCCTACCCTGATGATACCAAAAGAATTTTTGGTATTTGCGATCGTCTGGATGAACCCACACTTGACGATACATCTTTTAAATGTCCCCTGTGATGACGTAAGAGTGTGCACGAAACCGAAGCAATTGCTGAAATATAGTGTCCTGAATAGTGGGGCCTACCATAAGGATGTCATTTAAGGATACGCCAGTCGATGTTTTAGCCGATGCGTCGTACACCGGCCGAACCTTTATCGTTTCACTAGACTCCTTGATCACTGCATGATGGGGAAGGTAATAACCGTCATTGACATCATCCTCGTACAGAACTGCGTGACCTAACGAAATCATTTCGTTCATAACCTTGAAGTACTCCTTCTCTAACGACGAGTTTGCCAAAATAATTTCACACACTCAATTTCGTTGATAAACCATTTATTACAAACGCACTACCTCGAGTGCCGACGAGAGTACAAACCACTTATTACTAATAACATGCAGACTTACTCTAAACGAGATGACCGGCACGTTAGCGCCATGTCACCTCGTTAACCGGCTCAAACGACAACTTATATTAAACACTGCCGAAAATTACGCCGGCTCGGAGAAGCCTGGCGTAGCAACGCGAACCGTGAAAATCGCCGAGGAAAAGGAGAGATATAAAGAGAGAGAGGAATAGATGACCTGACCGATATCGGCGGACGTCGCTGTCGCTGGCAGTCCAGAAGGTGCCCCACCGGCGGCTTGGCTGGAAGACCTTTGGCTGCTGTGTGCCGGTGATTTGGCAGAAGAACCTGTCGGGTACTGTCTTGATGATGGCTTTTTGCAGGAAAACCTACTGACTGCTGCGTCGCTGGCAGAGAGAATCCACCCGGCCAATCTGGCGAGAACTGCCGACTACTTGCCAAACAAAGGGGACAGGCTTCACAGCGATGGTCACCAATGCGGCCGATTACTGTCGCGTGCGTGAGCGTCACTGTCGCTAGTGCATGAGAGCCGGCTACTCACGCCTTCTCCCACCACTCGCCTCCTAATCGGCGGCACGCGGCAATGCCGGTCGCGACAAATGCCGCGCGCCAAGCCCAACCACTAGACTATAGCTTCTCTCTCTCTCTCTCGCACTCTCAATGTTCGATCGCGTCGTCGCGTCCCTGGCCTCGTCCTCCGCTCTCGTGCGTTGCTGAAAATAAAAAAAAGGGCAGGCATCAGGCACGTGATAATAACGTGCGTTTGATGCCAGCCGCGTGCCTTCGCCCGAGAGAGAGAGAGAGAGAGAACAGGCATACACGGTGTAGGCTATGACCAGCCTACACCGTCACAAACTTCATTACTCTCAATACTCCCACTTGAAAGTTGCATAAACAATTGTCATTACTTATTCTAAATAACATTAAGGATGAAAGCCGATCAATTTGTTTAAAAATTCAAAAGTCTTTACCGGCAGTGCCTTGGTTAAGATATCAGCCTCTTGGCTTGCTGAACATATATATTCAACTGTCAATGAGTTATTATTGTAATATTGTTTGATGAATTTATATTTAACATCAATGTGTTACGTACGGTAATGATATCTTTCATCCTTAATTAACTGAATAGTGCTTTGATTATCGACGAACAGTACAGGCGGTTCTAAGGCTATTAAAAATACATTTGATAAAATACTTTGTCCAAATAATTTCTTAAATCGCATCACAAGCCGCCAAGAATTCTGATTCGGTAGTAGATATAGCAATCGAGTTTTGTTTGTGTGATCTCCATTATAACAGAGTCACCTAATTTCAATAGAATACCTTAGATAGATTTCCTGGTGATTTGATCGCTTGCATAGTCTGCATCGCTATAAGCTACAATTTTTGAACAATTATTGTTAATTTTATAAATTAAACCATAAGTTAATGTATCTTTGATGTATTTTATCACACGCTTTATCGCATTCCAATGTACTTTTGTCGGATTTTCCGCGTGTCGACTGAGCACTCCCACTGCAAGGGCGATGTCAAGGCGAGTTATATTTGCGAGAAATATTAAGCAGCCGATAGCTTCTTTATAAGGAACATTAACGGTACTATTCTTCTTCTCTTTTTCAAAAATTGAAGCAACAGTATTCGGATCGATCGGTATATTGATGCAGTTTGATTTTTCCAAACAAAACTTTTTAATAATTTTTTCGGTAAAAGATCTTTGATGTATATGTATAGAGCCATCAATTAAACGATCAATTTCCATTCCTAAGAATGTTTTCATATCATTAGTAGTAATTTCAAAATAGCTATTAATGAATTTTAATAAGGCAAATATTTTATCTTTATTTTTACATGCTACGGTTCCATCGTCAACATAAAGAATAACAATAATGTTTTCACTTGAATTTCTGGTCGTAAAAACACATGGATCTGCGTCATTTGCATATAAATTAAATTTCTTTAAACACTCAGCAAATTTGATGTTTCAACAACGAGCTGATTGCTTAAAGCCGTACAGACTTTTTTGTAATAGACAGACTCTACCTGAGCCGTCGTCAAAACCTTCGGGCTGTTTCATAAAAATTGTTTCTTTGAGTTCGCCATTCAAAAACGCTGTTTTCTCATCGAATTGAATTACATGCATGCTTTGCGCGGTTGAAATAGCAAGAAAAATTCTAATTGAATTATAGCGAGCCACAGGGCTAAAGACGTTTTTGTAATCGATGCCCTGTCTTTGCAAGAAATCCTTAATAATTAGTCTTGCTCGCAATTTATTTTTGTTTGTTATCAAGTCCTGTTTTTCTTTGAATGCCTATTTGTTCGATAGTATTTTTGCATTTGGAGGTGTTTCGACTAAACTCCAAGTTTTGTTTTTTGCTAAATCCTGCATTTAATTTTTCATTGCTAAAAACCAAGCATTTAATTTTTCACATTCTATAGCTTGTTTGTAGCTTTTTGGTTCGCCATTGTATGTAAGAAATATTTCGTCAATATTTTCGAAATCAAAGATAAAATTATTTATAGTATTGCCGCGATCAGGCGGTTGAATATTGTTACGATTACGTAGATTGTAACGAGGTATATTAGTTCCCACTGCTTGGGGCTCATCATTGTCTCCGATGTTTACATTTGCATGTATAATGTTTTGATTCTCGTTGACCTCATTTTCTACATTAAAATTATTTTGTATATTGTTTACATTCTCATGTATAATATATTTGCACCATTTTCGATAACATCAAGATTTTTACTTTCAAGGTATTTGTTCTGAACTTTGCAATAAAAATGCCTAATTTAGATTTTACATCCCACTTTTTTCTTTTAGATTTATCAATGTATACTTTAAACTGTATACTTTAAACGTAACCGAAAACTTCAAAATACGTGATTGGAAGTTTACGTCTATGCTAAATTTCGAACGGAGTTTTGTCAAGCATTGTTTTGCGACTTCTATTGAGTACATAAGCAGCTGTGTTTACAGCTTCAACCCATAGTTTTTTAGGAAGTTTTTTCGCGTGAAGCATCGTACGTGCTGTTTCAACTAGCGTACGGTTTTCGCGCTCGACCTTGCCGTTTTGTTGTGGAGTGTATGCTACAGTTCGTTGATGTCTGGTACCATTTTTGAATAAGATATTACTTAAATCTTTGTTTACAAATTCTAGTCCATTATCTGTTCTTAAAATATCAATTTCTTTTTGTTGGTTTCTTTTTCAAAACGTTGCAAATAATTTATAAAGCAATCTTTAACTTCAGTCTTATTTATTAAAAAGTATATAATTTCATATTTTGAAAAATCATCTTTGAACAGTAAATAATATGTTGAATTGCCAATGGATTTTTCTTCCATTGGACCACAAAGATCTGAGTGTATCAATTCACCTACACGCTTTGTTTGATTTTCACTACTTGGAAAAGGATTTCGATGCATTTTTCCAAACGTACACGGATCACAAAATGGAGTCGTTTCTTTTACTTCAATGTTATTGTTTTTAAGGAACTTTTTAACATGCGCAAAATCTTGATGTGCTAAACGCTCATGACATAATTGTAGGGAATTTTTGTCAGAAGTTACGTCTTCTTTACTTTTTGCTACAAGAGAACTTTCAAATCCGCGAACTTTAATTTTCATGATAAAAATATTTTCATTTTCAGCTTTTTCACCTATAATTATAGCTTTGTTGTCACGGTAGAGAGTACATATAGTTTTGTTCGAAGAGCAAGTCATTCCCGTCACGAGAGTGGACTCTAAAAAGTTAAATTTCAAACGTGGAATATACAGTACATAAGCTAAGTGTTCTTCGACTCATTCGCATCTATTATATGTTAAGACATCAATTCGACCTGTGCCTACCACATAAACAATATTTCCGTCACCTAAACATATCGATTTTCTGTCAGCTGATTCGAACGTTTTGTACTCTTTAAACCATTCGCGCTTACTTGACATGTGTTGTGATGCTCCGGAGTCGAATAGCCAGTCTGTGGTGCAGCTCCTATTGTGGCCTGTTTCCTTTCCGAAACCAGCAGCTACGTTGTTTATGTCCTATTTTCTCGCAAGTTCAACAGCCGCCTCTTCTCTTGAAATGATGTGTCGCTCTGTTAGTATTTGCAGTTTTGTTGTCTTCATTTGTTTCTTAGCCTTTCCCTTTATTTTAAAATTTCCTGGAATTATTATTCTTGTTTGCCATCAGTGCAGTGCTCTTGGAATTAGTTTGAATACCCAGACGAGCCTCTTCCATGATGAGACGAGAAGTCAAATTTGCAACGGTTTTTTGGTCAGTTGCTGCTGAATCCCAAGCCGATATGAAATGATTGTTTGTTGTGGGCAAAGTCATGATGATCTTAGTGATCAGCATGTTGTCAGAAATGTTCTCTTTTACTTCTTTCAAAGAACAACATAAATTCTCAATTTTCGAAATATGTTTAGTGATGTTATCTTTTGGATTTTTCTGGAAGCTGAACCACTTTTGTTGTAATACATGTATGTTCGTGTCGTTCTTGCTTTCATACACCGAAAGCAGCTTGCCCCTCATTTCTTTTACGGTGGTACCATTCAAAATCAAAGTTATTGGCTGCTTCTCCATTGAAGTTACAATATGTTTCTGCGTCAAAGTGTCTTTTTTTAAGAAATTTCTTAGTTGCTTCTCAGATTCCGTGATTTGTGCTACCGTAACGTATGCTCCAAGAACAGCAGGTTTCGTCGCATTTCCATTCACTACGTCAAAAGCTTGGTGTGATGTTAAAATCACGCGAATTTGAAATTTCCATGTGCTGAAATGTTCAGCATTTCTCAGTTTTACCAATTTGACTATTTCATTTTCCATTTTTACCACTTTGCATTTTTGCACTTAGGCTGACGGATAAAAATATAGTTCACTTTCAAAATCGACGAAAAAAAAAAATTATTATTTCAAACAAAACTAAAAACCTCAGAATGTCTGTGATCCGGGCCCATAACCAGATGTAAACGGTTAAGCACGGAAGTTAGATTGCATAGATTTATTGCTAGAGGTTTTAGTATTACATGGGCGTCCGGCCACAGTGAGCGTCACATTTGGAGTTAGTCCGCGGTGATGTTACGCGCCGCAACATAAAAACGCCAAGTGTCCGCAAGATGTCTCTCATGCGCTCTCTTATGCAACTTCATTACTCTCAATATCAACCATATCAAATTACACTACGTTCTTTGCTTGATGATTGAACTCTCTAGTTGTTTTTAAAATATACTTACTCTATCGCAAGCCATCGAGGATTGTTATCCTTGTACTCGTAGCTTTGACTTTGAGTAGTGCATTTTTGAAGGTTTCAGTAGCGATTATGGATGTTCATGTTACAACACCTCAATCAATACAAGTAAGCTATTTTACAATTATTATTTTGATTATATATTATTTTGCGTCAACTTCCCGTTTGCTTACAGAAATTTAATTGGCAAATGTATCTTAGAGTTCGAACTTAATTAATTATAACGTATAATTCATTAAACGTAACAATGTGTATGTATATAAAAACACTCCCTACTTTATAAGAGGCATACTATACAGGGTGTCCCATTTTAAAGGAACCACCCCGAAATTTTCGACGGTTGGCGTTGTACAAAAAAATTGTTCAGACAACAGTTGTTTGGGACAATGGGGACAACCTTTCTGTGAAATCCGATTTGACCTCGAGTTATATTTTCAAGGTCATTTGAAGGTCAAAGTCATTTTTTGAATAGGAACCCATATTTTTGATCCCGGATTCGGAAAGAGCGGAAAATTCTACGTTTAGATAACGTATTATGTGTGGGGTGCGGTTAACCTCACCCTCGCCTAAGGTCATGTAGGGGTCAAATTTATGATTTTCTTAATCTATGCACAGGGATGATCGGGCAAGGGTAAGGTTAATTGTAATAACCCAATAACTCCAATACCCAATAAATCGATAACCCCAATAACTCGATAACCCCAATAACCCGATAACCCCAATAATTCAATAACCCCAATATCCCAAAAAAATTGTAGGGTCAAACAACAGTGACCTTGAGCTTAAACTTCAGGTTGATTTTCAAAGTCGACTTCATGTATTCAAAGCCTTCATGAGAAGTGTCATTTTCCATTTTGTGGGATAACATGTTATTTCCATTCTTTTTTCTAGTGTGATTCCGGACAAGCCTACAAAGTTCGAACTAAATTGTTTAATAACACTTTTTTAGTATTGTTTATGACAATAGTGATTCGCGAACAGTCCTTCTCAGGATAGTTCAAGTGTAATTTTCTTAGTCTACTTAAAAGGAGGGAATGTGTCGGATTATTCGAGAAACGAAATTGTTGATATTCTGTTGTCTCTCGGGGCATGTCAAGGCCGATATCGTGCTGCGGCGAGGTATTACCGCCAAAATTACCCAGGGAGGCTTCACTACCCGAACCACGTGAGAATCCGAATCATCGAGCAAAGAGAGAGACGTCGACCACGAATACGCCGAAATCGTCGTCGTATTATGAAACAGAACAACGATGATCCACGAATTCTCGTTGTTTTGGCAATGGTTTATTTGGATCATCATATCAAATTTCATTTGCGTGAAATTCAGAGACGTAGTGGAATCCCAGGAACAACAACCGGTAAAATTTTGCGGCTTCATAGATTTCATCCGTATCACATAACTTTGACTCAAGCTTTGATGCCAGATGATCTCCGCTGCAGACTCGAATTCTACAATTGGGCACAAGCAAGTTCGTGAAGATCCTGAATTTTTCAGATACGTAATGTTTTCGGACGAAGCTACATTTCATAGTAATGGGAAACTCAATCGCCATAATAGTCATTATTGGTCTATCCAGAACCGTCATTGGGTACGTCATATTGATAATCAGCATAGATGGAGCCTCGTAGTTTGGTGCGGTACAATAAATGGTTATCTGATAGGACCTTATTTTTTCGATGGGAATGTCAACGGCGCAGCATATCTTGATTTCCTGCAAAATGAATTACCAGAATTACTGGAAGATGTGGACTTGGAAACCAGAAGACGATTATGGCTTCAACAGGATGGTGCACCGTGTCATCGCTCACTAATGGTTCGTCACTTCTTGAACCAACGATACCGAAGACGATGGATAGGCATTGGTAGTGACAATACTGAGTAGTGTCCAAGATCACCAGATCTGACAAGTCCAGATTTCTTTTTATGGGGCTATTTGAAAAATGTTGTTTATGCACAGCAACCAACAACACGGCAAGATATGATGCAACGCATCATACAAGCTTGCAGAGCTATTCCGCGTCACGTTTTGATGTCCACAGTTGAAAATTTTGAACGTAGAATTCAACACTGCATAAATTTTAACGGAGGTATTTTTGAACATCTTATGAGATAAATGTTTGTGTTACAATCTTGACCATAACTCTATCTGTAGTCAACGTCTTGTCTTGATCGGCTGAGCATTCCCACCTTGCCTTCATTGGCTGGGTAATCCATACCTTGTCTTCACTGGTTGGGTAATCAATACCTTGCCTTCACAGGCTGGGTAATCAATACCTTACCTTTATTGGCTGGGTAATCAATACCTTGCCTTCATTGGCTGGGTAATCAGTACCTTGCCTTCATTGGCTGGGTAATCCATACCTTGCCTTCACTGGTTGGGTAATCAATACCTTGCCTTCATAGGCTGGGTAATCAATACCTTACCTTTATTGGCTGGGTAATCAATACCTTGCCTTCATTGGCTGGATAATCAATACCTTACCTTCACTAGCTAGGTAATCAATACCTTATTTACCTCACCCTTGCCCCGGTGGGATGGGGGGGGGGCGGTGAACCGCTTCCCCAACATAATACTTTATCTAAACGTAGAATTTCCCGCTCTTTTCGAATCCGGGATAAAAAATGGGGGTCCTTATTCAAAATATCTCTTGGTTATTGGGTTATTGGGGTTATTGAGTTATTGGGTATTGGAGTTATTGGGTTATTACAATTAACCTTACCCTTGCCCGATCATCCCTGTGCATAGATGAAGAAAATCATAAATTTGACCCCTACATGACCTTAGGCGAGAGGGGGGGGGGGTAACCGTACCCTACACATAATACGTTATCTAAACGTAGAATTTTCTGCTCTTTCGGAATCCGGGATCAAAAATATGAGTTCCTATTCAAAAAATGACTTTGACCTTCAAGTGACCTTTAAAATAAATCTCAAGGTCAAATCGGATTTCACAGAAAGGTTGCCCCCATTGTCCCAAACAACTGTTATCTGAACAATTTTTTTGTACAACGCCAACCGTCGAAAATTTTGGGGTGGTTCCTTTAAAATGGGACACCCTGTATATGAGCCGTTTATTTTGAATGTGACCTAACTCCGTTTTTCAATTTTCTGCCACTTACAATGGTTACATGTACAACTTCATGTTATTTATCAGTGACGCACTTCAGATTGCTTATATTCAGAGAAAATACGATACATTTTTTATCTTATACGTATATTTTTAAATTCATTCTAACGCAAAACTTTCAATATCTCGATTTGAAGATGAATGGAGTTAGGCCACTTTCAAAATAAGCGGCTCATATGGTATGCCTCTCATTGTTAGTAGAGAGTATTTTTTTTTTAAAGTTATGGCTACTTTAATAATAAAGTGACAAAGGTGAAAGTCTATTTGAGTGACATATATGAGTTATATGTATGAGTTATGTGGAACTAGGAGGCCAACGATGCCGAGGAGCCTGCAACGATAACACAGGTATACAAAATTTTGTATCATGTGAATTATAGTATTTCTGAAGGATTTTGGTGCGCTGAATCCAAATCTGACCTCAGAATTATTCCATCACGTCAGGTTTTTAAGATATCCTAACCTAAAAGAGTAAAAAACACTATTTTTTGACATAATTGATGTTATATAGCATCGTAAATTATTTTAAACAATTTAAAGCACAAATCTTTCCATTTCAAATGCCGTTGAGTTTATCCAAATATCTTTTTTTTCGTCAAGATATCGCATTTTGAAATATTTATGAATTTCTCAAAATTCGAAAATCTATTAACCCTTTGAAGCACACATTTGTATATTAGCTTTTTTTCATGAAAAATTTTATTCGAAGATTTTTAGGGTCACAGATTTTATTCGAAGATTTTTAGGGTCTGTAACGGAATTTCGTTTTTCAAAATCCTAGATGGCGAATTTAAAATAGCGGAATGAAAAATTTTTCAAATCATAAATTGTGTTCTAGAAATAGTAAACTCGGCGTTCGGGTTTTTTAAGATAGCTAAATACGAATCTGCCATCAGAATTTCAATTTTTTTAAATCACGTTGGGGTAGTTGATTAACGTGAAGCCCCTTAAGTAATTAAGCAATGTAAGTTTAAAGCTACCTCATGGGGGGTCCATTTTTTAAAATCGCATTTGGACAAATTGCCTGAAAAATCATGGAGACTTCAGTGAGGAACAAGGAGAAAGGTTTCACCAAGATTTAAAAAAATGGAAATAAGGTACTGAGGTCGGTAGAACACAAATATGTTATCTGACTATTGTTGGAATTTGAAGCGTGATTTGAAGTGGATATAAAACACAAAAGAATGCCAGGGACTAGAAACTTTGAATCAACAAATAATTGATCTCCTAAATTATAAAAGATGAAGATACCACCCTTAACTCACGTTAATCAAGCATCCCGATCGTGAGAAGCAAGGGGCCTCACGTTAATCCTGCACCCCGATCATGAGAGGTAAGGACGTAGTTAAACATTGTATGTTTCAAGCCACCTCGTGGAGGCTTCAGGTGGGTTGAAACATACATAGGGATTGGTGCATGCGCGCGCGCGCTGCGTTCGTATCGTGAGTGTTGAGGGAGTGAGTGGTGCCTCTTGATGACCCCCCGGAGTCGTTCCTTGACTTAGTCGCGACCCCCCAGAGTGCCCACGCCCTAATAGTAAATAATAAAGTAATAAATTTTATTAAGCTATAATATGGCTAGGTGCGAGCTCTTGGAGAAGAGGTAGTGTCTCTAACTTGGTAAACTATATGCTGGCTAGGCGCGTACATCGTATAACGTGGATGCTGTCTAACTCAAGAAATCTAAATATATTTAAATAAGAGCTAATGAAGGGGATATTATAACTACGAGTATAATAGCAAACAGACATTTTTTAATTATACTTCCATTTTTTAATATAATTTAATATAAAAAAGCAATCGACATTACATTATAAATTTTGTTTTAAATAATTTTTAGTAAATGTAAGAAAGAGAATTATATAGTATGATTATAGTTCGTTTGTATTGAATTCCAACAATGTATATATTTCATTTCTTTTTATTGAAAAGCATTGTATACATTAATTACATGATATTTTATTAATTTTAAACTAATTTTTTAACATTACCACTTATGGGATTATATTGTAACAAGCGATCATGTAATATTAAGTAATAGGCAGCAGTACGAGGTGTGTTCAAAAAGTGAGGTGAATTTTGAAATTGGGCGGGCTACGTAGATTCGATCATCGATATTTTTTTTTATTATATTGGTATACATGTCCCTCACATATACTCACAGTTATAACCAGTTTATATGTTTACTTTTTTGCGAGATAGAAACGTTAGACGTGCTTCCTGTGCACAGCGATTTTCTACTGTCCAAAAAAAAAGATTCAAAGAGTTTGTATAAAATTTTATGTAAAAAATGGAATTAAGTGATCCTAAACACTTGAAGTGTTGACAGTGGCATACGGTGAGTCTACTTTGAGTCAAATAAATGTTTACAAGTGGTATAAGCTCTTTCAAGATGGCCGAGAAGACACCGACGACGAACCTCGCTCTGAACGCCCCAGCACTTCAATAACTGATGAAAGTGGTGAAGAAGTGAAACAAATAGAGTTAAAAAATCGTCGAATCACTATTAGAGAAGTAGCTGAATACGTCGGCATCTCTGTTGGCTCATGCCATGCAATTTATTCCGAAGTTTTGAGCATGAAACGTGTAGTAGTAAAATTTGTTTCGAAACTGCTTAATTTTGAACAAAAGGACCGTCGACGGAGCATTGCTCAAGAGCTGTTAAACAACGTCAATGATGATTCTGATATACTCAAAAGAGTCATAACTGGTGACGAATCATGGATTTATGGTTATGACGTCCAAACTAAAGCTCAATCGTCCAAATGGAAGAGTCAAGATCGAAAAAAGCACGTCAAGTTCGATCAAATGACAAGATTTTGCTCACTGTTTTCTTTGATTATCGTGGCGTAGTATATCAAGAGTTTTTATCACAAGTCATACGGTCAATAAAGAGTATTATCTTGAAGTTATGCGCCATTAGCGAGAAGCAATACAAAAAAAACATCCGGAACTGTGGGATAACATGGATTTTGCATCACTATAATGCACCTGCTCACTCATAGTTGTTTGTGTCGAACTTTTTGGCCAAAAACAAAACCACAATCATGCCTCAGGCACTATATTCACCGGATATGGTCTCCTGTGAACTTTTCCTGTTCCCAAAACTCAAGAAACCCATGAAAGGACGGAGGTTTGGAACGATTGAGGAGATAAAGAAAAAATCGCTGGAAGAACTCAAGGCTATACCAGAAAGTGCTTACCAGAAGTGCTTCGAGGATTGGAAAAAACGTTAGTACAAGTATATTATATCTGAAGGAGATTACTTTGAAGGGAACAACATAAATATTGAAGAATAAATAAACATTTTTTCATAAAAATAAAAATTCACACTATTTTTTGAACACACCTCGTATCTTTAGAAAGATCAGTCTGAGTTTCAAATTCTAGACGTACATCGATTGGCGTGCATTTTATTGTTTCATTTAGTTTGGAACAGTCTATAACTATTAGCGGTACTTTATTAATGAAATCATTTTTATTGAGTAACGGCTCGTTTTATTTACCATAGTAGGCGTTTTGAAAATTAATATACATCGTAGAGAATAGCATATTGAATTTGATTAATGTAAAAATTGAGATTTTCATATGGATAGCATTGTGAATTAAGAAATAGCTTCACATTACTCATGTCACAATGATCAAAATTACTAAAATTAACGTTCGCTGAACTTTTACGTGTAGTTTGAAAAACTAAAATAACAAAGCGAGGCTTTTCCACTTGATTAGATGTCTTAATACTCTAAATATGCTTTGATGTACGAGATAACTTTGAATACTCATACATTTCCCAAGTATGATAACTCATTACTTGCACGGTCTCTTCCAATCTGATCGATAGCTATCTCTCTCTCGCTTGACTCGACACATGCTCTCTCTCCCTCTCTCGTGTATCGTTATTATCTCTGTATGAGGAATTACGTTAAATATATGTTTATCGTGCATCTGTGAGTTGACTCTCTACCCTTTTACCTAGTCCCTCTGTGTCCATTTTAGTTGCGCGACGTCGTATTTCGTGCTTTTTCAGCTAACGCGACGTCTCCACACCGTCTGAGCCGCACAGCGAATGATGCAGACGCATTCCTAACGACGCATCTAGTGTGCATGAGATATATACTTATATCTCTTATGTCAACGTGGTGAACCGAGCTAATTCCCCGTTACAATACATCATCTCCTGAGTCAATATTATCATTTACAGATTTTTCATCTTGTATAATTTCCAAATTTTCGTAAATCATGAGCACAATAGATTTTTTTTTAAATTGATTTTGTAACAGAAGTAACATCCAGATATGACAGGCTTAATACATTATTCTTATTGAAACCTTTTATATAGCAAAGGCAAAAATAACAGTTGTCATAACTCTTCGTCTCACACCAAATTATTGGTTTGATAAAAGGTTATGTTCTTGTAGTTTTGGCATTCTTTTTACAAGTCGAAATAAGATTACATGAAACACAAATTAAATGCAATATCCATGGTTTATGTAGATTTGCAATTTGAAAATGAAAATAACTTTTATAAGCTTCTAGAGTCAATTTTCTGATACTACGGATTTGGTTTCCTACGGAACATTCTTCGCAGACGTAGCAAAACTTATCCAGAAAATTGACACAACTTATACTAGACGACATTATTTCTATTAATCAAATTAAACTATATCTGAAAACTTTAAATATTTTATTAAATTATTGAATAATAACAATAAAGTCTTGAATACATCAAGAAGATACAACCTGTTTAAATTTTCGCTAACAATAGAATAAAGCCCATTCCTGATTGCAAAAATTAAATATAAAATATCTAAATAGCACAGTAAAAATGGTAAAGTTACCCCCACTTAATGTGCATACTTCAATCTTTTAACCCATTTCTTCCCAAGGCGCCATTTTATAGTCGATTTGTTTTTGACCGAGGAAAACCTCAAAATAATCGAAAATGTATACTAGAAGTCACTTTTCTACTGTAAAATTTCCCGCTCTTTACGAATTTGCAGTCAGAATTAGGATATTTTTCACGGAAAATTACAAAATGGCGTCTTGAATGTTGATGAAAATTTAGTATTACATTAGAATTTTTCTTTTAGAAATTAGTTGCTGAAATTTATAGAATCAGGATGAAAATGTAGATTTACATTGAAAATGTTAGTTCTTTGATAAACCTAGGCATTACGAATTTTCCTGAAACATTTTTCCAAGATGGCGGCCAGAAACATGTTGACAAGCGGGGAAATCTATGATTTTCTAAATAAAAGCCGATTTAGAGAATGAATATATACTACCTATACTTTCGATGTCGCTGAATACAATGCTAGTGTCAATTTCAATTTTACAAAATGGCGGATCCAATATGGCGTCGGTAATACCAAAATGATGAGCACCAGTGAGTGGGTACTCAATTCCTATGTTTTCGATATCGCTGAATACAATGCTAATGTCCGTTTTCAATTTTACAAAATAGCGGATCTAATATGGCGTCGGTAGTACCAAAATCAGGTAATGTTGATTAAATTGCGAATCTAATTACTATATTTTTTTCTGGATTCTTTGTCCCTACAATTGGATAAATCCTTTGTCTTCTCGAGTATTGTAAAGTGTGTATTTTATAACGGTCTTTTTCAAGATAGTTAGAGCATATTCATATTTTCTTCGGCTGCCTCTCCAATAGTCCTTTTCAGGATAATTGACGAACTTTCCCATCTTGTGGACGATTGAAAAGTGCGTATTTCTCTAACGGTCTTTTTCAAGATAGTTGGAGCATATTCACTCTTTTCTTCGGCTGTCTCTCCAATAGTCCTTTTCAGGATAATTGGCGAGCTTTACTATTCACCGAGTATTTTTTCAAGATAAATATTTATCAGATTCGGACTCTAAAAGAAGTTTCATAAAACTAGCAAAATCATGCCGAAACGTAAGATGAGGAATGCCAGTGTTGATAGCAGTGTTGTAGAAAACAATGATCATAGTGATGAAGATGAAAATGATCATGAAGTTATGTGGGTACCCGATGATGATAATAGTGACGTAGAAGGTCTCGATAATGACGGAGAAGCTGATGGAACTTCTAGATTCACTGATGCAGTAGCCTTATCTTATGAAGAAGTGTATCAAAATTTTTCCGCGAACGAGAAAAAGTTAGAAGTCTCACATAAATACTAATGGATAGATCAAGAAAGACCATACGATGTTCAACTTAAATCAGAAATATATAATTTTGAAGCAATAAAACAAAATGTACTAGGAAAGGAACCTCGAGAATTATTTGAAATGTTTTTTTGTGATAGAATGAGAGATTACATTATTGAAGCGATAACTGAAAATGGATTTGAATTAGATCCAGATCATTTCAACAAATTTTTAGGTATTATCATTTTTTCCACTTCCAATATTCGTAAAAGCTATAGAGATTACTGGTCGACTGATGAAATGTGGCATTCCGATGTTGTTTCAGAAACGATGAATAGAAATTTGTTTGAAAAAATTAAGTCTAATTTGAAAATGACAAAATTTGGAAAGTTCGTGTAATTTTAAACATTTTCAGAGAAAATGTAAAACAGTTTGGATTTTTTTGCTCTTCTTTATCAATAGATGAAATGATGATTAAATTTTTCGGTCGCACGCTTCTAAAACAATTCATCAAAGACAAACCAATACGTTTTGGAATAAAATTATGGGCCCTTTGTACTTCTAATGGATTTGTTTTAGAAATAGATATCTATTGTGGAAAAAATGATTGTCAAAGTGACACGAAGTTCTCTAAATGCAGTTTAGGATCTCGGGCAGTGATAAATATGCTTCATGTTTTTCTAACATCGGTCGATAAGAATGATGTAGCTAAATATCATCTATATTTTGATAGATTTTTCACATCCCCTGATTTACTGGTACACTTGAAAAAACAAAACCTGCGTGCAACAGGTACGGTTAGAGATGATCGTGTTTTTACAAAGGAGATGTTTCCAAAAGTGTTGGATAAATCAAGTAAAAACTCGAAAACATTGATCAAAAATCCCGAACAGAAGACATTGATAGATAAACATAAACTAGATAAAAAGAAAGCTGTTAGAGGTTCTTATGTTGTAAGTCATGATAAAACCAGTGGTATAAATTACATTACGGTAATGGACTCGAAACCAGTGTCCATATTATCTACAGCCGTTGGCGTTACACCTACTATTCCAATGGAACGATTCGATAAAACAGCTAAACGTAAAGTACCAATTGAATTTCCTGGAGCATTCAAGACATACAATAAATTTATGGGAGGAGTTGATCTTCATGATCAATACTGCAGTGATCTAAAAACGAATATTAGTTCAAAGAAATGAACATGGGTTATTTTATGTAGATTGATCGAGTCTTCACTGACAAATGCTTTGATTTTGTACAATATGGTGAACAAAAAGAGAATGTCTAGTAAAGATTTTGCAAAAAGTGTTGCAAAGTCTTATTTAGAGCAACTGATTGAAAAGTTATCAAAGCATTTGAAACTCACAATACCTGATCGTAGACGAATGTGTATAAAGTGTACCATAAGAACAATATTTTATTGCTATGAGTGCAAAACTTATTTCTGTGATACTTGTTTCAGAGAGTATCATCATATCCACAATAAATCCACAAAATCTTCACAAAGAATATGCAAAGCTAGCAATGACTGCAAGAAACGTACGAATATTTATTGCGAACAATGTCAAGAGTATCTATGTGCAAATTGTTTTGACTCTTACCATCTTGAAAAAACAAGTACGCTTGATGAATAATTTCTTCCACTATTGCATCAATTATTTTGGAAAATACTAGAAAAAGTGCTAAAAATTCAAGACAAAATGTAGCACTTAGATTTGGGATTTTATCAACACAAACTGATTTTGGTATTACCGACGCCATATTGGATCCGCCATTTTGTAAAATTGAAATTGACACTAGCATTGTATTCAGCGACATCGAAAGTATAGGTAGTATATATTCATTCTCTAAATCGGCTTTTATTTAGAAAATCATAGATTTTCCCGCTTGTCAACATGTTGCTGGCCACCGTCTTGGAAAAATGTTCCAGGAAAATTCGTAATGCCTAGGTTTATCAAAGAACTAACATTTTCAATGTAAATCTACATTTTCATCCTGATTCTATAAATTTCAGCAACTAATTTCTGAAAGAAAAATTCTAATGTAATACTAAATTTTCATCAACATTTAAGACGCCATTTTGTAATTTTCCGTGAAAAATATCCTAATTCTGACTACAGATTCGTAAAGAGCGGGAAATTTTACAATAGAAAAGTGACTTCTAGTATACATTTTCGATTATTTTGAGGTTTTCCTCGGTCAAAAACAAATCGACTATAAAATGGCGCCTTGGGAAGAAATGGGTTAATGCATACATTGATCTGTTCAATGAATATAATTAAAAAATTGTACTCGGGAGTTTTTAGGGTCGCTGGTTAGAAATCTAAAGTCAGGATATTAAAACTTTCAAATTCAAAATGATAAATACGTCTTGATTCCCTTATAGTTTTTTTAAATGATAAAATTTGTAATAATGGAAAGAAGGAAAATAGTAAAAGCTGGAAATTCACTTAATATTAATTACATTTAGCAACGTTTCGTCAGCACATTTGCTGACCTCTTCAGGCTTTATTAACAGAAAAACAACAAATTATTAACAATGAAGTTGCAAATGTAATTTTAATGGCATATAATTATATATACATGTGTGTACCTGATTTCTCTCGTAGTCAAATTATTATAAGCTAAAACGAATAGCTCGTAGTCAGTCATGTTACAATACAGTAAGAAATCAAGTATTTCAATACATACAGGGTGATTCGAAAACATATGGAACTAATAATTCCATTCGATTCGTCTCGAAAAATTAATTTCGAATTGTGTTCTTAGTTTTTCGATTAAATAATTAGGTAAATAGATAATTAGCTTCGAAGATCGGCCAATCAGCGCACAGTTTTAGAAGAACGGGCGCTTGGTGGCGAGCGCGGAGCAGTGACGGGGGGGGGCAGCGCCGCGCACCGCCGCTGATTGCAAGCGGTGCTCAACCCAATCGTGCAACAAGGAGCTCCCATGTCTACATACTGATATACGTATTCATTGATTGAACGCGTATCAATAAAAAGAACAGTTCAATACCGATTGACTAATAACAATGATGTACGTGAAAGCTTTTGTGTTTATTTTGCGAAATAGGTTATTTAGTATTCGTGGTCGTCGAATTTAAACTCCCTGTCTTAATTAAGAATTATGTTCATTTAACGCTGAAAATCGCTGTGTTCGGCTACTACACCATTGCTTTTTTTGCGTTTGAGAAAATTGAGATCAATATAGGTAGAGGCGTACAGTGTGTTTCCAATTAGCTTGGTTATACGTTTTCTTAAGATTAAGAAATAAAATAATAATAAATAAATGCTGACAACCCTCTCCTGAAAATTTCCATGTGGGAAATTCACTCCTGATGTGTCATCACACTTGGAACAAAGTCTCAATTCGCGTGTGCGAGACGATTTACACTAGTCACACACAGGAAATCCATCCTAAAATTTCTCACGCGTGCGAATCGTATTACATCTGAATTTGCGACTATGGGTGAGACTCTAATAGAGCCTATAATAGAAGGAACTTTAAATCTCCGAGAAAAAACGCATTTTGGCAAGTAGACGGCTCGTAAATAAAAATGCTGTCGCTACGATGGCTTGCAGCAACTCGGCGTCTCGAATCAGGTAAGTGAAATTTGAATTTCAGTAATGATCATTAGTCATGAAATTATTTCCAGTACATAATAATTATAAAGAAAATATCGCAATGCTGAAGACTAGATCTACAATACATTGCGCATTTCTGAAATATTATTATCAATCTAACGAGCAAGCTACAATTACCAAAATTGTTAGGATTATTGTAGAAGCCATTAGAACTTTAAGTCGTAGTCTGGAAAGCGAAACGCTTTTCATAAAGTGCGTAAATGTGTGTACATCAATTTTTCTAAGTTGAATTAAGAATTATAAATAATAAAAAATTGAAAATTATAAAAGTCGTCGTCACTTTTCGGTGAAAAGAAATTCCAAAAACAAATTTCCATAATTTTTTTAAAAATCAATCTCTCGTTGCCCTGTTCAGCATGGTAACTTCATCGTTTAAAAAACCGACATACGAAAGAAGATCCGTAATGAATCAAAGGTGCCAGGCTGCTCGGAGAGAGTAGTGGATGTGGCGAAGGTGCGGATATTGAGAAGAATAAACGAAACGGGGGATGAGGCTGGGGGGCATGAGGACAGACGAACGCAGTGAGACCTAAGAAATTAGACGGACGAGTGGAGGGCAAGGTGTAATAAGACGGACCAGCGGAGGGCAGAGTATAAAAAGAGGGACGAGCGGAGGGCTGGGTGGAATAAGACGGACGAGCTGGGGGCTACGTCGAAATGTGATGGACGAGCTGAGGGCCGGTCGTAATAGAACGGACGAGCGGAGGGCTGCGTCATGAAGGGCAGACGAGCAGAGGGCTGCGTCGAATTTAGACAGACGGTGAGAGGTATTCGTCGAAATAAGACGGACGGGCGGAGGGCTACGTCGAAATTAGACGGACGGTGAAAGGGAGACATCGGAATAAGACGGACGAGCGGAGGGCTACGACGAAATTAGACGGACGGTGAAAGGGAGACATCGAAATAAGACGGACGGGCAGAGGGCAGCGTCATGAAAGGCAGACGACCAGAGGGCTACGTCATAAAGGGTAGACGAGCTGGGGGCTGGGCGGAATAGGGCGGAATAGGGCGGACGAGCGGAAGTCAAGGTGAAATGAGACGGACGAGCTGGGCGCTACGTCGAAATGTAACAGACGAGTTGGGGGCTACTTCGAAATGTGACGGACGAGCTGAGGGCGGGTCATAATAGAACGGACGAGCGGAGGGCTATGTCGGAAAGGGCAAACGAGCTGTGGGCTTGATGAAATAGGGCAGTCGAGCGGAGGGCAGAGTAAAATGAGAATGACGGGTGGGGGGCCGTGTGAAACAAGGCGAACGCGCGAAGGGCTGCGTCTAAAAAAGCTTGCGAGCCGAGGACTACGTCGAAATTAGACGGACGAGCAGACAGCTGGATTGACGACCCTTTTTTTTCTTTGAATTTCGATCAGTAGCTGAGGGTGGAGCATCTCTTTCCAGCGGCAATGATGGATCCGCCATGCTTGATGTCTAAAACATTTTTTTTTAAATTATTTTAAGGACTAACCAATGTTTCAAACTGAAAAATTTAAGAAAAGCGTGGCAAAGCTGAATTTAAAAAAAAATATAGCTTTGTGTTTGTATGTCCTTATTAGGTGTACAATTGATATTTTGAAACTTGTGACAAAGAAAAACAAAACTTATTTTGAGTATTTTGAGCTGAAAAAAGTCCTGAGTCGATATTTTTATTAGAATAATTTCTTCACAGCAATAAACAAAGGTCTCAATTTTCACTTCGAGACCGACGGAAACTCTTTGGCTGGTTCCGTATCAATGATTCCATTTTCATGAGAATTTGTAGAGAGACTCTCGATTGGTGTATTAGTCCTCAAAGGATTGGAGTTGATTGAAGCTGGCAATTGCATTCCTTCAGGTGGCAAGGATTCGTTGTCCAAAATGTTGATACGTGAAAGCGACTGTCTTCTATAAAACAACATAAAAAACGATCATTGCCTAATAAGTATTATCCTCGCCATAATCACTGAAACAACGTTCGAGATGCAGTCCATGGTCGTCAATGAGATGGTTAGACGTTAGTGTTTATGCGAGGAAATAAATGCATTTTTCGCGGTCTTTCGTGTTCAACTTCCTTGTAAAAAAAAATCGCTATTAGGCTGAACCAAAAAAAGGGAGATATATGTCGTAGATTCTACTTTTTCATAGTCTTCTATGAAATTTTTTTATCAATTTTATTTCTCAACAAAATTGTAATCTCAAAGTATTGATATAAAAACTACAAGCAACAGAAGTAAATTAAAATTTTTAAAAAAGCAGATTTTTTCATTAGTAAATTGTTTGTTAACACTTACAAATACGCACATTAATTTAGGAATTTTAATTTTCACAAGATAAAATTATTGAAACGCTTTTATGAATAATTCGGCGACGTCGGCTGAGGGCACAACGCATTTATTCATAAAGGCATTTTTAAGTTTTTTCTTATGAAAATTAAAGTTCAAAATTGATATCCGTATTCTTAAAGCGTCAACAATCAATATGTAATGAAAAAATGAAAAAAATTATCTTTTCTGGAAATTTAGAATACCTATTTGTAGTCTTACGTTTGTTCATTAGTACTTTTGAAGTTATAATTTTGTATAAAGAAACAAAACTACGAAATAAAGATTGTAAAAACTAAAATTTACGAAGAATATTTCCTACTTTTTTTTGTTCAAGCCATCAGTATTTCATCTTTCACGACCGAATCGAAAACGAGAAACCATGCGTAGAGACTATTGAGTAATCTTCACTCGACGTCCGGCGTATGCAACTCGAATATCGTTTAGTATTTCACTGATGCCTTACAAAGATCGACCATCATAATCAAAATCAGCGTTGCTGCGCTGCTCTGTTGCCAAAGAACACAACTGGGATACATTGCTCAATGAAGATATAATTTTTCTATGTCTTCTTCTCCCCATACTTAGTATAGGCGATTACGAAAGACCCGATGTGCTGATTTCACTTCTAACCGCGGTAGCAGATGGTAGAGAAGATGGTATATTAATAGAGCTTCTTGACTTTTTTTCTATAATTCTATTTAATATTTATAGGGTCGAAAAATAGTCGTGAGCTTACGGATATTAATATATTTATATTGTTTTTAAAAAAATTTTTTGGAGGTGACCGGATTCTCTCCCTACTAACTTTTATGAGTGTGGGAGGTGATGGAGGATCCAGAAAATTATTTTCTTTTTGAGCCATATCAGCACTAGACGCACTTGATGTTTCACTGATTGTAAAAAGAGAAAATAATTATAAAATAGAGGAATCATTTTCAGTTATGATTGAGATTATAGTTTGTGTGTATACGTGCGTGCACGCACATAACGAAATTTACAAAAAATTTAACTTTTCTGAAGAATGGAATTGAAATAAATGTTTTTAACGCTAGAGGTTCCGGACTTTTATGCCTTATTGCGTAAAAAAATACTCGTGAAAATTTGAAAAGTAACTGGCAACTTTTTTTCTGCGCTTTTAAATAAAAAATTGACACGGGCACGCCCTCCTATACAATTTTATTTTACAATCAAATTGCATACATGATCTGCGATAAGCTCAGTGCTGCTCTACGTTCGCGCCCCCTTTTATCTCTCTCTCAGACAAGGTACACACTCACACACACACACACACACACACACACACACACACACACACACACACACACACACACACACACACACACACACACACACACACACATACACACACACACACGCGCGCGCGCGCGCGCGCAAGTGGGAAACTCGAGCCACGGCCGTGTACATACGCAACCTTATCACGCAACGCTCCCGCCTACACTTCGGCTTGTGTCCAAAAGGTTGAGAGCTGATTTGTGCAGGCTGAACACTTTTTCGGGGACCACGAGTAGCCGAAGTTTTAACTCGAGAAGGGAACTTCCCGAGAGTGGAGTCTTTAGTTACTTAACGCCTCGCGCGCCCCATAAATGTCAGTTCCTCGTGGGACTCACCACTCTCCGGATGGCCTGGAACTAACGCTAGAGCACAGCCTCGCAGCTCCAAAGCCGCCCCCGTGGTCGAGTCCTGCACCTCCGGGCAACCGTGAGCTGTTCCTAGAGCTATTTCCCCTCGCAGCTCCTGTTGCCCCGAGCTCGATCACGCTGAGCTTGTGAACCTTGCAGCCGAATTAGGGCGACCACGTGCCAGTACAGAATACTTGCACCCCTGCTCATTTTCAATCTACACACATCGTCCTTATCCCGCACGACTCGGGCTCATGTTCGCTGACCCACACCGCTAGCCGCAACAGCACAAGGACCTTTGCGCCACCCAGGACGAGAGCAGCAACACCGCCGCCGGAGCAGCAGCGGCGAGCGTAGAAACAGTGCTCACCCTCTTGCTTACCTCCGCGATCGTGCCCGCGTTAATGCCCAAAATCCGGGCGTAACGCAATGTTATATTTTTTAAAAATTATTAGCGATTTTGCTCTTCTTGAGTCATTGGTGAGTGTCCCATCATCAAAAGCACCATCGTATTCTACATTAAAAAATACATGGAAATCATCTATCATAAGTTATGAAAATAGTGTTTAATGTTCATGAAATTCAGAATAAGCGCATACCTATCACTTACCAACAGCTAAAAAAGGGCAAAACCGGTGAACAGTTTTTAAAAAATAGGACTTTTTTCATTTAAAAAAGGAAAAAATGTAGTTACTAGTTACTTTTTTAATGTTCACGAGTATTTTCTGTCCCTATAAATGCTAAGCACTAAGGCGAAAAAAGTCCGGAAGCTCTAGCATTGAACATTTTTTTTCAATTCCATTATTCAAAGAAGTGCATTTTTTGACAATTTAGAGAGTCTTGGATGCGTGCTTTTTGTAATTCGTTCCGCGGGAGTGTTTGGGTGCGTGCTTTTTGCAATTCGTAAATTGTTACATATCCTCTTCGACCAGTGAGGGTCCAGCGGATTGCTTCTTTGCCTTTTTTGTTCCCACAGTTCTGTTAAGACATACACGAATATAATTTTGTATCTGGAGTACATCATCTGGTGTGACGACGCCATGAGAATTTTGAAAGGAGAGGAGTGCATCTATATTTTTTCCTTCTCTTCTCAACTAGTTTCTGAAAACGTTCACCCAAGGATCATTCGCAGATAACTTGCAGCCATATATTTTTTCTAATGCCCACACTGTCTTGTGCAAACCGATATTTCTTGGATCTTGGTTTATGTTATGTTGACTATACAAACTGAAAAAAAATGTAATATTCACATTACGAATAGGGAAGCTGAGACTAAAGCTTTAGAATTTTCGAAGATTAGAGAAAGAAAACTGTCTGACTTTTTTTATATGTTAAACTTGAAAGTATTCCACGTCAGCATGAATTTTTTCAGTGTTTTTTTCCGTTGAAATATTAATGGAAAAAAATGACAAAGTAAGTTGCTTATATACGGGCTCTTACGAAGAGCAAAATAAACAAAACGAATTGATAGAGTGTAAAATCTTTAATAATTGAGAGATCGTTTTCGAAAACGATGCCAAGAAAGAATAAATATTATGAAAACCGTCTACGAAGTTAGAATCGCGATTTCCGTTGAAAATCATTATTAAATAATTAAAACGCGAGTGGAAATTATTGGTTGTCCGGAAAGGTGCGCGGGGAGCATAGCGACGCGCGCGGCCAGAGCGGACCCCCGGTCCTGCCCATCCTGCGGAACACCATCGAATATACATTAATTTAATATTGAAATTGATGTTCTTTCAGTTGTTTGTTAAAATTTCGTCTCGAAAAATCATAGATTAAGGTAACAATTGTACCTATACATTCATGTTTTGCGTTACATCACAGCCATGTAATATAAAAAGTTTATATTTTTTAATAAAGATTCCGATGGGACCTTAAACCAGAAACGAAACGTTAATGAAGAATTTAAAGTTTTTATTTGAACATCAGGGTTAGCTCTCACGACTAAAAGAATATCAATTTAAACTCACAACGATGGAGAGTGGAACAAAATCAAGTTTAATTTGTGACAGGGCTGATAGCGATGTTCGCTAACTCTGTGTGCGGCACTCTCCTCGCACGGATGTAGCGGCCGAGCGTGGCTATGGTTAACATAGCATTCACGCGCTCGTGTCGTTGCAGGGCCTGGAGAGGGGAAAGCGCGGCTGGCGGAGAAGACGGCGCGGGAAGGAGCGAGAGTGCGAAGAACGTGAGAGAGAGCGAGAGAGAATGGGCGAGAACGCGGAACGCGCGGCTCGCGCCGCGAGAATTAAGAGAGCGGGAGAGATTGAGGACAGTGAGAGAGTGACCGTACGCTAATAAGGTCACGGCGTGAGATACGCTAGAGCACGCGCCAGGAGAAAGACACCCCAGGACGAGAGAAAGAGTTTTGTGGCGAGTCTCCGGCTGCTGTTCGAGCAGCCTTCCCCGGCAACCATCATCAGACGCCTGAGGAGCCGATTCCGGCCGCCAGCTGCAAACCAGCCGCCGCCCGTGATCCAACGATCTCCACTACCAGCAGGACTGCGATTTCGCCGTCGCCGGCTCTCCACCAGCGAGCCGCGGGATGGGTCACCCGGTGGGTTTGTTGCATCTCTATTCCGCGACTCTCTCTCACGTACCAGCTCTCGCCCGGTGCAGCGCCGCGAATTGAATTGTCGTGATTGTTAGTTGAGCGAATACTTGGCTGTGTTTCCGAGGATAAATCCCCCCTTCCCCCTTTGCAAATTTAATATTATTTTGAGGGTGCGAGTGTATGTCTGCGCGAGTGCAAGGGCATATGCGTGTATTCGGACACGGGAGATTGTACATTCGCTCACGCACTGCACTTTTGTGTGCGCGCGTGCGTGTGTGTGCCTACTTATGCGTGCGTGTGTGCGTGCGCGCGTGTGATAAGATTTTACTTACTTTTGCGTGGTCATGCGTACTGCAATGCTTATATCCAACAGCCACACTGGTTTTTCAATGAATCCTCTTACACCACCATGTGACACGAGGAATGATCCCAGACAAAGTGTATCTTGTATAGACACGTGAGAACTTGTGACAGCCTTTCTCAATAGCACTAACTGGCTTGCACTCATCAAGTCCAAATTTACATACTTGTCAAGATTGTTTGTTAGAGCAATTTTAAGTTTTAAAAGTTGGTCGAGATGTCTGTGAAAATATAAACCACTAAACCTTCCTTCGTTCTTTGACATGACGTTGATAAAAGTTGACTATACCACTTTTAGCCTACTAAAATTATTTCAACTACCGGTTTTACTGCGAAAGTTGTTATGACAGATGTTGAAAATATTTATCCGTTGCCACTGTTGATACCTGTTGCATTAGTTACGAATACATAGTTTTAAGTAACATCGTAGCAACGTTAGTAGTTCTGCTAATTATGGAACCTGTTTACGGTATCTGCGCCTGGGTGTCCGAAGCGTCTGTGGTTCTCGTGTAGCGCGGCTGCATCGCACATGCATCACAGCTGAACTCGTGATAAGCTGGCATATTTTCCCGGTTACCTGTGCCGCGTCTGGGACAGGATCAGCTGTGATGCATGTGCGATGCATCAGCACGTCATTATCAACATGTGTTCGACAACTGACCGCGGTGCGATATGTGCGGGGTCCGACCGTGCGACGCGCTCGCATTTCAAGTAGCGCTCTTTATCTCTCTATCGCACCACGGACCCTTAATGCGGAGGAAAATGGGAATGCTTCGCGCTTATAAGACGAGCATCGCTTTCCCGAGTTTCAGTTTCAGTTTCAAGTTCGTACGTCTTCCTTGACGGACCCGAACTTTATCATTGTTCTGTGCGCTGCGGTGACAGTTTTTGTGAACCAGAAAAGTGTTCGTCATGGTACCGGCGAGAATACCGACCGTCACCGCGACCAGCGACTCGTGGCTACTGGGCCACGGACAGGGAGACCTGCTGCCGTAGGTGAGGGTGCGACCAGCCCTCAGAAGTGCCTCCAACTACGCAGCTGTCCTCGTTCCCGAGACGTCGGGGCTACACCGTGCCTTATATCTCGGAGGCACTTTCTCTATCTCTCTCCCTCTCTCACGAGTCCTAAGGCAAGCGGTAAGTGGACCGGATGATCCACCGGATTACGCGCGCACATACGCGGAAAGTTGTAAGGACGAGAGCCCAAAGGCGAGCGACGCCTCTGCGCCGGACTTATTTCGATGTTTGCGTTCTATTTGGTTGTAATTTTTATCAATAAAGTTACCGCATTTAAAAGGCTTTTCCCCACTTGTGACTGGGGTTTTTATGCCAGCTAGGTGCGGTCTCTTCCCTAATCCGGGGGATAAAAAACTGCGACTCTTCTCTGTATATAGAACCTCTAAACAACATACACTTCCTTGATCCTACCTAGTACTCACTCACTCTCTCTCTCTTCTGCATATACTATTGAAGTTGTTCAGAACCAATATTGCAAGTTGGAAATAGTGTTACAAATTTTTATTTTAAACGATATACAACTCGATATACAAAAAACAAAGGAAGCTTGAGAATAAAGAAGAAGACCCTTATAAAACGATTTTTTTCTAAAAAAAGCCTAGAAAAGCTATTCATATTTTAATAACTAATACATATATTATGTGCCTAGTTGTTTTGCGAGTTGTAGCTACAAAACTGCAGAACGTGTGGCACAGAGAAAGAAAAGCGTCCAAATTAACGCGTGGAGTGATGTGCGTTTGCAATTAATCAATAATTATAATTGTTTTTTTTAAGTTATTACCTTTTTTCAAATGCATTTTTCTCGTAGCTTAACCGTATGGGTTTAAACAATTTTTATACCATCTTGTTCCCTGTACTTTTCTACAAATATGATTGACGTCTCTTGGCACTTAATAAACAACAAGCCTGAAATAAATAATAAACCGAAGCGCCCCATTCGCACCGACTCGCTGCGAGCGATGTGTCTGTGACACGCTGAGGTCAAGTTACTGATTACCTAATTATTGAATCGAAATTAACACAATTCTACAAGCAATTCTGAATTTATTTATCGAGACGAAACTAATGGAAAGCTTCGTTACATATGGTTTCAAATTATCATGTATCAATGAACAAAATATGAACGACACACGACAATAACATGCCTGTCGAAATAAAAGTTTAAAACCATCATCGTCGTTCGCCGACTGACGCTGAGGCGTTACTCCCGCAACCTCCAAGTTTACTTATGCGAGTTATTGTGAATGCTTTAATAATTTTCACGTTATACTATAACATTTTGGTACACAGTTAGGACTTTCCATATATGTCTATAGATGCATAAATCAATGGGTAATTTTTTATTCATGTTTTATTTTCACGAGACTATAACTTTACCACGTTATGTCATATTATTTTTTCGTTAATTAATTGGAAACGTGTGTAAAACCTTGACCAGTGAGTCAAATAATTTATAATTCATTTTCTTGCAAGAAATAAATTAATCATTACGGTCCTGTGAGTTATTCGCTGTCATGTTAATTTTTCCATCAAAATATTTTCATAAGCCAGTGAAATATCCTGATGTACGTCAACGGAAAAATAAATTGTGATTGTTATAAGTGATGCGGGCATATCACTGTACAATTGATATGAAGTAATTCAACTCTACATTTTTGGCCATATCCACTTTAGCCAACTTATTGTTTTATAGTGTCCGTTGCGGCCAGGCTTCATAGACATTTCATTACTACTCGCCTGCGTACCGCTAACGCGACACTTGATATGTGTAATGTTGACACGGTAAGGAACTTACAAACCAAAAAATTTCAAAATTAAAGAAAGAATTCGAAAATGACCACGGAGAGACGCATTTGTTTTTGTCTTCATTATTTTCTAACGAAAATCAAGTTATATGTCGACGATTACGGCGCGAGCGCGACTTCCATCGTGAGCAACAGAATGGCTGGTTAATTCACGATTGACGAGTACGTCGACATGGTGATTTATTTTGGTGAGGATGGGCCTGGGCTTGGAAGATCTCGACGAGTTGTTGAACTATGGTCGGCACACCACGGAAGGCCAGTTGACCCCCGAACCATCGACACCACAGTTCGGAGGTTAAGAAATACTGGTTGTGTGGCGGTGACGAATGCAGATGGAGGTCGTCCACGCGAGCTGCAAAATCAACTGCAAGAGCCGATCGTTGAAGTTTTCGAAGAGGACCCGACGAAGAGTTTGCGTGTAGCTGCCTCGTGAAGTCTCCGAAAATCTAGGAGTTATATGTACGTACAGTATGCCACAAAGAGTCATGCGGGATGATGGACAACACGCATATCACTACAGAGCCGTTCAGGAACTTCGTAAGTTATACATGAAAATACAGATTTCTTTTATTATTTTATGGCTGTTACTGCAGTTTTGCTTCCTTGAAGAGGAAGCATTGTAAAGGGTTTTGTCGAAAAATTTTTTTTTTCGCTCTAACTTTTTTATTTCGCAAGTTTTCGGGTCGATTTTTTTTTGTATTCGATAGATGTAATTGTTCTACACCGAAGTAGAACGATCATTTAAGATTGTAGTTGAACTGGAATTCGCGAGAAGCTTTTAAAATCGTTTTTTCAGGTTGTCCATTTTCATTTTTTTCCAAGTTCACAGCCTATAAAAATTTTTATTTCCACAATTTGACGTCTAATTTTGTTATTTCCTGTTGGGACTTTTTGTGTTGTAGTAAATTAAAACTTTTTTTTTCGGTTTGCTGACTATCTGATAGTTATTATAAGCTTACAAAACATTTGAAATGAGGTATATTTTTCGCTATTATTGTTGTATGTCTGTTAACCATTGGCATTTTTAGAATTTACAAGATATCTTGATGAAACTCGGTATGTTCATTTTGCAACTACAATTTTTGTAATATCCCCTAACAATGCAAGATCGAATCGTGAAATTAAGGGGAAACGCAAACTCGGCCTCGTGATTTTCCTGAAGAAGGGCGTGTCACTCGAAATCGCTAGTTGCCAGCTTTGGTCATAGCGATCTTAATCAAATTTTTAAATATTCAAAATATGAAATCGCAAAGTTTGTATATTTGAAAATTTCATGCAGTTTTACTATTTTTGATACGCCCATTAAATTTTGACACGAAATAGCGGCTATATCCTAAATAAAAAAAATCGTTGCTCTGCAGCGATACAAACTTCAATATCATTTTAAGAACTAATTTTTTTAGAATGTGTAATTTAGAAATAAACGAATCGAAATTTCTTGGAAAATTTTCCTGCAATTTCTCGAATCAAATCTTAAACTATGAGATGAGTTTTTTGCAGTAGTTTAAGCTTTTTTGACCAAATGGCAAATAGGCAAAGTAGCTATAGTCTCGAAATCAGCTCAGAAATCCGTGTTTTTTTCTTTCCCTTTGCTGTTATAAATTTGTCAATTATCCCAATAGATTGTTGGCAAATTGATCGACACGAAAGATCTCAAGCTTCATTGCATTTTATTACCATTCATTTTTCACGGAGATCACATTGACCATCATTTTCAAACCGATAGGAGTAACTTCGTCGTTTTGTTTTTCTAGTAATCTTTGATAACCATGAGTTAGAATGATTTTTATAAGAAATAAATGACAAAAAAGTAGGATTACTTATTTCGATTAAGTTATAAATAGAATAGTTTGTTTGATAACTTACTTAGTTTTGGTCTGTATCTTAATAAATTTAAAACAATTCGGCCGAAAAAAATTTGAAAAAAATCCATTTTTAATTGTTTGATAGAAAGTTTATTCAAGTTTTGAAGTATTAGTTAGTTTAAAATAACCTACTATAGTCTAAAAACAGTTTTACTCAAGTTTAATTTACAAAAAACTTAATTGATGAATGCATTGGATTTTATAGGAATCTGTTTGTTAAACTTGGATTGCCTACTTGATTTTTCTTCCTTCAAAATGATCCATGTCTATTAGAAGTTTATGAATTTTTTTAGAAATTTGGGTTATCAAAAGACGTATATTCAAATAAAATACCTCGGCTACTTTACTTTAAAAAGTACACATTTTTTAGCTTTCAAGCTAAACTCTTATGTAAAAGTCTAATCAAAAAATTTTGTTAATTCGCATTCATAGAATCTCTCAATTTTTCTAAGTAGCATAGATAATTATACACGATGGTTATTTTGAATATTACTTATACATTCTCAAAATAGATGAAATAGATGCCCAGAACCGTATTGCGTTCTGTCAATTCTTGCTGGATGAAATAGATGCTGATCCAGGCATTATGGATCGAATTCTCTGGACTGATGAATCAACATACGTACGGAAGGGAATGTTTAATCAGCACAATGAGCATCAGTGGGCTCATGAAAATCCACATGTAGCTCGGGAAGGTAACTGTTTTGAATAGTTAAAGACCCCATATTCTAAAAAAAATCAATCCCATGAAAATTTTCCTATGCGTGTGCGTCTTCTATTGAAAAAACATTTATTTTTAGGATACGCTTAATAATAAACATTTTTTAAGCATTTTTCAAACAATTTTTCTATACCCCCTGCACGAAGACGCGACTCTGCGCACACTTCAAAAAGCAATGGTATTCCAAGTCGTATCTTTGCGTTCGGAAAACCGAAAATATTAAAAAGATACGAGGTGTGATCAAAAAGTAAGGTGAATTTTTATTTTTCTCAAAAAATATTTATTTATTCATCAATTTTTATTTTATCTCCTTCAAAGTAATCCCCCTCAGATATAATGCACTTGTGCCAACGCTTTTTCCAATCCTCAAAGCATTTCAAAAAATCATTTTTTGTGATCTTGTTTAGTTCATCCTTCGATGCCGTCTTTATCTCCTCAATCGTGGCAAAACGCCGTCCTTTCATGGGCCTCTTCAGTTTTGGGAACAAGAAGAAGTCACAGGGGGCCAGATCTGAGGAATACGGTGCCTTTGGCATCGTTACTGTGTTGGTTTTAGCCAAAAATTCGCGCACAAGCAACGATGTGTGAGCAGGGGCGTTATCATGGTGCAAAAGCCAATTTTTATTTTTCCACAAATTCGGACGTTTCTGGCGGATTGCTTCGCGCAAATTGCGCATAACTTGCAGGTAATATTCCTTATTTACTGTTCTACCCTGTGGCAAGAACTCATGATGCACCACGCCCCTGCAGTCAAAGAAAACTGTAAGCAAAACCTTTACATTTGATCGAACTTGGCGTGCTTTTTTTGGTCTTGGTGATCCAGAATGCCTCCGCTGGGACGATTGAGTCTTAGTCTCGACGTCATAACCGTATATCCATGTTTCGTCACCTGTTATAACCCTGTTGAGTAAATCTGGATCATCGTTGACGTCATTCAATAGCTCTTGGGCGATGCTCATGCGACGTTTCTTTTGGTCGAAATTGAGCAATTTCGGAACAAACTTCGCTGACACACGTCTCATGTCTAAAACACTCGTCAAAATTGATTGGCACGAACCAAATGAGATGCCAATATCATCAGCAATTTCTCTAATGGTAATTCGACGATTTCCCAACACTATTTTCTTCACTTCTTCAACATTCTCATCAGTTGTTGATGTGCTGGGGCGTCCAGAACGAGGTTCGTCGTCGGTGTCTTCTCGGCCTTCTTGGGAAAGTTTATACCACTTGTATACATTTTTTTGGCTTAAAGTAGACTCACCGTATGCCACTTTCAGCATTTCAAGTGTTTTGGAACATTTGATTCCATTTTTCACACAAAATTTAATGCAAACTCTTTGATCCATGTTTCTAGACAGCAGCAAATCGTGGAGCACGCAAAACACTTCTAACCTTGATGCCTCTCACAAACAAACCAAACATACTACAAAGCTGAAATTTGGAACGTATGTTCTAGACGAGTGTACCGACATAACCAAATAAAAAAGTCGAAGATCGAACGGACGTACTACTGTGGGCAAAAAGTAAGGTGAATTTTCAATTTAAACTTCGCGGGCTTAACATTTCGGGCTAGTTCTTTTTTTCTTGAGTTGGTAGGACTGCGAATGACATCTGGGACAAATTTCATGTCAATGTCATCATCAGTAATATATTTACGCTTGTGTTTACCAAACGACCAAGAGTGCGTGTTTCGATTTTTACAATGTCTGATTTAATTGAGCAAAGAAGTGCCATCAAATTTTGTTTGCGGAATGAAATTTCGGCTGCGGAAACGTTGAGGATGTTGCGGAAGGCCTTTGGTGATTCTACCATGTCGCAGAAAAATGTTTATAAGTGGTACAAAGACTTCAAAGAGGGTCGAGAACGTGTTGATGACTTGGAGCGCTCCGGACGACCATCGACGTCAACAGATGACCAACACGTCAATAAAGTGAAGGAATTAGTGCTCGAAAATCGTCGGTTGACTGTTAGAGACCTTACTGATATGATCGGAATATCAGAAGGATCTGTGAAAACAATTTTGAAAGACCATTTGGGCCTACGAAAAGTCAAATCTCGTTTGGTACCGAAAACGCTCAATTCGTTCACTCGTTCTTCGTGACCATTTCGCCAAAAATTCGACGCATATCGTTCCGCAACCACCGTATTCGCCTGATTTGGCTCCATGTGACTTCTGGCTATTCCCAAAACTCAAGAGACCACTCCGGGGAACGCGTTTCGAGTCGATTGAGGAGATAAGAGCTGAATCGAAGAAGGCGCTGATGGCTATACCGGAAAGGGACTATTTGGCATGTTTCGAGGATTGGAAAAAACGTTGGCATAAGTGTATTTTATCGGGAGGGAATTACTTCGAAGGGGATGACATTGATGTAGAAGAATAAATAAAGATTTTTCATTTTACAAACAAATTCACCTTACTTTTTGCCCACAGTAGTAGCCCGCTAAATTTCAAAATTCACCTTACTTTTTGATCACACCTCGTATATCTAAAAATGTAAATTATTCCGAGTATAATAAAAATAAACTTTCTTCCAATAATACACGCACACACATAGGGAAATTTTAATCGGATCAGCAGTTTATTTTGGAATACGGGATCTCCGTACCGGGATCCGGCCGTGAATTTGTCATTGGGTGCGTTAGTTATGATTTATAAAATAAAACAGTCTACGATCTCTAGCGATTAAAAAAAAATTTTTCTCTATCGAAATAAAATTTGTATTTATAGGTCTATAAACAATTATTAATGAAAACGTTATTTAGTTCGTTCGAATTGCTTTTTCAGTTTATCCACATGGTGGTCCGTTTGGTGGGTGAATATATTAAATAAATATAGCGATGATTTAGGTGTAAAGGAAAACTTGATGTTTTATTAAAAGTAGACTAACTACTACAAATACTTAATAGTATAGACTTAGTCTACGCAAAGACCGCGCATCTCGCAGAGAGTAGAGATGTAAGCATGTCGGTAGTTCTAGCGTGAGTGACGATTCACTCGTCATACCTCAGTGAAGACGCTTCCCTTGGGCATCGGGGGAAGGTAAGTCCCACCCACGAAGTCCGTGAAAAGGGTAGCTGAGGACCAACGGGAAAGCAGGGTGATGAGACGTGTTTTGTCGCTAATGACAAGGGATTAGCGAGAGCGCAAAGCAATTTTCATTTATTGCGGGCGCGCCATAAAAATCGAAATTCGGCGCGGCAGTTAAGCGGCAGCCGCACGACAGCTGAACTAAATTATTTTATTGATGCTGAGGAAAAACTGAAAGTTTTAACCAAGTAGATCAACAGATAAAGCACGTCCGCCACACACATTTAAACAATGGGACGATAAAGTCAAAACTGATTCACAGTTCATACATTATTGAGTATTGATCTAAATCACGAAGAAAATGTAATTCGTATATGCATCTGTAAGTGCGAAAGACTATTTAAGAGCAATAATTTTTTGTGAAGCGAGATGTTCATTTGCCGTTTTTAAAAATTATCATGCACTGATACTTTATTTCGTAGTACGAATGTATACAATTCCTCACGTATTTTTCAGTCAACTTTTTCCTTTAATAGCCTTAAGATTGTGGGCACGTAGAAGAGAAAAAACGAAATAGAACAAATGCAATCATAAAAGATCAAAATACTAACATAAATATTACTTTTTGTAAATAATATGGTTAAATTATCAAACTGCAATTCTTTGTACGGTATGACTCGCTTCGCTCACGTTATCTCAAAAAACACAATACGACATATGCGTAGATGGGAGACGTCTTGCGTCGCCAAACATCTATCAAAATGTGCTATAAACTGAAAAATTTATAAATTTTGTTCATTATTTCCAGATCGATTTCAAAATCGGTTTTCATATATATATGACAATATATATATGAAATATGTGGACAGGCTTGATTGGTAATCAAGTTATTGGTCCGGTACAACGTCCAAACCCACTAAACGCTGAAAATTACCTTGAGTTCCTGCAGGTTATACTTCCAGGATTGCTTGATGGTGTGCCAGAAGAACTGCAAGAAAATCTTATTTTCATGCATGACAGTGCACCACCACATACTGCTGCGAATGTAAGGAATTATCTTGATCAGGTAATTATTATAGTATACATTGTTGTTGGAAATATGTAAAAGCATCTCACCTATTTTGCTCTGCGCATGTGCGTGACTACACGTCTCGCTCTCTCTTGGCGGCTAGCGGCGTTGCCGCTCAATTCGTTCTAGTCTCTTCCGTGACGCGGACGCCAGAGGCTTTCTCTCGAATAAAGCATTTCTTTTCTACAACTATTTATTCACTTATTCTGCCTGCTTTACCCTTCTTTATCAAAAATTGTATTACGCGATTTCTCCTAATGAAAGTCTTAACGCTCTGAAATTTTATGTAGGATAATTTTGTCGTGATTTTATGCCAATTATTTGCTGAAGGTAATATTGCTCTGACTTGAAAGGAAATTGAATTACTTTTATATTATTCTTTATAAAAATATAAAAGTCGTTCTAGGACAGATAGCCTTATGAAAATTTTCTACTTTGTATCATACTTGACGAGTTTTATTTCCGTCGCTCAAAGATTCTCAAATCTCAATTAAAATCCGCTCTCCTCCTCTTTCCCTTTTATTTCAACTCTACTTTGAATATAAAATTTTTTAATCTCTACGTATGCTGCCAGTATTTTGATTACTCGTACTACTTTAGTCTACAGAAGTTTTAAAACCAACACGGCTTCATTAGTATACTTCGGAGAGCATGTGAGAGTGCATTCACAGTACAGCGCTAGAAACCAAATATGTATATGTCTGTACATGCACCTGCATGTACAACTGTCGGCTAGAAAAATTATTGGTTTCATAACAAATTTTACGCAGGTATATTAAAATCGCTTATAAAATATTTTAATTCTTCAAGGTATATGGCGGCCATTGGATAGGCAATAATGGTCCAGTACGCTGGCCAGCAAGATCTCCTGATTTAAACCCATTGGACTACTTTTACTGGGGGACATCCAAAGAAGCAGTTTATCACAATGGCGGCCTCAATGACCCAAATGACATGATACAAAGAATCCAACATCACGCCGAGCATCTAGAACCCGAAAAAATACACGCAGCTACACATCAGATAAAACGTAGAGCTATTTTGTGTATTCAGCAACAGGGGGGGCATTTCGAACAATGCTTGGATGGTGATGATGGTGGTAATGGTGATGATGATGTTGTTGAGAAGGAGGACGAGAATGGCGATGATATTGATGTTGATGGCAATGATGAAAATGGAGAAGATGATGATGATGATATGAACAACGATGGTGAAAATGATGGCAGCGAAGACGGTGAGGCTGATGATAGTATGGATGAAGATGATGACGACGTTGGCAACGATCCGGATTGGGAGATATGAATTGACATGTTTTTTATATTTTTTCTTTTCTACTAAGGTTTTACTAAAAACTAGTCAGCTTAATAGTAGACGAAATTCGAATAATTTGATAAAACGTTATACTCTGTGTAAATAAAGATGATTTGTTATATAAATCTGTTTTTTCAATCATCTCCCTTAGCTGTTTTGGTTGTTCTCAATACGGGCCTCAATTATTTAAATTTTCATACACCACTGAGTTCATCACAAACAGTTATGGATAAGTGGAATTATGAAAAATTTTTTCCTAATTGAGGTAATTAGATAAATAATTAAAAAGAAGAGTGATAATTTACTCGTTCAACTTCTAAAACTGGAATCAAGACAAATAATTATGGGTGAGGTGACAGAATGTCAACTGACGAAAGGTTAAATAAGCGTAGGGTGGTGAGACCGTTCTCGTTATTCTACCTTTTTTTCCGCTCTCGTCCTTCCTTTCCTATATTTCCCAAAATATCGACTACGTCTAACTCTTGATCATTGACACTTATACCACAGCTTACCTTTGGTCTGTTGCATTACCTGTTCCGCCCATTGCTTTTGTCTTTTCAATATTATCTTCACGTCTTCTGCGGCTAAACCAGGCCACACTGTGCTCCTTTGCCTTTCTACCAAAGTCTATGTTTGACTTTGACTCTTCTATCAAGCAGCACTGAGCACATCTGCCCTTCACACAAATCTCTATATATCTGACACACTTCTGAGACCGCCCTGAGGTTGACCGCTTTTTCTTCTGAGTCGTTGCTCTACTTTCCCATCTTCTTAAACTATGCTCACTCCGCCCTATTTTTTGAGACTCTGCTTCGACTAACTCTTTCTCCAAGTCAGAATGGCCTCGTCCGCTGTCTTTTCCGAACCCAACTTCGTCTAACTCTATTTCAAACCTGCATTAGACACATCCGTCCTCTTTTTCCGAGAACCCGCTCCGTTTGACATAATTTCTAGTTAGCAATGTGGTCGTCTGGGATCATTTCCGCGCCCTTGCTCCGTCGAACCCATTCCTAAGACCCTACTATGACCGCCTTATCTTGCCCCCAAGCCGCCTGCTGTTATTGCTCGTCGTTAACTGTCAATCCAAGTTAACACTATGCTCGATTGGCCATTTCCAGAGAAGAAATGGGCTCGAACACATTCTTATTCGAGCCCGACTTAGCCTGACCCTTTTCCAAGGCCACCCTCTGCTCGTCTAGCCTACAACTAGCGCCCTCGCTTTTATGTGCCGTTATTCCCAGTCAGCACTGCGTTTGCCAAAGCGTTTTTCCGCACCCTCACTCCGACTAACCCCTTACTAAAGCAGCAATGGGCTCCTTCGCCAATTTTTTCGAGTCCGCACTGCTTGAATCTTATGCTAGGCCTCCCCATGTTCGACTGGCTACAATCTATGCAACCACTTCTTCTGCCGTTTTTTTCCATTCAGCACAATGCATCTCCACTCTTTTCTGCGGACTCGGACATGGACATAGCCCTGTGCTGGTCTAACCTTCAAAACGAAACCCCCCGCTTGTCCGTCCATTTTCACCCAGCCCTCAGCTTGTCTGCCCTTTTAGACATGGCGCTCTACGCGTCCGCCCTATTTCACCCAGCCCTTGGCTCGTCTGCCCTTTTTGACATAGAGCTCTGCTCATCTGCCCTTGATGATGCAGCTGTCTGCTCGACCGTCCTATTTCACACAGCCCTCCGCTCGTGTGCCCTATTTCACCCAGCCCTCTGCCCGTCCGTTTTATTTCGACGTCTCCCCCTCGCCGTCCGTCTAAATTCGACGTAGCCCTCGGTTCGCAAGGCCTTTTAGACGCAGCCCTTCGCGCGTTCGCCTTGTGTCACAAGGCACCCCCACCCGTTCGTCTCATTTTACTCTGCCCTCCGCTCATCTACCCTATTTCATCAAGCACACAGCTCATTTACCCTTTCCGACATAGCCCTCCGCTCGTCCGTTCTATTACGATCCGCCCTCAGCTCGTCCGTCACATTTCGAAGTAGCCCCCAGCTCGTCCGTGTCATTTCGCCTTGACTTCCGCTCGTCCGACCTATTCCGTCCAGCCCCCAGCTCGTCTACCCTTTATGACGTAGCCCTCTGGTCGTCTGCCTTTCATGACGCTGCCCTCTGCCCGTCCGTCTTATTTCGATGTCTCCCTTTCACCGTCCGTCTAATTTCGTCGTAGCCCTCCGCTCGTCCGTCTTATTCCGATGTCTCCCTTTCACCGTCCGTCTAATTTCGACGTAGCCCTCCGCTCGTCAGTGTTATTTCGACGAATACTTCCCACCGTCTATCTAAATTCGACGCAGCCCTCTGCTCGTCTGCCCTTCATGACGCAGCCCTCCGCTCGTCCGTTCTATTACGACCCGCCCTCAGCTGGTCAGTCACATTTCGACGTAGCCCCCAGCTCGTCCATCTTATTCCACCCAGCCCTCCGCTCGTCCCTCTTTTTATACTCTGCCCTCCGCTCGTCCGTCTTATTACACCTTGCCTTCCGCTCGTCCGTCTTATTTCGACGAATCCCTCCCACCGTCCGTCTAATTTCTTAGGTCTCACTGCGTTCGTCTGTCCTCATGCCCCCAGCCTCATCCCCCGTTTCGTTTATTCTTCTCAATATCCGCACCTTCGCCACATCCACTACTCTCTCCGAGCAGCCTGGCACCTTTGACTCATTACGGATCTTCTTTCGTATGTCGGTTTTTTAAACGATGAAGTTACCATGCGGAACAGGGCAACGAGAGATTGATTTTAAAAAAAATTATGGAAATTTGTTTTTGGAATTTCTTTTCACCGAAAAGTGGCGACGACTTTTATAATTTTCAGTTTTTTATTATTTATAATTCTTAATTCAACTTAGAAAAATTGATGTACACACATTTACGCACTTTATGAAAAGCGTTTCGCTTTCCAGACTACGACTTAAAGTTCTAATGGCTTCTACAATAATCCTAACAATTTTTGTAATTGTAGCTTGCTCGTTAGATTGATAATAATATTTCAGAAATGCGCAATGTATTGTAGATCTAGTCTTCAGCATTGCGATATTTTCTTTATAATTATTATGTACTGGAAATAATTTCATGACTAATGATCATTACTGAAATTCAAATTTCACTTACCTGATTCGAGGCGCCGAGTTGCTGCAAGCCATCGTAGCGACAGCATTTTTGTTTACGAGCCGCCTACTTGCCAAAACGCGTTTTTTCTCGGAGATTTAAAGCTCCTTCTATTATAGGCTCTATTAGAGTCTCACCCATAGTCTCAAATTCAGATGTGATACGATTCGCACGCGTGAGAAATTTTAGGATGGATTTCCTGTGTGTGACTAGTGTAAATCGTCTCGCACACGCGAATTGAGACTTTGTTCCAAGTGTGAAGACACATCAGGAGTGAATTTCCCACATGGAAATTTTCAGGAGAGGGTTGTCAGTATTTATTTATTATTATTTTATTTCTTAATCTTAAAAAAACGTATAACCAAGCTAATTGGAAACACACTGTACGCCTCTACCTATATTGATCTCAATTTTCTCAAACGCAAAAAAAAGCAATGATGTAGTAGCCGATCACATCGATTTTCAGCATTAAATGAACATAATTCTTAAGTAAGACAACGAGTTTGAATTCGACGACCACGAATACTAAATAACCTATTTCGCAAAATAAACACAAAAGATTGGGGCAGCGACCCTCCTAGTTTCGGCGAAAGAGCGGCCGAGCGCAGACTGACTCGTTTTTTTTATTTTTCTCACTCGCATCCTCTCGAGCCTTTCCGGCCCTACCCCTTCCTCGCCGAATTTTCCGCGTAGTTGTTCCTATTGGGCCTTAACGCGCCGCGTGCACTCTCGCTCCGCCCCCGCCCCCGCTCGCACTCTCGCCCATCAGCCTTTCGACCAGAGGCCAACCGGCTGGCCTCTTCAGTCTCTCTCTTCAACCCGCGAGAACTCGGAAGCTACTTGCTTCCCGTAGGGTCTAGCAGCCTCCCGGATTAGTTCCTGAGAGCTGACATCAGCAAACATGGCGACGAAAACACACTTTGCCTTCGCCCGAGCTCAAGTCGCGAGCGAGACCGAAGCGAATCGATGGCCCCATATAATTTTTTTTTGTTTTTCGCTTAACAGGCGCATCGCCTCCCCGATCACTCCTTCGCCAATCTCGAGTGCCATCTAAATGTAAGGTCTTGCACGCATAAGGTGCCGCGTACAAAATTTTTTTTTTTTTATTTGATTTGGATACCCGAGACTGCGCCCTACAGCTAACTGGCGAAGAGACAACCACGCGAAATTAAGAATACATAAAAAAGAAAAGAAAGGGGGCCCATATTTTTCTTTTCCTTTCGGACGTACTCGAACGGTCCTTTCCCGGGCCAAAACATGTGGCCGACACGTTTCCGAATCGTGACACGCGCGCGTACCGGATTTCCCCAAACATCCCCGCTTCTTTTTATTACGGGCTCATTAGCTTAACGCTAGCTGATGACTTGCCGCCCGACACGCCCGGCGGTCATCACGGCCTATTTTCTCGCGCGCACGATTTATTTCCTCGTTCCTTACGCGCCGTGGCTCGACGTTTGTTACAAACATTTTGAAAGATGTTGTAATTATTTAGAATAGCGACTTTAGGTAGATTTTTATTTATTAATTTTTTTGAATTATTTTTTCATTTATTATATTTGCTATTCCATTTGTGTATGTGTTTTTTAATAAATTCAGATGGATAATTATTCTATTTCAGGATATTAGTAACTATTTTAAATTGCGTGAACGAAATTGTTCGTTAGCAAGTAAAAACCTTGGTCAACTAAATTTGAAACTATGTTGACTTTTTGATGAATTGTATGTTTTGAGTTAAAATTCAAAATTCTGTCAGTTTGTGTTGTTTTTCTAAACCAATCAAATTCTAATTTATGATTATTTGTGATCAATTTTAAGTCGAGAAATGGAATAAAATTATTCATTTCAATTTCAAACGTAAATTATAATCTATTATGATAAGAATTGAACGTCTCGACAACTAAATCAATTTTATCTTTTGGAACGCACATCAAAGTATGTTTTAACTGTTCACTGTTTAAAATGTGACAGTTAGGTTTATTTATAACTGGTTTAAGTGCACTATATAAGAATTTTGCTAATTTGTGAGTAGGGCTATTAATTGATGAAATTATTGGTCACAGTGGTACATTTTCTTTATGTATTTTTAGTAATCCATAGCATTTTGTTATAGATGTTATAGATGCGGTACTTTGGTTTACTTGCGCATTTTCGGCGAGTTCGCTGAGCTGCGGGTACGTACCGGTGAGACGCTGAGAGAGTCTAGGATTATATTTTGAAAGTGAAATTTATTTGCTGTTATGTTGTCAACACGCTAGGCTCGAGTTACGCCAGAGTTCGAACGTTCCAAGAAGGGCAACAGCGGGAGTCCCTTTTTTTACATTGCGCGATTAGCGCCGGTAATTTGAAATCTTGCCTAGAGTTCGGGACGACGAAGCGAGCCTGGTGTTTTAGCCAATGTGCATGATTTGTATGTATTGTGGATGTGTGTATTGTGTGATTAAAGCGTGTGATTTGTATCATCACTTCTGACTGCTTGAATTTAAGTTTGTTTGGGCTAAGCGAACTGGCGAGCGGCGATTAAGGTTTTGTGTTGCGTGTTCGCACCAAAGTCACTGCTGTTTAGAGATTTAGCGCGCACGCGGATAACCGTTGCCGGTCGCAGAGCAGATTCTCTGCGGGTCTGTTTGTTTACGCTGGACTAGGCGCGTAATACGATGCCTCTAACAAGGTCGCCGAAACGGCCGAAACCAGGCGAGTCGCGCGCGCGACCGGAAACCTTTAGACGACGAGTTATGAGAACCCCGGAGATAAAGGAACTATGGGAACGCGTACGAGAGACACGTTTAAACGACCTGCTATATGGATGTCGGCCCAGGGCCTAGCGACAGAGGGGACAACAGCAACAGTGCAGGATAGGGCATTTCGCGTATTTCTATTTAGCGCTTGCCATGAATCGGCGCCCCCGGTAAAAGCAGAGGACTATGTAGCGGGCGAAATCCCGACTACTGTTGACACGACGGCCGTGTCAGCGGCGCGGGATGGTGAGTTGTTGGAAGCTTGGGAGGCGGCGGTGCGCGTAGAGGCGATTGCGCGGCGGACGACGGGCGAGGACTCACAACGCGGCGACGCGGAGCCATCGGAAACGCGTACTCGCGTAACCAACGGTATGACTGCGAACGAAGAGCCGCTGAGAATAAATGTGAGGTCGGCGCTGAATCGGTCGGCACCGGTGGGCCTTACGCGACCGAAGGGCCTTGCCAACGGACAAACCGAGGCGGCGCAGGTGCGCAGACAGCAGCGACCGACTAGCTTTCATGGGCAGGAGCCGTCGTTATGGCGGCGTACGGTTAGTTTAATTTGGCCAGTGCGAGAAGCATTGCCGGTGCCCAGAGCGCGAAACATCGAAGGCCAAGGCGAGGTGAATAGCGCACTAGAATATGAGAGGGCACACGGCCCTAAAGACACTAGTACTCCGGCGCGTGGAACGCTTAACGTGAGGCCCGTGGCGGAGCGCGAGTCTGCGCGGTTGACCGCCCGCGCGCGCGAGAATGAGCACCTAGCACCGATGGGGAATGCTGCGATGAAAATGCGCCAGTATAAAGATGAAAAGGAGGAGTCAGAGCAGTCAGAGTCCGACGAAGAGAGCTATGACTTAGCGCTCGAGGACGATGAGGCATGGAAGTATGACTCTGATGACGATAGTTGCGTAAGAAAGCCAAAAGCTCGGTATATCGATGGCCGGCCGGTAGACGCGGTGTCAGCGTTGAAAAACTGGTCGGTAGCATTTACTAAAAAGGGCGGACTGACGGCGGAACAATTTCTCAAACGACTGCACGAAGTGCAATCTGTTTATAGATTTCGCGACGCGGAGATGTTGTCGGCGTTGATGACCGCATTTACAAGCTCGGAAATGATGCTTTGGTGGGAGACAAATCGTCCGAGTTGGCGAACGCTGCGCGAATTCAAAGATGAGTTTCGACGACAGTTTTGCCCGCGATGCTCGCACGAGGACGTATATGACGCGCTGCGCCGCCGTACTCAAGGCGAGGGCGAGCCGCTTTGCCAGTATCTTACGGCTTTTCTTTATATCGCAGGTAGGCTGGAGCCGGGACTATCAGAGCGGCGACAGCTCGAGCTGATTAGAGTTAATTTGTATCCGACGCTGCGGAAGTTTATCAGGTTGAAGAAGGTTAAAACGTTGGGAGAGTTGCGCGCGTGGGGAGAAAAATTCGAACGTCGGCGCGACATCGATGATGTATATCGACCGCCTCCTATGCCGCAAGAATCGTTGATGCCGGAGGTTGCGTACCGAGGAAATGTGGCGAACGAAACTACGAAACCGGGTATCGGAAATGCGAGCTTCGCGGTAAGGGAGTCTGTCGCGTCAGTCCAGTCTGCGAGCGGAAAAGGTCAGCGCGGTAGGACGGCGAAGCTGGCGTTGAGGTCCGAAAGCGATATCGGAGGTCCGAGTAAGGAAAGTCCGTCACAACATGATCCGGCGGGTTCGCTGGACACGTTGCCAACAGACGTGGTGGCTGCGATGTCACCGTAACACTGAGTGCGCGAGCCCGCAGGATGCATGGACTCCGCAAGAAAGTGCGGGTGGGCCAACAACCGCTGAGGCAAGCGGTAGCGCGGGTGCTAACCAAGCTGCGAGACGCGGCAAAGATAAAGGCCCAGTGCGCTGCTATAAATACCAGCGGCTTGGTCACTATGCAAACAAGTGTACGCTGGGGGCGCGGGCCTCGCGAAGGTGCCAGGGTTGCGGCTCGGATAGTGGAACCCTTGAAATATGCTCAGAAAGTCGGGGATGGATCAGGGCGATGGGAAACTCTAACGCGGGCTCCGCGCGCCCAGCGGGCCCCGCGTAGCGTCGTATGACAGGGCACTTCATCCGGGTGAGATCGCGTTCAATAGACTGTTGGAGGGCGGACTCGCGGAGTACCGCAGACTGACTGTAACACGACGATCAGGGCAACCGGGAGGTGAGGGCGCGAGCGGCGCGCGACCAAGTACTCCAGCATATCGCGAGCACACAGGGCGCGAAACGGAGAGTATAAAGAAAAATTTCGATTGGATTGGGTTTAACGAGCAGTGGCTGAGGTTGCGTGAGGCCGAGTCGGTGCGCGAGAATGAGAGACAGGCCGCGCAAACGCTAAAAGCAGACCGAGGGAATATCTTAGGGTGTCCGACGGAGGGGCGCGGGTCAATCAGGAAGGATTTGACGGGAGCGCCAGTAAAGACGATGGTATTCGAGATTTGGGCGAAACCGTGGAAACTACGCAGTCTTTGAGCAGTCCGGGAGAAGGTGCGAAGCGCGTTCTACAGGCCCCGGAGCAGGTTCAAGCCGCGGGACTGGGCCAGCACGACATGAGACAAGAGGTAGACGACTCTGGCAGTGTAGACGAGACGTCGTCGCGACCTGTCACCTCGTCGAACGAATTCATGGTGCTGAGCGGTAAGGTTGCGGTGAAAGCATCTTTGTCGGGAGCGGTAAACGGACCAGGGCGCGAACCGATACGTAAGGAATCGGTGGGAAACGCGCATATTGGAGTCAGCAAGGAAGTCTCACGCTTATGCGTACGCCTGTGCATGGGCGAACCGAAGGCGGACGCGGTGGAAAACCGCGCGCTTTTGGTAGTGCACATCGCAGGGAGACCGTATAGTGCGCTTTACGATTCGGGAGCGATGCTGACCAGCATAGGATCGCGCGTACGAAGAAAGTTTACAGACTACATTGAGCCGTACGATGTGGCGTTTGGTTTTGCTGGAGCAAAAGCGAAAATTGTAGGGAGACTTCGTCTTAGAGTTGAAATTGACGGAGTAGTGCGCGAGGTAGAAACGCGAGTCGTGGACACGCCGATGCAGTATGATATAATAGTCGGAATGGACATCATCGAAGGATTCGGTATCGGCACGGAGCATGTGGAAGGGCGTTGGCATATAAGGAATGGTCCGTGGCACTCGTTTGCCGAGTTGAAACGCGAGAGAGTGGAATTTTCGAGCGACTCGGGGTTCACGCGTGCTCGCGTTAGGGCCGAGGTCGCTGGACTTTCCGAACTGCGACCTTCGCAGCGCGAGTTGATAGAGCAATTGGTGCGACGGATTGTGCCCGAGAAATCGCCGGCATGCACGCATTTAATTCGGCACGAAATAGACGTGCAGGGCGCGCGGCCGATGAAGACCCCTTTGAGGCGATACTCGCCGCAAGTAACGGACTTCATGCGCCGTGAAACGGAAAGCTGGTTGGAATCCGGGTTGATTTGAAGGTCGACAAGCGATTGGAGCAGCGCGCCAGTGATCGTGAAGAAGCAGGACGGCACAAATCGAATGTGTATCGATCTGAGACCGGTAAATAAGGTGACAAAAGTAGACGCATACCCGATGCCGAGTATTGACGCGATCCTTGATCGTTTGCGTGGAGCGCGATTTATCTCGAAGATCGATTTGAAAAATGCATATCTACAGGTACCATTGATCGAGGAAAGTAAGAAGTATACGGCATTCGCGGTTCCAGGGATGGGCCTGTTTGAATGCAATTATATGATCTTCGGGTTGATAAACGCGCCGGCAACATTCATGCGTCTGATGGATGCGCTATTCGGTCCAGAATTTGAGCCGTTTGTATTTAAGTATCTCGACGACGTGATAGTCGTGACCGAGACTTTTAGCGATCATCTGGTGTGGCTCGAGCGGGCATTGGAAAGACTGGTTAACGCGGGACTCGAGGTAAACGTAGGGAAAAGTGAATTCGGATGCTCGGAGGTGACATTTTTGGGATACCGTCTGGATAGCCAGGGGCTGCAACCTGACGCAGACCGGATTCAGCCGGTAGTTGAGTTTCCTCAGCCCAGAAATGTCAAACAACTGCGACGCTTCCTCGGCATGTGCGGATGGTATGCGCGATTTATTGAGCACGAGAGCGTAATGAAGGTGGTATTGAGGACCGGAGCAGGCCGAAGCATTTGAAAAACTTAAGAAGGCGCTAACGGAAGCGCCGGTGCTGGCGAGACCCGACTTTGCGAAAACGTTCTATATCCATTGAGATGCGTCGTTATATGCCCTGGGAGCGTGTTTGATGCAGAAAGTCGCGGACGGTTTCGAGCACCCGATTTGTTACGCGAGCAGGATGCTCAACACGCATGAGCGAAATTACTCGGTATCAGAACTGGAGTGCGCGGAAGTAATAATGGGTATTAAGAAATTCCGCCCGTACGTTGAGGGAACACATTTCGTGGTGGTTACTGATTACACAGCGCTCACGTGGTTGCGGAATAAGAAAGAGTCCGCAGGTAGACTCGCGAGATGGATTCTTGAGCTTCAGCAATACGATTTTGAGATCGTGTATAGGAAAGGTCGCCTGCATTATACATCGGACGCGTTATCGCGCGCGTATGAAGATGGCGAGGAGGTAGCGTTATTCACAACCATCACGGACCCAGTCTACTTACAGCGCATTAGAGATGTGCTTGCGAGACTGGATAAACTTCGGAATTGGCGAGTGGAGGACGGAATGTTGTATAGATTCTCGTCCGATAGACTACTCGATCCGGTCACAAATCGCGAACAATGCTGGCGCTTAGTAGTACCGTTAGAGCATAGGGCTCGAGTGATGCGAGACGCGCACTGCGAGCCATCGACAGGACATTACGGTAGGGACAAAACGTATGATAGAGTTGCGAGGGAGTACTCCTGGCATGGGATGTACCACGATATCACGGAGTTCGTGCGCTCGTGTGAGGAATGCCAGAAGTACAAGATCGAACAGAAGCTACCGATGGGACTGATGAGCAAACGGGTGGTCGAACGACCTTGGCTAGAGGTAGCGGTGGATGTAATTGAACTGCCAAGAAGTAAGAATAGGTTTAAATATTTAGTCGTATTTCAGGATCTATTTACGAAATACGTGGAGTTTAAGTCTCTTGTGTCGGTTACAGGGAAAGCTCTTGCGCAAGCTCTTGAAGAACTTATTTTATTTAGATAGGAGATCCCGAGTTACGTAGTCACGGATAATGGAAAGAATTTTTGTGGAAACGAATTTCGGGCGACGTTAGATGGGTACAAAATCGAACAGGTACTCTATCCGCCATACCATCAGCAGGCGAATTTCGCCGAACGAGCGATTAAGACACTGAAGCTGATGGTGGCGATCTTCGTGGATCAGGACCACAGAAATTGGGATAAATATTTGCATGAATTTAGACAAGCGATAAACACGACGATTCAGGCGAGTACGAAAATCTCGCCGGCATTCTTAAACTTCGGACGTGAGCCGCAGCAAGCGAAGAGTCTGCGACGCGAAGCAGAAGCGCGAGCACCGATCATCCACTCGTCAATTAAAGATTGGAGTGAGCGAATGGCGAGGCTTGATGCACTTCGCGACTTGGTTATCCAGCATATTGAGGAAGCGCAGACCCGGCAAAAGAAGCATTATGATAAGAAACGGCGTGAAGTGGAATTTTCGGTCGGGGACTTGGTTTTGAGACGTGCGCATACGTTATCAAGCGCGAGCGCGGGTAGAAATGCCAAATTGGATCCGAGATTCTTAGGCCCGTATAAGATCTTGCGTGTAGTTTCACCAGGAGTTTATATTTTAACCACGGATAATAAGAAGCAGGTACCAATGGTTCACGTGTCTGAACTTAAGAGGTACATACCTCCGCGAAATGCGAGTAGGGGCAGCCGGAAGTAGATGTTACTGTGTGGAGCGATTGTTGTGTGTGTGTATGATTATTGAATTATTTGCTAATTTTACATGGAATTTTATTACAGAGGACACAGCAATGCATACGCTGGAAGGTGTGGCGCTAGAATCAGAAAAAACAACTCTGCCAGAGATTGCGTCGGTAGATGATAGTGAAGCCGCGAACGAGGATACGTTGAGACGGAGTGAGAGCGAAGTCGCCGAACTCCTGTCCGATATGGGGACCGAGGTAGAGGTCGTAGGGGATACGCGAATCGCGGTGAGGCCGTCGAATTCGGACAGCGCTGTCTGTCCACCGGGTCGTAGTCCCGCTGTCGCTGCTGCCGCCGCGGCCGCTGATGCAAGGGCGAGAAATGCGGAGCTTGCACTGGATCCCCGTGTTAACATGGTAAAACCGTCGGTGAGACGCGGATTTAATAACGAAAGAGGTAGCTCCGGAAAGAGGAAGCGGAAGAACGCTATGGGACCTCTAAAAAGCTACGCCGCAATAGAAAGACGCTGGACTTCGGGGTTATGAGCCCGGATTCTTAACCGTCGCATCAGTAGCTTGTAGTACCTCTATAGAGCGGGATGCGACATGGGAATTACCGGTGCTGCGGCGGGGATTTCAAAATCTGTCTCCGATAGCGGAGGTGTCTGGTAAGCAGAGCGCGTCGGGTTTGGTCTCCGGTTCGCAGAATGGAGATGGCGGGATGGCCGCGGAGAGTGCGGTGTTAATAGATTCGCAGGTGGCGGAACAAGTACTGACTCCGGGACCTTCGGAAGTGGTGGCTGAGCGACCGGCTAAGCTATATAATGTAGGAAGGGGTAGAGATAGGTACCGTGTGTTTCTTGATGGAACACTCGTGCCTGCTCCGCGAGCAGGAGTTAGGGTGCTCCGTCGCCGCGAGATGCGCGAGGCGAGGGACGCTGAGGCAGCAGCGGCGAGATCGCAGCCGCGGCCTCGGAGCGTCGATAGTCGCGCAATTGAGCCAACGTATCAGCAGCGTCAGGTTGAGGGTAACGCACGAGAACGCGATCCTGTTACAGCAATCCAGGCTGAGTTGGCGAGACTCACACCATCCCAACGCGAAGAAGTTGCGAGGACGGAACGCCAGGCGCGCGAGCTCGCCGCCTGGGCGTTAAGCCGTAGCGTAGCTCGGGAAGATGCGCAGGGCGGCTAAGATACCAGCATGGATGACACTTATAATTATATTTATTTTATTTTCATTAACTATCTTGATTTTATTTTTTTTAGTATTCGCGACTGTATTATATTTGGTTTCTTTTCTTTTGGCATTGGCGAACCGTTGTTTTTTTTTTGTTTTATATTTATTAGTGTACTTATACTTATATATGTGTTTTGATCAAAACCTCGACCTTATGTCCGGGCGAGGGGAGTTGCGTGGGGTAATCCACGGGTGCCTCCGGCTATCATTATCATTATATTATTATTATTATTATTATTATTATTATTATTATTATTATTATCACTATCATTATCCTCGCGTTTGATAGATGAGCGAATCCGCTCCTAAATATTATATACTCGTCGCGTATGATAGTTGAGCGACTACGCTCCTATTTGCCGCCTGCTGTCGCGTTCTGTCGATTGAGCGAATGCGCTCACCATTGTAATTTGTAAGAATCCGTAAATGTAATTATCCGATGGCGTAAATAAAGGGATCGTCTCTTTGTATTTATTCCGACTTCTTCCATTCATCTTTCCCGTCATCGCGGTAGATTCGTGCCCGTGGAAGTCGGCGCCGGCTTCCTTCACCGAAGTAGGACCCTTTAATAAATCGCAGGGGGTATAGCAGTGGCGCATTTGGCTGTGTCTTCGAGGACATCCCCCCCCCCATTGCAAGCGTTTCTTTTAATTTGACACCTTTCCTATTCCACAATTTCCTATCAAGTCCGAAGTACGAGTAAGATATTTATTTCAAAAAAAAGGGGGGAAGTAAAGAATTTTTTCTTCTTCGCGTTGAAGTGAAGGAACAACGACTAGAGCTTTACGCTTTAAGCATACACTACCTATAGTCGCTGTAGTAGGGACTAAGAAGATCCTGAGCCACTTACCATGCGAGTTTTCGATGCCTACTCTAGCGACGATCGGTAATGTTATAAATCCTCATGTTGGCGATCTATGAGCTGCTTTATCGACAGATTTTTATCGACCTGCTTGACTGGAATCGTTTGCGACCGACTGTGTACCGACGTGCAGGCCCCATGAGCCCCGCTGGCAATTACCGACTCTTGTATCGACATGCAGACCCCATTCCCCCCGCCGGCAGTTACCGAATTTTGTATCGACCTGCATGCCCCCGGCCCCATGCCCCATGCCCCATGGCCCATGCCCCTTGTTCCATGCAAAATAAAAAATGTTTGCTTTATGTTGATTGATTGTGATTGAGTAGAAAGTGTAGGTCTGTGTAAGTATAGAAGCTTTTTTATTATCAACTTTCGGGGTTAGGTTTAAATAAACAGAGATCTAATTTACATGAAAAAAAATCTATTTATTATCATAAATTATAGACAACTAAACAATTATTGAGGTTGAGCATGATGATTATATGCTTACAATGATTATATATGTACATATGATTATTTGTTTTTTTCTTTCCGTTGTCAAACTGTTCTTTTTGTTCCGGAAAATTACTGGTGTTGCTTGAAAATTTTGAAGTGACTTGTTTCCATGTAGATTGTTTTTTTTTTATCTGGATCTTCTTGCGGAAGACGAGAGTACTTCAGGTTTGCATATTATTTGAATGTTTGGTGCTGAATGATCAGATGATGCTCAAGCTGCGCTACTTATGATAGCTGACAACTACATTTGTCATAAATTCGAAAGAGTAAGAAGGATAGTTACGTTCAAATTTTTCCACCATAGACATCAGAGATTCTTGTACTTTTTCTTCAAACCATTTCTGATAGATTTGAGTTAAGTAAAGAGGAATAGTTTCCACTTTGAACAGCTTGACTTTTATTTTTTTTTGGAGATTGATTGCAATTTGTTCTTGATACACAGCTGTAAAGACAATGTCTACTTCCCTTAGAAATTACTTTTTGAGCAAATTAAATACCGTGGCTTGAAAACATTCAACCATATATTTGAAAAAAACCTTATTTATTGAATAACGAATATTCGTCAATGTTTGTGTAGCTAACCTACTTTGAATAGCATTTGGAATATAATCTAGTTTAAAATCATGAATATAACCACTTCCATGACCAATAGTCTTCTGGTAATCTTTCATATACCCTAGAGCTTTCAATAAGGCTATGGAGTATTCGATTCTTCTGCAATCTTTCTCCGAATATTCATAATAATAAGCACCTGTTATCAACTCTACACCTTCGTCATAGTAATACTCTAAGGAATTCATCTCTTTTTGAATCGTAGGGTCTATACCATCAAATATAGAAATAATATGTGCATTCAAGCTGACTAATACCTTAGCTTGTATGAAATCAATAAATTGTGTCATGATTGAGCTGGTGCTGCTACAGAAGGCGAACGAGCCGTGGTGCTTCTTTATACAAGCTACAAGCACATCTCGGTGGGGGTAACTGACTTTACTTCAACTTGTCAATGTCTCAATATACCCCTAGAAATTTTATATCAAGTTCATCTCGATGAATATCGATCAATGAACTCATTTCTTTTAATTTAGCTTTTAACTTTAATATAGTATCTTTAATATTTTTTAGTTTGATTAACAGATTCTCATGTAAATTTTTCGAGTTTAATTCGTCAGCTTTACCAAATTTGTGTTCAAACTCATCAATGCTCATCGTTGAAATTAATGAAAAAGACTGACGTATTTATTCGACTTGGGTTTTATTTATGCAATATTCTGTTACATTGATAAAAACTTTATGGTTTTACAAATTCAAATAAATATCCGCCATGATATCTCAATCCAAGTGCTTATTTCTCAAGTTCTTCAATTAGAGTTACATATTGAAAAAAAGTATCCATAGCTATTATACGAGTTATACAAGTTTGGTTACGTGACCACTTTGCAAAGGGGGGGGGGGGGAATTTATCCTCGGAACATAGCGAAGTGCGCCACTGCTATGCCCCCTGCGAGTTATTTAAGGGTCCTTTTCCGGTGAAGGAAGCCGGCGCTGACTTCCACAGGAGCAAACCTACCGCGATGACGGGAAAGGTGAACAAACAGAATCGAAATAAGTACAAAGAGGCGATCCCTTTTATTTACGCCAATAAAAGTTACAGCTACGGCTTCTTACAAACGAAATGGTGAGCGCGCTCGCTCAATCCCCAAACGCGACAACAAACGGCGATTAGGAGCGTGATCGCTCAACTATTATACGCGACAAATATACAATGATTAGGAGCGGATTCGCTCAACTAATAATCGCGACAACTCAATTCGCGGCGTTGTACCGGGCAAGAGCTGGTACGTGAGAGAGAGAGAGATCCGCAAAACAATAAGGGAACAAACCCACCGGGTGGCTCCTCCCGCGGCTCGCTGGTGGAAAGCCGACGACGGCGAAATCGCAGTCCGGCTGGCAGCGGGGCTCGCTGGATCACTGGCGGCGGCTGGTTGGCAGCTAGCGGCCGGGATCGGCTTCTCGATCGCCTGATGATGGTCGCTGAAGGGCTGCTCGAACAGCAGCCGGAGATCTACCACACGAAGACTTCTCGTCCTGGGGTTCCTCTCTCCTGGCGCGTCGTCTCTGACTTCTCTCGCGCCGTGACCTCTTTAGCGTACGGTCACTCTCCAACTGTCCTCAATTTCTCTCCCGCTCTCATAATTCTCGCGGCGCGGGCCGCGCTTTCCGCGTTCTCGCCTATTCTTCTTCCTCTCTCGCTCTCTCTCACGCTCTTCGCGCTCTCGCTTCTTCTCGCACCGTCTTCTCCGTCAGTCGCGTTCTCCCCTCTCCAGGCCCTGCAACGACACGAGCGCGTGAATGCCATGTCAACCATAGCCACGCTCGGCCGCTACATCCGTGCGAGGAGAGTGCCGCACACAGGGTTAGCGAGTATCGCTATCAACCCTGTCACAGCCCCCCGCTAAGCCACGGGAGCCGGAGGCACCCGAGGGTTACCCCACGCAACTCCCCTCGCCCGGACACAAGGCCGAGGTTTTGACTAAAACACATATATCAGTACGAGAACATAAAACAAAATAAAACCAAATAAAACAAACAACGGTTCGCCAATGCTAAAAAAAGAAACCAAATATAGCACAATCACGAAAATAAAATCAAAATGGCTAAAAAAAAAATAAAATGAACATAATTATTAGTGTCATCCATGCTGGTACCTTAATCACCCTGCGCGTCTTCCTGAGCTGCGCTACGGCTTAACGCCCAGGCGGCGAGCTCGCGCGCCTGGCGTTCCGCCCTCGCAACTTCTTCGCGCTGGGATGGTGTGAGTCTCGCCATCTCAGCCAGAATTGCCGCGACAGGATCACGTTCTCGAGTACCATGCTCAACCTGACGCTGCCGATGCGTCGGCTCGCTTGCGCGACGATCGACGCTCTGAGGCCGCGGCTGCGATCTCGCTGACGCTGCCTCAGCCCCTCTCGCGTAATAAAATTCCATATAAAATTAGCACATAATTCCGGAAACGCATGACTATTGTTTCGTATCGCCATGATAGTCCCGTCGTCAATAGTCCTGTCTCCAGCTAATTACACTCACACACAACAATCACTCCACACAGTAACATCTACTTCCGGCTGTCCCTACCCGCATTACGCGGAGGTATGTACCTCTTAAGTTCGGACACGTGAACCATTGGTACCTGTTTCTTATTGTCCGTGGTTAAAATATACACTCCCGGTGAAACCACACGTAAAATTTTATACGGGCCTATGAACTTCGGATCTAACTTAGCATTTCTCCCCGCGCTTGCACTTGATAACGTATGCGCGCGTCTCAAAACCAAGTCCCCGACCGAAAATTCCGCTTCACGCCGTTTCCTATCATAATGCTTCTTCTGCCGTGTCTGCGCTTCCTCAATATGCTTGATAACCAAGTCGCGCAGCGCGTCGAGCCTCGCCATTCGCTCGCTCTAATCTTTTATTGACGAGCGGATGATCGGCGCTCGCGCTTCCACTTCGCGTCGCAGACTCTTAGCTTGCTGCGGCTCACGCCCGAAGTTTAGGAACGCCGGCGAGACTTTCGTACTCGCCTGGATTGTTGTGTTCATTGCTTGTCTGAATTCATGCAAATATTTATCTCAATTTCTGTGGTCCTGATCCACGAAAATCGCCACCATCAGCTTCAGCGTCTTAATCGCTCGCTCGGCGAAGTTCGCCTGCTGATGGTATGGCGGACAGAGTACCTGTTCGATTTTGTACTCATCTAGCGTCGCTCGAAATTCGTTTCCACAGAAATTCTTTCCATTATCCGTGACTAAGTAGCTCGGAACCTCCCATCTAAATAAAATCAGTTCCTCAAGAGCTTGCGCAAGAGCTTTCCCTGTAGCCGACACGAGAGGTTCAAACTCCACGTATTTCGTAAATAAGTCCTGAAATACGACTAGATACTTAAACCTATTCTTGCTTCTTGGCAGTTCAATCACATCCGCCGCTACCACTAGCCATGGTCGTTCGACTACACGTCTGCTCATCAATCCCATCGGTAGCTTCTGTTCGATCTTGTACTTCTGGCATTCCTCACACGAACGCACGAACTCCGTGATATCGTGATACATCCCATGCCAGGAGTACTCCCTCGCAACCCTATTATACGTTTTATCCCTACCGAAATGTCCTGCCGATGGCTCGCAGTGTGCGTCTCGCATCACTCGAGCCCTATGCTCCAGCGGTACTACTAAGCGCCAACATTGTTCGCGATTTGTGACTGGATCGAGTAGTTTATCGGAAGAGAATCTATACAACATTCCGTCCTCCACTCGCCAATTTCGGAATTTATCCGGTCTCGCAAGAACATCTCTCATGCGCCGTCCTCATACGCGCGCGATAACGCGTCCGGCGTATGATGTAGGCGACCCTTCCTATACACGATCTCAAAATCGTATTGCTGAAGCTCTAGAATCCATCTCGCGAGTCTACCTGCGGGCTCTTTCTTATTCCGCAGCCACGTGAGCGCTGTGTGATCAGTAACCACCACGAAATGCGTTCCCTCAACGTACGGGCGGAATTTCTTTATACCCATTATTACTGCCGCGCACTCCAGTTCTGATACCGAGTAATTTCGCTCATGCGTATTTAGCATCCTGCTCGCGTAGCAGATGGGGTGCTCGAAACCGTCCGCGTCCTTCTGCATCAAACACGCTCCCAGCGCATATGACGACGCATCGCAATGGATATAGAACGTTTTCGCAAAGTCGGATCTCGCCAGCACTGGCGCTTCCGTTAGCGCCTTCTTCAGTTTTTCAAATGCTTCGGCCTGCTCCGATCCCCAATGCCAGCGTTCGCTTTTGCGCGTGAGCTTCGTTAGCGGCACTTTCATTTCGCTCTCGTGCTCAATAAATCGCGCATACCATCCGCACATGCCGAGGAAGCGTCGCAGTTGTTTGACATTTCTGGGCTGAGGAAACTCAACTACCGGCTGAATCCGGTCTGCGTCAGGTCGCAGCCCCTGGCTATCCAGACGGTATCCCAAAAATGTCACCTCCGAGCATCCGAATTCACTTTTCCCTACGTTTACCTCGAGTCCCGCGTTAACCAGTCTTTCCAATGCCCGCTCGAGCCACACCAGATGATCGCTAAAAGTCTCGGTCACGACTATCACGTCGTCGAGATACTTAAATACAAACGGCTCAAATTCCGGACCGAATAGCGCATCCATCAGACGCATGAATGTTGCCGGCGCGTTTATCAACCCGAAGATCATATAATTGCATTCAAACAGGCCCATCCCTGGAACCGCAAATGCCGTATACTTCTTGCTTTCCTCGCTCAACGGTACCTGTAGATATGCATTTTTCAAATCGATCTTCGAAATAAATCGCGCCCCTCGCAAACGATCAAGGATCGCATCGATACTCGGCATCGGGTATGCGTCTGCCCTTGTCGCTTTATTCACCGGTCTCAGATCGATACACATTCGACTTGTGCCGTCCTGCTTCTTCACGATCACCGGCGCGCTGCTCCAATCGCTAGTCGACCTTCGAATCAACCCGGATTCCAACCACCTTTTCGTTTCGCCGCGCATAAAGTCCATTACCTGCGGCGAGTATCGCCTCAAAGGGGTCTTCACCGGCCGCGCGCCCTGCACGTCTATTTCGTGCCGAATTAAATGCGTGCATGCCGGCGATTTCTCGGGTACAATCTGCCGCACTAGCTGCTCTATCACCTCGCGCTGCGAAGGTCGCAACTCAGAAAGTCCAGCGACCTCGGCCCTGACGCGAGTACGCGTGAATCCCGAGTCGCTCGGAAATTCCACCCTCTCGCGTTTCAACTCTGCAAACGAGTGCCACGGGCCATTCCTTATATGCCAACGCCTTTCCGCATGCTCCGTGCCGATACCGAATCCTTCGATGATGTCCATTCCGACTATTATATCATACTGCATCGGCGTGTCCACGACTCGCGTTTCTACCTCGCGCACTACTCCGTCAATTTCAACTCTAAGACGAAGTCTCCCTACAATTTTCGCTTTTGCTCCAGCAAAACCAAACGCCACATCGTACGGCTCAATGTAGTCTGTAAACTTTCTTCGTACGCGCGATCCTACGATGGTCAGCATCGCACCAGAATCGTAAAGCGCACTATACGGTCTCCCCGCGATGTGCACTACCAAAAGCGCGCGGTTTTCCACGGCGTCCGCCTTCGGTTCACCCATGCACACGCGCACGCATAAGCGCGAGACTTCCTCGCTGGCTCCAGTATCCGCGTTTCCCACCGATTCCTTACGCATCGGTTCACGCCCTGGTCCGCCTAACGCTCCCGGCAAAGATGCTTTCACCGCAACCGTACCGCTCAGCACCATGAATTCGCTCGACGAGGTGACAGATCGCGACGACGTCTCGTCTAGACTGCCAGGGTCGTCTACCTCTCGTCTCATGTCGTGCTGGCCCGGTTCCGCGGCCTGAGCCTGCTCCGGGGCCTGTAGTACGCGCTTCGCACCTACTCCCGGACTGCTCAAAGACCGCGTGGTTTCCACGGTTTCGCCCGAGTTTCGAATACCATCGTCCGATACTGGCGCTCCCGTCAAATCCTTCCCGGTTGACCCGCGCCCATCCCTCGGACACCCTTGGATATTCCCTCGGTCTGCTTTCAGCATTTGCGCAGCCTGTCTCTCATTCTCGCGCGCCGACTCGGTCTCACGCATCCTCAGCCACTGCTCATTAAACCCAGTCCAATCGAACGTCTTCCTTACACTCTCCGTTTCGCGTCCTGTGTACTCGCGATATTCTGGAGTACTTGGCCGCGCGCCGTTCGCGTCCTCACCTCCCGGATACTCTGATCGACGTGTTTCAGTCAGTCTGCGGTACTCCGCGAGTCCGCCCTCTAACAATCTATTAAACGCCATCTCACCCGGATGAAGTGCTCTATCATGCGACTCTACGCGGGGCCCGCTGGGCGCGCGGCGCCCGCGTTGGAGTTTCCCATCGCCCTGATCCATCCTCGGCATTCTGGGCAAATTTCAAGGGTTCCACTATCCGAACCGCAACCCTGGCACCTTCGCGAGGCTCGCGTCCCCAACGTACACTTGTTGGCATAGTGACCAAGCCGCTGGCATTTATAGCAGCGCACTGGGCCCTTATCCTCGCCGCGTCTCGCAGCTTGGTTCAGACCTGCGCTACCGCTTGCCTCAGCGGTAGCTGGCCCACCCGCGGCCTGTTGCGGAATCCGCGCATCCTGCGGGCTCGCGCACTCAGATTTACGGTGTCCGCGCCCCCCGCATTTATAGCATACGCCCTGGAACGCTGTTCCGCCGGCTGCGTTACTCGCCGCCGCCGGGGCTGCGCTTCCCGATGGCGTCCCGCCGCGCGTCCGCAGCAGCCGCGACAACGCAGCCACTACATCTGTCGGCAACATGCCCGGCGAAGCCGCCGGATCCTGTTGTGACGGGCTTTCCTTGCTCGGACCTCCGTTGTCGCTTCCAGACTTCGACGCCGGCCTTGCCGTCCTACCACGTTGACCTTTCCCACTCGCAGACTGGACAGACGCGACAGACTCTCTTACCGCAGGGCCCGCGTTTTTGATACCCGGTTTCGCATTCTCGTTCGCCGAATTTCCTCGGTACGCTACTTCCGGCATCAATGATTCTTGCGGCGTAGGAGGCGGCCGATACACATCATCGATGTCGCGCCGACGTTCAAATTTCTCTCCCCACGCACGCAGCTCTGCCAACGTTTTAACCTTCTTTGACCTGATAAACTTCCGCAGCGTCGGATATAGATTAATTTTTATCAGCTCGAGCTGTCGCCGCTCCGAGAGTCCCGGCTCCAGCCTCGCGGGCAAAACTGTCGTCGAAACTCATCCTTGAATTCGCGCAGCGTTCGCCAACTCGGACGATTCGTTTCCCACCAGAGCATCATTTCCGAGCTTACGAACGCGGTCATCAAAGCCGACAACATCTCCGCGTCGCGAAATCTATAAAAAGCTTGCACTTCGTGCAGTCGCTGGAGGAATTGTTCCGCCGTCAGCCCGCCCTTTTTAGTGAATACCACCGACCAGTTTTTCAACGCTGACACCGCGTCTGCCGGCCGGCCATCGATATAACGAGCTTTTGGCCTTCCTACGCACTTATCGTCATCGGAGTCATACTTCCACGCCTCATCGTCCTCGAGCGCTGAATCATAACTCGCTTCGTCGGACTCTGAGTGCTCTGACTCCTCCTCTTCGTCTTTGTACTGACGCATTTTCATCGCGGCATTTCCCATCGGTGCCGGGCGCTCATTCTCGCGCGCCCGGGCGGTCAGCCGCGCAGACTCGCGCCTCACCACGGGCCTCGCGTTGAGCGTTCCACGCGCCGGAGTACTTGTGTCTTTTGGGCCGCGCGCCCCCTCATACTCTAGTGCGTTATTCATCTCGCCCTGGCCCACGATGTTTCGCGCTTCGCGCGCCGGCAATGTCTCTCGCACTGGCCAAATTAAGCTAACCGCGCGCCGCCATATCGACGGCTCCTGCCCGTGAAAGCTCGTCGGTCGCTGCTGTCGGTGTGTCCGTCGGCGAGACCCTCTGGTCGCGCGTGGCCCACCGGTGCCGACCGATTCAGCGCCGACCTCACATTTGTTTCCAGCGGCTGCTCATTCGCAGTGATACCGTCGGTTACGCGAGTACGCGTTTCCGACGGCTCCGCGTCGCCGCGTTGTGAGTGCTCGCCCATCGTCCGCCGCGCGATCACCGCTGCGCGCACCGCCGCCTCCCAAGCTTCTAACAACGCGCCATCCCGCGCCGCTGACGCGAGCGTCGCGTCAACGGTAGTCGGGATTTCACCCGCTACGTAGTCCTCTGCTTTTACTGGGGGCTCCGATTCGTGGCGCGCGCTAAATAAAAATACGCGAAATGCCCTATCCTGCACGGTCGCTGTTGTCCCCTCCGTCGCGAGACTCTGGGCCGCCATCCATGCTAGCAGGTCGCTTAAACGTGTCTCGCGCACGCGCTCCCATAGTTCCTTTATCTCCGGCGTTCTCATAACTCATCGCCTAAAGGTTTCCGGTCGCGCGCGCGACTCGCCTGGCTTCGGCCGTTTCGGCGACCTTGCCAGAGGCATCGTCTTACACGCCTAGTCCGGCGTAAACAAACAGACCCGCTAAGAAATGCTCTGCGACTCGCAACAGTTATCCGTGCGCGCGCTAAGTCTCTTAACAGCGATGACTTTGGTGCGAACACGCAACACAAAGTCTTAATCGCTTAATCCCTACGAACTTAAATTCAAACAGCCAGAAGTGATGATACCAATCACACGTTTCAATCACACAACACACATTACAAACCAATAACGCACATTAGCCAAAACACCAGGCTCGCCTCGTCGCACCGAACTCCAGGCTATATTTCAAATTACCAGCGCTAATCGCGCAACGTAAACAAAGCGACTCTCGCTGTTGCCCTTCTTGGAACATTCGGACTCTGGCGTAACTCGAGCCTAGCGTGTTGACGACATAGCAACAAAGAAATTTTAATTTCAAAATACAATTCTGGCCTCTCTCAGCGTCTCACCGGTACTTACCCGCAACTCAGCGAACTCGCCGAAAACGCACAAGTCGACCAAAATACCGCACTGCCTCTGACACAATGAAAACGCGATTTTCCCAACCGCACTCGCGATCATCTTCACCTCCCGTCAAACAAAGCGATGCGAAAGATTTTCCCGCCGAAAGAACACAAGGGATGCCATGCAAAGGGGGGGGGGGATTTATCCTCGGAACATAGCGAAGTGCGCCACTGCTATGCCCCCTGCGAGTTATTTAAGGGTCCTTTTCCGGTGAAGGAAGCCGGCGCTGACTTCCACAGGAGCAAACCTACCGCGATGACGGGAAAGGTGAACAAACAGAATCGAAATAAGTACAAAGAGGCGATCCCTTTTATTTACGCCAATAAAAGTTACAGCTACGGCTTCTTACAAACGAAATGGTGATCGCGCTCGCTCAATCCCCAAACGCGACAACAAACGGCGATTAGGAGCGTGATCGCTCAACTATTATACGCGACAAATATACAATGATTAGGAGCGGATTCGCTCAACTAATAATCGCGACAACTCAATTCGCGGCGTTGTACCGGGCAAGAGCTGGTACGTGAGAGAGAGAGATCCGCAAAACAATAAGGGAACAAACCCACCGGGTGGCTCCTCCCGCGGCTTGCTGGTGGAAAGCCGACGACGGCGAAATCGCAGTCCGGCTGGCAGCGGGGCTCGCTGGATCACCGGCGGCGGCTGGTTGGCAGCTAGCGGCCGGGATCGGCTTCTCGATCGCCTGATGATGGTCGCTGAAGGGCTGCTCGAACAGCAGCCGGAGATCTACCACGCGAAGACTTCTCGTCCTGGGGTTCCTCTCTCCTGGCGCGTCGTCTCTGACTTCTCTCGCGCCGTGACCTCTTTAGCGTACGGTCACTCTCCAACTGTCCTCAATTTCTCTCCCGCTCTCATAATTCTCGCGGCGCGAGCCGCGCTTTCCGCGTTCTCGCCTATTCTTCTTCCTCTCTCGCTCTCTCTCACGCTCTTCGCGCTCTCGCTTCTTCTCGCACCGTCTTCTCCGCCAGTCGCGCTCTTCCCTCTCCAGGCCCTGCAACGACACGAGCGCGTGAATGCCATGTCAACCATAGCCACGCTCGGCCGCTACATCCGTGCGAGGAGAGTGCCGCACACAGGGTTAGCGAGTATCGCTATCAACCCTGTCACAACTTATAGGATTATCCTTAACTATACGATCGTGTAAAATCAAAAATATGCAGCTGTTTCCGCGGGCACATCATTTTTGGTTTCAAACTCAAGACGTACATCGACAGCAGCTTGTTTCAAAGATTCATTTTGCTTTGAACAATCTATTACTATTAACGGTGCATGTGTGATAAATTGTTTTCGATCTAAAAGTGGATTGAACATACAGTCTCTATTGTAATAGTTCAACTGGAATTGAGCATACATATCATATAAGACAGAGTATTGATTTTTACTTATATCAAGATTCAAATTTTTATATGGATATTGCTGAGAATTCAGAAAAAGTTTAACATTATTACAATGATTATTATTACAATTATTATTACAATGATCAAATCTGCTAGGATTTTTAGTTTTATCAGACTTGAGTTTTGTTTGAAAACCTAATACAATATATCTTGGTTTTTCCAATTGATTGGATGTTTTTACAGTCCAAAGATGTTTTGATGTTTGTGGTAATGCTGGATACTCATAAAGTTCCCACGATCGAAAACTCATAGATATAGGTGCATCTTTCTGAATGAAATTGAATAACTGTATTTTACGCCTTTCGGACATAATAACATACGGCATTAACCATTCAATTCTTGTGAGTTCTATTTTAAAAGGTTCAGACTGCTCAGTATCATCAATTCTCACCAAGTTTTGTATGACTGCGTCTAAATTATCTCTTGATCGGGTAAGAATAAGTTCATGCTTTACATTCACAACAATTTTGTGATAGTCTTCAGCGAATCCTAAAATCATGGAAAGTGGTATCGACACATCAAAGTAACCATTGTTGTTAATTATTGTCTTAGTTTCTTCAATATCAAGCCAGTCAGCATTCTCCAGAAATCGACGTTCATTTTGATTCAATGAAACCAAACCTTTCATCGTACTTGTTAGTCCAACATTTTTACATTTGTCTATCTCAATGGCATTAATTTCATATCGGATATCCTCGAATAGGTGACATATAGCATTATTGACGAACTTTGTTTCAGTAAGAATAGTACCATCTTGTCTTCTTATTTTTCCAACGATCTGTAGAGAACTTTTTGATGGTAAAAGACATAAATCTTGATGTATCAATATGCGAATTTCATCGCTATTATTGAATGTTTGTGAATTATAAGGTTGATAGTGAGCTGTGGATTCATCAAAAATGATAGGTGCTTGCATACTAAGTATTTCTTCCATCTTTGAGATGACAACAACACACAAATATACAAGTTAGTTTTTCAAATTTTTCACGTTTCTTCTTCTTTTTATTGCGGCGCTTCCGACGACGCGACGTTCAGACCGAGATTTTTTAGGAACTGAATGTTGCGAAGTGTTAGACTTTTGTCTATCCGTCGATGACTGATTTTCTGAGCACATGATGGAGTTGTTATATAGCCCTTGCCTACTTTATGATTATAAACTATTCCCATCATAAAACTCTTTTTACGTGTAAACGAATCGTAATTGTTTCACCGCGGAAGTTTATTAAATTTCCATCTTAATCAATTAGACGTAGCTGTAAATGATAGATAACTTTGACAGTTACAGGCAAATATATGATCTGTTTAGGAACTTCAATGATTTTATATCCTGGTGGTACAGCTGGAAAGAATTCATGAATGATATGTCCCTTATTTTGATTGACATAGACTCCAGATGTTATGTTACATTCGACGCGTAGAGCATTCACTTTGAGAATGGCAACAGGCATGTCAGAGGCATTATTTATATCTACGGGCAACAACCGTTTGGTGAAACCTAACAAACGTCCAATAGAGTTATTTGATTGAAAATCTATTGGTTTATTACTAGTTATTTCATTGCATAAAGTATTGTTGTTGGGCTTTATTTCAAGTTTTATCCCTGTTGACTTCAAGTAACCTTTCAAATATTTATCTATGTCACCAATTTCATAACTGCCTGTTGGTAGTTCAATTTCATAACTGCCTATTAGTAGTTCAATTTCAATGTCACCAGCTTTGAACTTATTGTGTCGAACATCAACAATTGGTATCGAATTGAATGTAAGTAATTCTACCAAACCAAGAACATAAGTTTTATCTCTATCCAGTTCTATTGGTGGAAAATAGTATTTTTCTAGTATAGATGATCTACCAGACAAACTGAGGGTTAATGATTCAACCATGTTGAGTGATCATTCAAAACTGAATTATTTATTCACAATTCCCAGTATTTATACAAATGGTAATTGTCACGATGCTCTAGCAAATCACATAAAAATTTCAAACATAAATGACCACAAGTATAAGTATTATAATTTTGATATTTTTTATAATTGTACTTGATTTGATCAACTTTGAAATATTTCATAAGATCTAGAGGTGGTTTTAAATCACCAAAACTATCAAAGTAATAAACATTTTTGCCACTTTTTCGATTGCTACCCAATGCGTACCAGGTCCTGAACTATTATCAAGATTTACAACAGCAGACTCGTTGAATCGTAGATGCGTTGGCAGAGAGTTCCTCATAAAAACACCGCGAAAGTTCGCAATTTGCAATTCGCGAGCATATTTCTTTATATCAAAATCTGTTACAGGACTATAAGGTAGTTTTACTTCAAGTTTTTTTTTTTTTTTAGTCTTCTTGACTTTACTTGTTGTATTAAAGGCTACACCAAAACCTTGTTTATATGGTCTCAAATATAGACCTTTACCAATAGCTAAAGCTTCAACATGTTGATTGTATCTCTTCTGTTCTTTTAATTGTTTTTTGGCAGAACTCGCTCGGTTAAATATTTAGTTAATTTTTGACACCTATTTTGCTTTGATGTGTTTTGGCACGTCTTCGATTTTTACGTATTCTATAAAATGGATCAAAGAATCTGTATCAAATTTTGTGTGGTAACAAAATAAAGTGCGCGAACGTGTTCCGAATGTTGACTGCGGCATATGATGAAGCTACCTTGGATCAAAGCAGCATTAATCGGTGGTACAAAATGTTCTCAGAGGGCCGAGAAGATGTGAACGACGAACAACGTGCCGGACGCCCGATTACGTCAACAACAGACGAAAACATTGATAAAGTGAAAAAAATAGTATTGGTCAGTCGTCGAATCACAGTTAGAGAAGTTTATGAGGATCTAAACATATCGATTGGCTCATGCCATTTGATTTGAACTAATGATTGGGGCATGAGTCAGGTCGCCGTGAATTCGTGCCAAAACTGCTCAATTTCGACCAAAAACAGCATCACGTTAATATTGCTCAGAAGATGTTAGACTCGGTCCGTGACGACCCAAATGTACTTTAGAGGGTCATAACTAGTGATGAATCATCGGTTCATGATTATGATGTGAAAACCAAAGCTCAATCACCCCAATGGAAGCTGCCGCATAAGCCAAGACCGGAAAAAGCGCGCCAAGTTCGGTAGAACGTGAAGGTTTTGCTCACAGTTTTCGTCGATTACAGGGACGTGGTGTATTATTAGTTCTTGCCACAGGGTAGTACGGTGAATAAGAGATATTATCTGTAAGTTGTGCGCAATTGGTGTGAAGCAATCCGCCAGAAACTTCAGGATTTGTGGAAGAACAAAAACTGGCTTTTGCACTATGATAACGCCCCTGCTCACAATATTTGCTTGTGCGCGAATGTTTGGCCAAAAACAACATAGTAATGGTGCCGCAGCTACCGTATTCCCCAGACTTCGCCCCCTGTGACTTTTTCCTGTTCCCAAAACTGAACAGGTCCATGAAAGGGCTAAGGAAATAAAGATGGCATCAAAGGAGAAGCTGAACAAGATCACAAAAAATAATTTTTTTGAGTACTTCGAGGATTAGAAAAAACGTTTGCACAAGTGCATTATATCCAAGGGGGATTATTTTGAAGGAGATAAAATAAATATTCATGAATAAATAAATAATGTTTGAAAACATACAAAATTCGCGATACTTTTTGAACAGACCTCGTATATCTTATTCTACATGTTCTTAAAAAATACATGTTATTCTACAAACTATCTACTTAAAAATTAAAGTCACTATATAAATCCTTTAACGACTTCATCGCTCTCTTTCCAGTCCATACAACAACCATCGATGTAAAACTTTTTCATAAATTTAACGTTTTAATATGCACATGTCGTTACTTATTTGCCGTTATGATTAGGGGACACGGTAACTGATTTTAATTTTTCGAAAGGTGAATAGCCCCATTCATTCAAATCAAAAACTTTGAGGCCATATCGTTCTAAGCACTCTTTTTTCAGATCTCCGGAAATGAAAATTTTTGTAGCATCTTTGAGTGTTGTTGTTGTATTTTATTAATAATGGCCTCTATCGTTTTGTTGTATCTCTTGTTCTCTTCCAATTGCTGTTTTACAGACTTTGCATCATTCACAGCTTTTGCGATTCCCGCGGTGGCGCCAGCTAGAACATCAGTTGCACTCAATCCTGCAAAAAGTGGTATGAGGAAGAGCAGAGCTACACCCATCTTAGTTAATATTGGCAGAATTCGCGGAACGTTGATGTTTGCTTTTCCACCAGCTTTTTTAACGGTTGTACGAGCTTTTTTCAAAGCAGAACTTATGGCTTTGCACGCACATTTACCCTTGGATCATGAATGTGGCCGCTTTGATCATGCTTTTAAAATTAACTAACTTTTTAGGTTTTTCTGCGTCTTTTCGGCTTGGTTTTTTTTTCTCCTCTTGAGACCCATACCAAACTTTAATTTTAATTTCATGGCGCTAGATATAGTGTAAGCAGCTGCTTTCTTACCAAAACTAGAATCCTTAGCGAAGACTATTGAACGCTTTTTTAGCTAAAATTTTGTCTGCGATATTTCTAGTCTTTATATTTTCTTGATTTTTCGAGTATGCTATATCGTGTTGCTTGCAAGCTGCGTCGAGAGGATTGATTCCTGGATAGCCTAAAACGTGTATGTAACTTAGTTTCTGGTCCGCAATATTGATAGCCTGGAATATGGAGTTCAAACGGAAGTTTATTAATGATATTATTGACGAATCCTCGTCCTTTCTTTGCTCTTTGACGTTTGCATATGATCATCCCTCGACCAAGTCCAACACACGACTAACGTTTTAAACTATAAAAATAGGTATATATATAGCCATGTGGTCAGTTATCGTTCGAACTCTGTCTCGTGAGTATGAATTTCAAGAAACAAACTGTGAAACTTCTCGTAGAAAATGTTGACGTCATCGTGCGGGAGGATAAGCAACCAAAGCGTCACGGAGATTTACTGCCGAATAGCATCAGAGCTATTTTTTGTGATCCGTCCAACTGTGGCAAGACCAACAGTCTTTTGGCGCTTATCACTCACCCTAATGTTGTTAGATTCGAAAATGTTTACGTGTACTCGAAATCTCTCAATTAGCTAAAGTACAAATTATTGGAAGAGATGTTGAAGCCGATAGATGGAGTAAAGTATTTTCTGTTCAAGGAGCACGAATCTGTGATTAATCCCGAGCATGCACTACCTAATTCAATTATGATGTTTGACGACATCGCCTGTGAGAAACAGGACAACGTACGTGCTTTCTTTTGTATGGACAGACATAGCCCCTCGCCTTCGACTGTTTCCATTTCTCGCAAACGTACGCACGTATTCCTTAACATCTCGTAAGAGATTACGTCAATTTATTGGCAGTTTTTTGACAAGACGAAGCAAATATAAAACTTATATATAACGATCATGTGAATTTTGATATGACTTACAATCAATTTCAAGAACTTTTTGCAAAATGCTGGTTGGATAATAAATATAGGTTTTTAGTGATCGACAAAGATAGAGCTATAAACTATGGAAGATTTCGAAAGGGTTCTGATTGTTTTGTTATAAATATATTAGGATAGTAACGCAGTATACAGTCTGTCTATAATCGTTGAAGCGTCAACATGGTTGATTATCAACCGGAAAAACATGTGCTTTCTCAACTCGTAAAAGCGCAAGACACAATAAAACAGAAATATAGTTTATTGAAGCATATTATACCGACGAAGTCTTGAATGAGATATTCCAACCAATAGCCGACCCTCTTAACCCTTTGCGGCACAGTGGGAATACGTATTCCCACCTTTTTTCATAGCATTTTTTGCAAATTTAGAATAGTTTTTGATGAATTTACCCTGAGTTTTTTGTTGTTTTACGATTATAGGATGATATACAATTGAAATTTACGTCAATTGGTGCCACAACTTTTATTAATTTGTTAATATTGTTAAACAAAGACGAAAAAACAGCCCTACTTTTAAACAAAATTCATTATTGAAGAAACTTTCAGTTATAATTTTACAAAAATTTATGCAAAGGAGTTCTTGGAATCGCTAATCACGATTCTAAACTCAGAATTTAAAATGGCGGATCCAAAATGGCGGTAAAAATTTGGTGTATATTTTTTAATTTATTGAAAATTAGTATACAAGGGTTTTTGGGATCGCTAATCTCGATTCTGAATCCAGAATTTCGAAATTCAAAATGGTGAATCCAAGATCAGATTGATTTTTTTTGTATTTTTGTTTTTTTTTGTTTTTTTTTCACTTTTATATTTTTATCTTCTCACCTTCAATTTTTTAATTATCTTAGCTTTCTATTCATTTCAATCTTTCATGAATGATACTTCAAAAAGCAATTTCTGTCTACTTGTAAACATAATGGTACGTTGCACGTACTACATGACCATTTAGTTCGCACATCTTTTGTTTTTGTACTGCAGTGAGCGCATCTCCTATAATTATCAATGGGTGTTGGCATATGAGCAGATAGAGAGCGTCTTTTTTCAACAGAAACTTGTGGTTTGTGAAGATTGGTTTGTGTAGGTTGTCGCTTTCTTCCTTTTTTAGTTGGAATTTTGTGAGAAACCAATCGATCCACTAAGAGTAGTCTGAACTTCTTCAATGTTATAGGATTATCAGCGTTTATTTTTGAAAATATGATGAATGAATTTGTAATAGTTAGATCAATGAAATGCCAGAATAATCTGTGCCACCACTTTTTGGACTTTCAATCTATTTTATATGTAGATAACAAACGATCAGCGTTATCGACAAATCCCATGTATTTGTTGTAATCAGAGCACATGACTGGACAATCTACCTGCACTCGTGTGCCATCTTTCTGTGTTCGATTTACTGTTGTGACTTCGGATGGATCATGGTAATTCGACAGGAAACAAACACCTTTCTTATCCATCCATTTTATCCAAGTAATACCAGTATCAGACGTTCGAAAATTGTATTGTCCATGTTTCATTTGTTTGTCAAGTATTACAGATTTAGGTAACCCAGTACGATTGGAACGTACAGTTACGCAAGCAAATATTTTGTCTTCTTTCAGCGAAATTAATAGATCGACACCAGTGAAGAAATTGTCAAAGTACACATGGTGATTTTTACCAACAAGTTCACGCGTCAAATCTTTGACAACTTGTGCTCCTAACTGTTTCTCAGAACTTTCGGTTTTGCCAGTATAAACTTGAAATTCACATACGTAACTGGACTCATCCGCACGAACCCAACATTTATATCCTCGTCTTATTGGTTTTGCTGGCAAGTATTGCTTCAGGCTACTTCGACCTTTGAATTTTATCGTGGATTCATCAATAGATTGATATTTGCTTGGTTTCCAGCAAGTTTTGAATGTTTCTTGAAGTCTATCCAGCAATGGTCTCAATTTATACAATTTATCATAATTAGGCTCACCTTTTTTAGGTTCTGTGCTGTTGTCGGACAAATGCAAATTACCTAATATGAATCCGAAACGAACAACCGGCATTAGCGAGCTTATATATGAACCCTTTAACTTTGGGTCACTCGACCAATAGTCGCGATAAGAAGGCAGTTTTTTTATTCCCATCAGAATATTAATTCCTAGAAAAATCAGTAACTCTTCTTTTTTGATCAATTGCTTTTCCTGAGTTTTCTCCTGTGTATATTTATTTGTTTGCTGAACTAGTAAATCCAGCATGTCGTCAGGAAAAAGACACAAAAAAATATCTAGTGGAGATTTTACGTTTTCGGGGATATTTGGTCCGAAATCAGCAGTAAATTGATCATCATCTCTATATTTTCCTTTTTTCTTCCATACTTCATTGCCAGAGCGTTCTCCTTGATCTTCATCTGAATCGCTGTCACCTTCATTCTCTTCAAGCTGATCTTCGTTTTCTACATTTATATCATCCTCCTCTTGGTCTGAATCAACAAGTCCATCTACTGACTCCGTGTCGCTAGGAATATCAGCGATTTCCATTTTGTATGAGATACGTTAATATTTGTAATTATAAAAAAACTCGACTACTTGATAAAAAAAATTTTTAATGCTACAGGATCGGTACAAGCTCTTACGAAAATTGCAACTCACAACAGATTTTAGTATATTATACTACAATGATTCGTACGAATCTATTTTATCGCTCTAAAATTGTTTTTCCATCGGTCTCCAATAGATAACTTGAAATGTTCGATGTGCTATATAAATGAAAGAATTTTTAACACTCGCTATATTTTTACTCTTATGTATACGTATAAAATTTCACGATTTTGAATTTCGAAATTCTGGATTCAGAATCGAGATTAGCGATCCCAAAAACCCTTGTATACTAATTTTCAATAAATTAAAAAATATACACCAAATTTTTGCCGCCATCTTGGATCCGCCATTTTAAATTTCAAAATTCTGATTTCAAAACCGTGATCAGCGATTCCAAAAACCCTTGTATACAAATTTTCAATGAAATAAAAAATATACATTAAATTTACGCCACCATCTTGGATCCGTCATTTTGAATTTCGGAATTCTGAGTTCAGAATCGTGATGAGCGATCCCAAAAACCCTTTTATACCAACTTTCAATCAAATAAAATATATACACCAAATTTTTGCCGCCATTTTGGATCCGCTATTTTGAATTTCGAAAATCTGAGTTCAGAATCGTGATCAACGATCTCAAAAATCCTTGTATACCAATTTTCAATAAAATAACAGAAAATAACTCAAATTTTTGCCGCCATCTTGGATCCGCCATTTTAAATTTTGAAATTCTGAGTTCAGAATCGTGATCAGCGATCCCAAAAACCCTTGTATACCAATTTATACGAAAACTAGTTTCTCTGAAAAATGTATGCCGCAAAGGGTTAACAGCCTGAGCTATCCCCGCTGCACCGCCAGCTAAAGATCCAAGAGTGCTGAGACCTGCAAAAACCGGAACGAGTGCAGGTAGAAAACCTCCTACTTTTGGGATTGGAAGTATTCGTGGTAAATTTATATTTTTCTTTCCACCAACACTTTTGATATTTTCACGTGCTGCGTTCAAAGCACTTTTAATAACAATTTTTGAGTCATTACTAGGAGTTATGGATTTCTTTGTCATACTGATTAATCTTTTCATACTTAAAGTCTTTCTCTTCTTGGCACGTTTTTTCGAAAACTTCTTCCTTTTCTTGAGATACTTCTTGCCGAGCCCCATTCCAAAGGTTGATTTTGCTTTCATGATATTTGTAACAGCGTATGCTGCAGCTTTTTCACCTAAAGTAGTGTCAGAACTACGTGCACGTGGCCAAGCTTTATTAGCTAACACTTTGTCTGCAGCGTTTCGTGCTTGAATATCTTTATTTTTAAAGTAGGCAATGTCGTGATCTTAATATGCAGCGTCTAAAGGATTAATGCCAGGGTCTCCACAAACCAATCGTTTATATAGCTTTGTTCCACGTCCACAATACTGATAACCAGGTATATGAACTTCAAAAAGTAAGTTATTTATCAAGTTGTTCACTAGCCCTCTACCCGTTTTCCTTTTCTTTTTTCTCTCATGGACGAGCATTGTTTGAGGCGTTTGATAATGAATGAACAAAACTTATATAGTTTATTTATTTACAACTTATATGTTACATTTGGTTTACATTTCTTAAATTTCTATTTGTGTCTCGTATCCAGTTTGTGTAGTTGATTATGTATGTGTTTTGTGTGTATGTGTGTGTGTGTGTGTGTGTGAGTGCGCGCGTGCGTGTGTGTGTGTGTTGTGTAAATATGTGCCTTTGTAGGTGTGTCTGCAACTCTTGTGTCTCTCTCTTCTGCTCCTGCCTGTTCCTCTTTACTTCTCATTTTTCTTCTGATTAATCTTCTCTTCCTCTTTCTCTCTCCAAGATCTGCCTTTTCCGCTCTTCTGTTTTCTTTTCAGCTTTTCCTTTATTACTTTCTTTTGCCTTTTCACCTTTGCCTTTCCTTTGCTTTTGCTCTCCTTCTTGCTAATCATTTCATCTATCTTTCTTCTTGTTAAGGCTTTGACACCTTTTTCTTGTTTCCTATTGCTCCCTCTGCCTTTCCTTTCCTCAACCTCACTTATTTTTCCTTAATATTTTATGATTTGCCTTCTAGTTTACCTTTTTCTTGCTCTTCTTCGATTCTTCTTCTTTTCCATTTTGCTCCATCCTCCAATACCTGCTTCCTCTCACTTGTGTAGTTGCTTTTACTTGTGTCTTGTGTGTGTGTATGCATGTGTATGTTTATGTTTGCGCGTATGTTTGTGTTTTGTGTATATGTGTGTGTATGTACGAGGTGTGATCAAAAAGTAAGGTGAATTTTTATTTTTCTCAAAAAATATTTATTTATTCATCAATTTTTATTTTATCTCCTTCAAAGTAATCCCCCTCGGATATAATGTACTTGTGCCAACGCTTTTTCCAATCCTCAAAGCATTTCAAAAAATCATTTTTTGTGATCTTGTTTAGTTCATCCTTCGATGCCGTCTTTATCTCCTCAATCGTGGCAAAACGCCGTCCTTTCATGGGCCTCTTCAGTTTTGGGAACAAGAAGAAGTCACAGGGGGTCAGATCTGGGGAATACGGTGCCTGTGGCATCGTTACTGTGTTGGTTTTAGCCAAAAATTCGTGCACAAGCAACGATGTGTGAGCAGGGGCGTTATCATGGTGCAAAAATCAATTTTTATTTTTCCACAAATTCGGACGTTTCTGGCGGATTGCTTCGCGCAAATTGCGCATAACTTGCAGGTAATATTCCTTATTTACTGTTCTACCCTGTGGCAAGAACTCATGATGCACCACGCCCCTGCAGTCAAAGAAAACTGTAAGCAAAACCTTTACATTTGATCGAACTTGGCGTGCTTTTTTTGGTCTTGGTGATCCAGAATGCCTCCAATGGGACGATTGAGTCTTAGTCTCGACGTCATAACCGTATACCCATGTTTCGTCACCTGTTATAACCCTGTTGAGTAAATCTGGAACATCGTTGACGTCATTCAGTAGCTCTTGGGCGATGCTAATGCGACGTTTCTTTTGGTCGAAATTGAGCAATTTCGGAACAAACTTCGCTGACACACGTCTCATGTCTAAAACACTCGTCAAAATTGATTGGCACGAACCAAATGAGATGCCAATATCATCAGCAATTTCTCTAATGGTAATTCGACGATTTCCCAACACTATTTTCTTCACTTCTTCAACATTCTCATCAGTTGTTGATGTGCTGGGGCGTCCAGAACGAGGTTCGTCGTCGGTGTCTTCTCGGCCTTCTTGGAAGAGTTTATACCACTTGTATACATTTTTTTGGCTTAAAGTAGACTCACCATATGCCACTTTCAGCATTTCAAGTGTTTTGGAACATTTGATTCCATTTTTCACACAAAATTTAATGCAAAATCCATGTTTTTAGACAGCAGCAAATCGTGGAGCACGCAAAACACTTGATGCCTCTCACAAACAAACCAAACATACTACAAAGCTAAAATTTGGAACGTATGTTCTAGACGAGTGTACCGACATAACCAAATAAAAAAGTCGAAGATCGAACGGAAGATCGAAGCGGGTAAGCCCGCTAAATTTCAATATTCACCTTACTTTTTGATCACACCTCGTATGTGTGTGTAGATGTGTCCGCGAGTCTTGCTTCTCTGTTTTCTGTTTCCGTCTCTCCTTAGGGTCTTGTAGCTTCGTCTTCTTGGTTTTCTTTTTCTTTCTTCTCTTCATTTCTTCTTCTTTTCCATTTTATCTCCATCATCCACGCTATCTTTTCTTTGCTTCCTATTATTATTTTTTCCCATTCTTCCCCTTCCTTTCTGCTTTTTTCACATTTTTCTACCATGTGCTTCCAGTTTTCTTCCTCTTTCATACACATTCTGCATCGCTTATTTTCTTCTTTTCCCAATACCTGCTTTCTCTCGTATCATTACCTAACCTAAACATTTCCCTTATTTGCAGGCCTTTTATTCTTCCCTCTCCTTGAATTTCCTTTAACCTATACCTTTTCATTTCTTCTTTCAGCTCTTTCCACTCGTTTATGTATCTTGATTTTTCTAGCTTTTCTTCTAATTCTTTTTCATCTTTTTTCTTCAGCTCATATCTTATTTCTTCCCAAAACTCTTCCCTCATTTCATCTCTCTCTTCTCTCTCTCTGTATATTTTACTTTTTTCCAGCCTTTCCTCTCTCTCCTCCTTCTTACCCTTTTTATCTTTTTCATTTCTTTCCCTTTTCTTTAATTCTCTCCATGCTTCTTTTCATATTAAGCCATCTCTTTCTTCTCTTATTTTGTTTTCATACTTCATTGCTCTTTCTAATGCTGTTTCTTTCATTTCTTGTCTTCCTGTTTCCCATCGTATTAGGTAACTTGGCGTGTTTCCATCTAATCCTAATACCCACATTATGTATTTTAGTTGTAGTCTCTCTATTTCCTCATATCTCTTCCATCCCCAGATTTCTGCTCCATACATAATCACGCTTTTCGCCAGAGCATCGAACAGGTTCATCCTTAGCTCCCAGTTTTCTCTAAATAGCCTTTCTCCTAGCCCCCATAACTTTCCAAACCCCATATTTATTTTCCCTTCTACCTTCTTTATCTGCTTTTTATTTCCGCTATTTCTGCTTATCACATATCCTAAGTAGTTGTATTCTTTTACCATCTCTATCTTCTCATCTTCCCATTCGAATTCTTCTTCCTTCCCCCTTCCTCCTCCTCTCCTGCATTTCATCATCTATGATTTTCCTACATTTAACTCTAACCGCCTTTCTTCCAGGTATCTTTTTAATTTTTTCATTCCACTTTCACTCTTTGCCATCATCACTATATCATCTGCGTATCCTAATGTCCATATTTTCTTCCTTCCTATCACTACCCCTCCTTCCTGCACCTGCTTGATCTTCACTTCCAGGTCGGCGAAGGCAAGATTAAATAGCGTAGTGCTCAAAGGGCACGCTTGCCTTACGCCTTTGTAAGTCTCAAACTCCCCGATTATTTCTCCTCCAACTTTTACGTTACTCCCTGTTTTCTTGTATATTTCTTCTATTCTTTTCCTAATTTTTCTATTTATCCCTTTCTCTTTCATTGTTTCCCATATTTTCTTCCTTTTTATTTTATCAAAAGCGGCTTTCATATCTGCAAAGAATACGAATAGTTTTCCTCCTTTTTCCCATATTTCCTTTCCTATTATTGTTTTTAATATAAAAATCGCGTCCATTGTTCCTCTTTTCTTCCTCAATCCCATCTGCGTATCACTTATCGTTTCTTTAGCTTCTAGTTCTCTTTCCAGCTTTTTTCTCAGTATTTCCGCATATATTTTATATCCCGTATCCATCAGCGTTATTCCTCTATAGTTTCCTACTTCTTCTTTCCTCCCTTTCTTATATATTGGTACTATTATTCCCTTCCTCCATTCTTCCGGATATCCTTCTCCGTTCCATATTCCATTTAAGCATTTTGTCATATCTTTTATCAAGCCTTCCGAGCCTTCCACCCACGCTTCATTTGCTACCATCTTCTCCTGTCGCCTTTTTCTTTTTCATTTTTCTTATTACCTCTTTTACTTCTCTTTCTTTGATTTCTTTACCTTCCTCTCCTTCGCTGTCTTCGGTTTCTTCCCCTTTAATTTCTTCCTGTTCTTTCTCTCCCAATTGTTCCTTGAAGTGCTTTATCCATTCTTCTTTTCCTATATTTTCGTCTAATCCAATTCTTTTCTTCCTATTGCCATTCATTTTATCCCAGAATTTTCTTCTCGTCTTATCTGTTCTTATTTCTTCTGCCACTCTTTTCCCTTCATCTTCTTTTGCTTTTCTTATTTCCTCTCTGAATTCTCTCTTTGCTTCTAGGTATTTGCCTCTGTCTCCTTCCCCTTTTCTTACCTTATTTAACTCTGCCATCACCCTGTCCCTTTTTGCCTTACATTCTTTTCTCCACCAGCTTTTTTTTTATCCTTTTTTTTTCCTTATCTTCTTTTTTACAACTGCGTTCTTCACTCTATTTTTTATATCTTTCCATTTATCTGTTCCCTCTATTACGTCTATCCATCTCTGATACTCCCTTATACCTTCTTCTCTCCAGTCGTCTATCATTCTTTCTTCCTCTTCTTTTCTTTCTTCCGCTATTTTGTCTCCCAGTTCCACCTCTATTGGTAAGTGGTCCGACTTTACCCTCTCCTTTATTTGAACCTTTTTTATCGCCTCATCACCTTCCTCGTTACCTACTACATAGTCTATCGTTGACATTCCTCTCGCTCCTATATATGTTATTTCTCCCTCTTCATCTCCTTCTTTTCACCCATTCGTTATCACTAAGCCCATTTCTCCTAGCCATTTTATCATTTCTTGTCCCTCTGCGTTTAACACTTTATCCTTGGCCTTAATTTCTTCTAGGTTTTCTTCTGTCTCCCATTCCCTTCCTTCGTTTCCTGTTCTGCGTTGAAGTCTCCTCCTATAATTATTGTTTTTCCTCTATTCTCCTCTATCTCTTCACTTAGGTATTCATAGTTTTCCTTCTTCTCATGTTGCATATACACCGATGCTATGTATTCCCTCCCTCCGATCTTTATTTCTCCTACTATTACCTCACTTGTCCTTTCTTTCTTCCATTCTACCTTATTCATCCCTTTCCTGTCTCTTACCGCCATTATTCCTCCCCCTATTTCTCTCCCCCTTCTTCCTTTTCTTCTTGAGTCCCTCCACTCTATGCTGTACCCTTTCAGTTGTTTCTCCACAACAGTTCTTGCCCCTTGCCTCTTCACCCAGGTTTCCGTTAGCCCTATTATCTCGAATTCCCTAACATATTCCCAGTCGTCTTCCTCCATGCTCCTCACCCCTGCTACGTTCCAGAATAAAATTTTTACTGCCTTTCTCCCCTCTCTCTCCCTTCTCTTCTCTCTCTTTCTTTTATCCCTATTGTTTTCGAAACCCTTCCACCCCCTTTCCTACCATTTTTCCCTCTCTCTCGCTCCACCACCATTCTTCTTTCTCTGATTTCACCCCGTTATGCCACATCTTTACCTCTTTACCTTTACTTCTTATTTCTTTCGCTTTCCTTCTTACTTCCTCTCTTATCCTTCTCTGCTTCCACGTCCAGTCCTGATCTATGTATATCTTTTTCTGTGCCAGATTCTTTTTCTTCTTCATAATTCCTATCATTATTGCCTACTTCTGTTCTTCTTTGCTTCTTGTTTCCTCCTTCTACGCTTTCTTTTAGTTTCACGCACTTCTCTTCCAACTGGTTCATCCTCTCTCCCCATTTTTCTTGCAGTTTCTTTTCTCTACGTTCTGCTTTTTCCCTTTCTTCTTTCGTCTCTTTCTTTCTTTCTTCTCTCTCTCTCTCTCTCTCTCTTGTTTTTTCCTAACTTTTCCTATTTCCTTCTCCTACCTTTCTTCTCTTCTTTTCCCCTCTGCCTCCATTCTTTCCATTTTTCCCATTATTTCTTTAAACATTTCTGTCCATTCTTTCCTTTTCTCCTCCCATACCTCTCTTAATTCCCTTATATCTGTCCGTATCTTTTCCATTATTTCTTCTGCACCACTACTTTTTCCCACTTCTCTTAACGTGTTGTCCAATCCTTCTCCCCCCTCCCCATCCATCTCGCTTCCCTCGCTTTCACTCTTGCATCTCTTTGCCTCTCTCATTTCTCCTCTATTATTCTCCCTCAGCCCCTCCCCGCTTTCTCTCCCTCTCACCACCTTTACTCTTTTCTTCTTTTCCTCCTCTGGGCCTTTCTTATCCAACCTTCCACCTTTATCTCTTAATTTTTCTGTTGTCACAAATCTTTCCATCCTATCCCGTACGCCTTAATTCGACTCTCTATAACTACCCATGATCCCACCTTTATTCCCTGTCTTACCTTTTCTGTCTCTGCCTTTACTTCTTACCGCCCCTCCTCTCTGCCTGCCTTTCCCGCTTTCTGATTTTCTCTCTTAACCTCAACTTTTATTTTTTTCTTTATTCCTTTCTCTCTGCTTTTTCCTGCTCTTCTCCAGGCCTCTCTATCTCTTCTCCACTCCTCCTCCACCTCCACGCTCTTTTCACCTCTATTTCTCTCCTCAAACACTTTTCCTCTTTGACTTTATCACCAAAACTCGCGCTTACATCCAAGACACGTCCACACTCCCCTCGAGTGAAATCTAACCTCTCAACAAAACTTATATATATATAAACTCTTTTATAGTAAAATTTATCAGTTTTAATTCAGAGTTTGATGTAAAATGGATATAAAGGAGCAGTCTCTGAAGTTTCCCGTGATAAATTTTGACTCTTTGACAGAAAAAATGGAAAGAAATCGAAAAAGCATGTAGATATATTGCCAGAAAGCATACATGCAGTATGTTGTGGTGCGTCTAATTGTGGAAAAACAAATGCGCTTCTATTTCTTTTAACCCATCCTAATGGTTTGAAGTTTGAAAATATTTATATATATTCTAAGTCGCTGAAGCAACCGAAATATAAATTTCTTGAGCAACTTCTTGAACCCATAAAAGGTGTTGAATACTTACCTTTCAGCGAGCATGATCTTGTTGTATCACCAGAGGAAGCACGACCAAACTCTATCATGATTTCTGATGATATTGCATGTGAGAAACAAGATAATGTGAAAGCATTTTACTGTATGGGAAGACATAGAAACGTTGATTGTTTTTACTTGTGTCAGTCATATGCTCAAGTACGTAAACACTTAGTGAGAGACAACGTGAATTTTTTAATAGTTTTTCCACAAGATGATATGAATTTAAGACACATCTATAATGATCATGTAAATACTGATGTCATATCAAAGTTTCAAAGATATTTGTTCTTCATGTTGGAAAGAAGATTATTGCTTTCTTGTGATAGATAAAGATCGAAAAATAGATGCTGGTAGATTTAGAAAAGGTTTTGATAAGTTTATTATAAATGCAAATAACTCAACATAAAACTGGTATAGATCAACTGGATTGCAAGTAGACAACATGGTTGATTTAAGTTAACAGATTGGTGTTCTTCGTCAGGTGGAAAAAGCTCGTAAAGCAATACAACAGAAATATAATTTATCGAAGTCTGACAGATTAGAAACTGAAAAATTTGTTAAAGAAACTTTTAAACCTATGATTGAACCACTTGAAAAGTTGGTTGATGAAACAAAACTTACTCAGCAGAAAAAATAAAAAACTGTTGCAACTTAAAAAAGAAGAAAAAGAAGATAACGATGAAAAAGTTAACTATGATGTAGAACAATTGTTTGAAAAGGAAAAAAAATCTTTAGAAAAGTTATCAGATGAAGATGGATTGGATGAAGCATCGAATGCTTATTAACTTCAGGAAAATGATGATATTGTTGAATTTTACAAGAAAATGAATGCGCATAAAAAGTATTATAAACCTGAAGAGGATATACGTTATTAAACAAGCAAAAAATTCCGAGATATTATTTCTAAGTTGATTAAAGACACACCAGTTAACTCACCATTTCACCGAGGATTTTCTTTGAAGTCACCGTATAAAATTTCACAACTTGATAATCATACTGATTATGTATATTGGGATGATCCCAATGAGCTTGTAGAACGTCTTAGATTATTAATTGCTGAAACATCAGCTGGTAATCAAAATCATGTGAATGAAATTCAGTCTATAATCGAAGAATTGAGAGAGGCTGAAATAATATATTAGTAGTGTTAGTTAGCTTTCAAGCTCATTATCGTTATGACCATTGATCTTTTTGGACGTCATTTAAAATCATTGTCCACAGATATCACTCGCGGTCCACTTGGCTTCGGATTCAACTGAATTCAAGATTAAGTGCTATTGAACAAGAACTTTTGAGTTTGAAGAAAAATGAACAACAAGTATAAAACAGTTGTAGATGAGCTTCATAAGCCAGCTCGTCGTAATTGTTTAAGAAGATCATTTGATATTCGTGATATTGATGAGACATGGCAAATCGATCTTGTTGAAATGATACCATATGAACGAGAGAATAAAAGTTATAAGTACATCTTGTGTGCTATTGACAGCTTTTCTAAGTATGCTTGGTGTCTTGCAGTCAAACAAAAAACTGGAAAAGATGTTGCAAAGGCTATGGAATCTATATTTGTGAAAGGACGAGTGCCAAAGAAGATATGTCTCGACAGAGGTCGTGAATTTTATAATAAAGATTTCGAAAGTTTAATGACCAAACATAACATCCATATATACTCTACATACAGTAAATTGAAAACGTCGATTTGTGAACGATTTAATAGAACTCTAAAAAATAAGATGTGGAAAAAGTTCTCGCTGAATGGTAATTATAAGTGATTGGATATACTATCTGATCTAGTTTCACAATACAATAATTCTAAACATCGAATAATTGGAATGAATCCCAGTGAAGTGACTGTAGCCAAAGTACCAGATATATTGAATCGATTGTCTTTGAAAAAACATCGACCTCTAACAAAACGTGCAAAATTTAAAGTTGATGATAAAGTACGAGTCAGCAAAAGTAAGCAGATTTTTGAGAAAGGTTATACACCCAATTGGTCAACAGAAATTTTCACAATTGATAGAGTTATGAAAACAGTTCCATTTACCTACCGTTTGAAAGATTACACAGGCCCACAAAAAAAAATGAACTTGGATGTCCATCAACAAAACCCATGTACTCCTACGTATTTTTGCGCGCTGAGTCCGAATCTGGCATTCGTTTAACCTCAGCACGTCGGGTTCAAGGGCATTTGAAGGTCACATTGCAGAAATCAGCAATAACTAATACAAGACATCTGTCTGTTAAGTTTTTGGGGTCGCTGAGTTTAAATCCGGTATTTGTTTTTCTCCATGAGGTAAGTTTGAAGGTTAGTTCAAGGTCAAAGCTGTTTACTCTAGGAAAAATGAATTTTTGACTGCAGATTCTGAAAGAGCGGGAAATTTTACGTCCAGATACATATTCAATTTTTTTTTAATATAACCCTCAAGGTCATGTGAAGGTCACTTAATCTTGTTGGATGGAGGATTCGTATGACAATAAGATAATGGAATTTCATGGGGCAAACTACCATGTCGTTATGTTTTCAGGGTCGCCGAATCCAAATTCGCGGTGTTCGTTTGTCTCCATCAGGCCGCATTGAAGGTCGTTTGAAGGTCAAATCCTCGACAATTAGTGAAATCGAGTCAAGTTATCATTCTAACATATTTTTTGAGCATCTGAACCCAAATATAAAGACCGCTTAATACCTCAGGGTCAAAATCAAGGTCATCCCAAGGTCAAATATACATTTTTTCATTAAAAAAAGAAAATTTTGACCACAGATTCAGAGAAAATGGAAAATCTTACATCTAGCTGTGATCGTTACTTATTTTTTTGATCACACTCCCGAAATAATCGTGTGCCGCAACCCAGGGTACCTCCACGTGGTGACGGCGGAAAACGGCTTTTTTTTTGGCTTTTTGTTTTCCGGCAAAACCCTGGGGTGAAGGCATGATGCCGTCATGGTTGGCACACGAAGAGGTACGATGCAGGGTTTCGGATGCCCAGTATCGGCGATTGGTCAGGATGAGCAAACAGGTCCGCAATCGTCGTCATCATGCGACTGCAGCTCTACAGTGGTTGGAAACTTGGTCTCTGTAGAGTACAACAATACAAGAATACGCTCTAATTCTCATAGTTGTAAGCAAAAAGTGAATTCCTTTTGCTATGTGTGTGGCAAATACTTTTTGAAAAAGTCGGATCTTCGCAAATTCACAGATGATTTGAAACTAGTATACGATGAGTGTTTCGGTTGTAAAGTCACTGATGGTGAGCAAGATTGGCTGCCACAATTGATATGCAATAGCTGTAGGCTGATGTTTAGCCGGTACAAAAAGGACAAAACTCCATTAAAATTTGTCAAACCTATGGTTTGGAGTGAGCCAGAAAATGTAGAGAATTGTTATTTTTGTATGACAAAAATTATAGGTTTTAACTCATCTAATGTCCACAAAATTGTATACGCGAGTGTGTCTCGTGTAATCAAGCCGTTTATAGCTCCAACAGAAGAAAGAGATACAGATGTAGAAAGTGACCTTTCTTCTGCACTTACTGAATTAGAGATTTCTAGTTCTGATGAGGCCGAGAGTGAAAGAGAAGAAACGGACGAGAGTAATGACGAGTATGTGCCATCTGGATCACAAACAAAGATAAAAGGAGAATTTGATCAGAAAGAACTTAATGACCTAGTTAGAGAGTTAGGCTTATCAAAGGAGGGAGCAGAGTTGCTTGCTTCGAGGTTGAAGGAAAAAAATTTACTGGCGAAAGGTACTAAATGTTCTTACTATCGGAATAGAGAAAAAGACTTCAGAAAATATTTCTCTACGGAGAATGATCTCGTATTTTGCAACAATGTTAAGGATCTGATGAACGAATTTAAGAAGGATGTTTATAAATCTGAGGAATGGAGATTATTTCTGGATTCTTCTAAGCGAAGCCTGAAGGCTGTATTATTACATAACACTAATAAATATTCTGCAATACCTCTGGCCCATTCGGTTACCCTGAAAGAAGATTACAAAAATGTTGAGTTGGTATTAAATAAAATACAGTACAAGAAACACAACTGGCTAATCTGTGGTGATCTCAAGATTCTTACCATCATGCTAGGTCAGCAATCAGGCTTCACAAAGTTTCCATGTTTCTTATGTATGTGGGATAGCAGGGATCGTAAGAATCATTATGTAAAAGCAGAATGGCCTGATAGATCAACGTTCGAACCCCGTAAGGATAACATCATTAACAAGCCATTAGTAGAGCCATCCAAGGTCCTTCTTCCTCCTCTCCATATTAAACTTGGTTTAATAAAACAATTCGTTAAAGCGTTGAATAAAGAAGGGCTATGTTTCTTATACCTGGGAACAAAATTTCCAAGAGTATCTGACGCTAAATTGAAAGAAGGTATATTTGACGGTCCCCAAATCCGCACATTGTTAAAGGATGAAGCATTCATAGACAAGATGGACGATAAAGAGAAAGCAGCATGGATTAGCTTCAAGGATGTAGTGGAAAATTTCTTAGGGAATCACAAGAGCGAGAACTACAAAAAACTAGTTGAAGACTTACTTAAAAATTACAATAGTTTGGGTTGCTTGATGAATTACAAGCTACACTTTCTTCATTCACACTTAGACTACTTTCCACAAAATCTTGGAGATTATAGCGAAGAACAAGGGGAACGGTTTCACCAAGATATTAAAGTAATGGAACAGCGATACCAGGGCCGGTGGGACATAAATATGATAGCGGACTTTTGTTGGACATTGAAAAGAGAACATATTATCGACGGAAAGAAACGAAAGCGGAATCCCCTACATAGATCATTCGAAGATAAAAGAACAAGAAAAAAAAGAAAATCATGAGTTTTGTAATACATGATACCCATGTCTCCATATGTGGCTGTTTGTCATGCGACGATTAGTCAGCTTCAGTATTTTTCTCAAATACTAATTTATGGCACATAATTCACTAATATGTGAAATTTTCTATTTTTCATGCAACTGTGGTCAAAATTTCCTTTTTTTAATAAAAAAAATGTTTATTTGACCTTGGGATGACCTTGATTTTGACCCTGAGGTATTAAGCGGTCTTTATATTTGGGTTCAGATGCTCAAAAAATATGTTAGAATGATAACTTGACTCGATTTCACTCATTGTCGAGGATTTGACCTTTAAACGACCTTCAATGCGGCCTGATGGAGACAAACGAACACCGCGGATTTGGATTCGGCGACCCTGAAAACATAACGACATGGTAGTTTGCCCCATGAAATTCCATTATCTTATTGTCATACGAATCCTCCATCCAACAAGATTAAGTGACCTTCACATGACCTTGAGGGTTATATTAAAAAAAATTGAATATGTATCTGGACGTAAAATTTCCCGCTCTTTCAGAATCTGCAGTCAAAAATTCATTTTTCCTAGAGTAAACAGCTTTGACCTTGAACTAACCTTCAAACTTACCTCATGGAGAAAAACAAATACCGGATTTAAACTCAGTGACCCCAAAAACTTAACAGACAGATGTCTTGTATTAGTTATTGCTGATTTCTGCAATGTGACCTTCAAATGCCCTTGAACCCGACGTGCTGAGGTTAAACGAATGCCAGATTCGGACTCAGCGCGCAAAAATACGTAGGAGTACATGGGTTTTGTCGATGGACATCCAAGTTCATTTTTTTTTGTGGGCCTGTGTTATCAAGACAAACCTATTACTGGCGGATTTTATGAAGAAGAATTACATAGAACAAAATATCCAGATATTTATTTGATAGAAAAAGTTATAAGAAAACGTGGTGATCATTATTATGTTAAATGGTTGGGATTTGATGAATCTCATAATAGTTATGTTTACAAAGATGATATGTGAATAGCAAATGAATAAAATATTATAAAATATATATTTCATGTTTCTTTATTTCAAATTCCTTACATTTCTGTAACAGTATTGATGTAATAATTTCACTCAAACGATGAATTCTCATTTTTAAATGTTCTCTATCGCAAGCCATCCGCATCCATTCTCCTTGTCGAGTAGTTCGATGTGCATATGCCCACGTAACCATCTCATATATTTGAATTTTTTCTTAAAAACGTACAGACTTGTATGGTTTTTCTCTGAAATTAAATAACACTGATTGAATATAAATATATATCTGTTCTATGTTTTAAAAATATAAATATACAACTTACTCAATTTTGTAATGTCCATGTGCTAATGTATCGGTACTGTTGAAATTAGATGTCTCTTGTCATCATAAGGACTCAACGCAATCTTTCTCTGTCAAATAGTTTCAACATTGTGCAGTTTAGATCTGATCATACATTGCTCTCTTTTATGAATACTTAAATTTTTCAAACAGTCCAAATAATGATCAAAGTCAATAGTTTTCTTGACAACAGAAGCCTTCACACCTTTAACCTGTTTTGAAGCATCAACACCATTTACACGAGTACAGTACATTTTACTCCTCAAGCCAATAAATTCTGTTAGTATATTTTCATTACACTCATCCTTCATTAATCCAACAAACTTCTTATTGACTCTTGGCATATTGAATACGTTTTCAGCAGGATAGTCAGAAGTGTCAAAATAATTGATGTTAGTTTTGATATCAGTATAAAAATTCAGACACTTTACCAAGTGTATAAAACTATCAGTATCCATATAGAGGAGTTTACAATTTTGTCCATACATCTTTTTCATATAATCATAATGAAAGCTGTACATTAATATTTTGGATACGTCTAATACTGTAAGACCAATATAAATGGGTTTATTCAAGTATACTTGAGTTTTACGCAACTGAATCGCTGTCAAGTTTTCATAAAAAATTGATCTACTGTGAAAGTTAGGTTTTGAAACAAAAGCTTCCACACCGTACCGTCCATCCCACTTTGTTAAAAGTTTGACATCAACATGTTTGCGAACGTTTTCCATAGTTTTACCATATATACTATTATTCATGAGTTTAAAAAGATTTTTCTGAAACTCATTTTAAGCTTTCGCTCTCATTGAACTGTTCAAGTCGATGTATGATTTTAGCCACGCCGATTGCTCAAATTTCAATACTCTATGAATTTTTATAAGCTCGATTCCATGTTTAACAGCTTGCTTGAGAACTCGATAATGTATCACATAATTTTTCTCATTCATGAGAGTAGCACATAATTTTTCATGCTTGGAACCAGGTTGTTTTATGTGCTCTGGGCAGAATGGCAAGTCATTATGCTCATCATGAATTGATTGCGGATAATCTAAATCAACTTCCAAAATATAACCGGTTTGAGCGTCATCAGCAACTTGTAAAAAGTCGCTGTTGACAAAATTTTCTTCCCATTCAATATTGTCTCGTGGCAAATATTGCGTCATTGCATAACCGATAAATTATTAGCATCTAAGTAAGAAAGATACTCCTCTTCCCTGCTACTATCAAATTTTTCTTTCATACGAAGTCTGTCCGGAAAGTATAGGGCCTACATTTATATCTTTGCGCCATAGTGTTCGAGCGACCTCTACCAGACAGAAACGTGAGCAGTAAAGCCTCACGAATCTATTGGTTATTTACAAATCACCTCGAATACCTGATTATGTGAACAAATGCATATCTATATCCGTCAAAAGTCTTAATGATACCTTTGTAAACTTGAGCATTGCATCCCAGGAAAAGCCTGGAGTTGTGTAATAATGGGCTGGATCAAGATCATACGCTGATAGACACAGTTCACGGAATTGTTCAAAAACTTCTGTGAGTAATGGAATGTCAATTTTCATGTACAAATCACAATATTCACCCAAAGTTTTTATGTTGAATGCATTCGAAACTTTGAGTGCATGATCATAGTCAGTATCCTGATATTTCAGAATCATTAAGACTACTGAAAAATTAATTTTTTTCCGGTAGTCGATCTTCTTCGAGTTTTTCCCAGCTATCGATATATTCATACGGAAGTACTCCTTTACGTGTCAACAAATTGATTTTTTCTTGATCATGATTGTGAAATTCAGAGTTCATAATTTTATAATCATTCAAATAAGAAGCTAGTTTGTCAAGCGATGAAGCCATAAACTTAAATGAATCAATAAATCGTAGTTTGATTCCAGTATCTGCGACAGTCTTTGTGAATGCGATATACTTCTCTTTTGTTAACGGTAAAATTTCAATGTGTTCAAAAAAGTGATTAGATATATCACGTAAGATAAAATGAACATCATAACCACTGAGATTGTGAAAAACTACAGGCACTACATGAGAATCTCGATAGTTCAGATTACAACTTTGATGAGCTGCACCTCGATATTTTTTTGTCAAGTGAGAATGATCACGAACTTTCGTTGAAAAATTCATTGGTATTTCATAGATATGACATATATTTGATGTTTGGAATTCATCAATTTCCTGCAGTGTTAGTTCATCTATAGGTTTCGGATGATTGTATATGTTTTTGATGTAATAAGCTATATTTTTTAACTCTTCTGCAAACCATTTTGATGGCTTTGGTCCGCGATAAGATTTATATCTTGATAAAATGTCATCATAGCTACATTTTAAGTAATAGCCTACACTAAACATTTCATGATGTTGAGTTGTGACAGTGTTTTTATCAATGTCTTGCTGGTCAACATTTGTTTTCTTCAATAAACATTCACAATCTCCATAGATAATAAATAGTGATTTTAATTTGAATCCATAGTTTTTGAATTCAATCACATCTTGACCTTTTTTTGGCATCTGTACTCTACACGTATTTATTTCTTGACACTTCGTATCATGTGCAATAAGTTTTTCTGCAGTATTAAAATAATGCAAACATCGATCACAAATATTTTTTTATTTTTACTACATGACAAACTACTTCCTACTAATTTTGTAAGGTCTTTTATGAACACATAGTGATAATTATTTGAAATTATTTCATCATCATCACAAACACTTTGGTCAATTAGCAAAAGGTTCACATGGTGTGATTTTTTATTTTCTGCATTATAAAGGGGAACAATTCTTTGGCCTTCTAAACCAAACACATTGACTGATATCATGCTGTTTAATTTTTCAAATTTGTTTATTTGATTCAAGGAGACTGGAAATGATATTCCATCCAAAATCAGTTTATTCTCATGTGATATATAGTGATTTATTCTTTGAGGGTGATCTGTATATGAAATTTATAACGGGGTGTATATTTGCCCGCGTTATTTCGCGAGAGATCAATAATTATTTTATATGGCTCGATGCGGGCGTACAGCAACCGCGCGAGACTATGCCCGGATACTTAGTTACGCCTTAAGGCCCCGCGGGAGCGTCGTGGACACAGCAGCTAATCTCTAAGTAAATTCACTGACGGAAAAGCGTGTAAAGTTGTAGAGTTAGGTGTAAATAAGAAAATAGGTTACGTAAAGTAAATAATATTTATACAGCTTATAAGTTTACAAAGAAAGCAGTGCGGCGATAAAGAGAGAGAGAGTGGCTAGCTAACGAGAGAGAGGCAAGGTACGCAAGTAGGTACTTACAAGTGCGCGCGGGGCCACTGATGAGCCTTGATAAATACTTGAATACAGGGGAAACGATCAACTAGTTCGCACTAGAATAGTCCCACACACTATATTGCAGCACTGCGCACTATCTACAGTAGGAAGCCTCTCTTCTCTGCAGCCGCTGGGCCAAACCAAAACGTCTATGTGAAGAAAGGCAATATCTCTATTTCTTTGTGAAAGCCGACCGGCAGGAGCACGTGTGTTTTCGGCCGCGATCCTCAAACTAATGTCGCGGGAGCGTTCCCCCACTCTCTCTCCTCTACTCTGTCGAACCTAAGTCGGTTCCTGTCGCGCGCCCGTCTCTCTCTTACCTCGCACGCTGTTGTCTGCTGCGACTGCCACTTCTAGGCTTCGTACATATAGTTACATGAGTTGATTTAAACATAAATATATAAGTATATATATATATATATATATATAAGAGTGGTTGTTAGAGAGAGAGAGACATAACGAGTGATTTACCACACGTTATAAATTTTACATATGGCTGCTAAGATTGACCATACAAAACATTTTTTATCACTATTTTCCACATTTATGCATGCATGCTTATTTCTCAAAAATTTTAGTAAAGGTATATAAGAGCTTCCACTACGCATTGGATTGAATTTATTGATATTAATCTGAAGATTGATAATAGAATCCAAAGACCATCCGGACTCGTTACTTTCAAATGTCTCTACTTCTATTAGCAATGAACTTTTGATATTATCATTGAACTATTGCTTGAGAGGGGTTGAAACATACATTTTAATATTTTGCGTAGTGAAGTTCTTTGTGTTGTAAGTCTTTTCCAACTCATCTTGTTTACTCGAATATTTCCAAAATATGCATGAAAGCACATCGTTAACTTTACAAACATTATGTTTATTTAAAAACATTTTAACATTACTTACAAACAAACTGCATGCATCTTTCAAAAATGATTCTATATCAATGTGCTGAATGTTAGCTATAATGTTAGTTTTCAAACGATTTTCGAAAGCACTATCCAAATTAACCCATTGTACACGATTTTTTATGCTACTACCCAAACCTGATCCATGAACTTTACAATTTTCTAACAGTAAGTTAATGCATTCAAGTTTGCCAACAGTACCAAAAAGTGATTGCTTTTGCTGCACGCTAAGTGATGATTGCTTTAAAATTTTATTCAACGTTCGCAAAGAAAAAATACATTGTTTTTTCATCTCTCTATAAGATTCTCATCACGTATATTTTTTAAAATAATAAGGTTTGTAGCTTCTTCAATCGCATGAAAATGTTCCAAACAATCATTTAAGATTTCCATTCTTATGGTATGCGCATGAATGTAGCAGAGATTAATCACGAATGAGCCACCACCGATGTGGACTGTCATATACATGTATGTGTATCAGTCCTGTTCACAGCTGCTTGATCCAGAAATATATAATTCCTCCTCACACTCATCACAAATCGAAGGCTCAACCAAATCTTCATCAGACGACTCTTCAAATATGTCATCATCCGAAAAATATTTTAAGTCTTCATCCATTGGACTTTGAATATAATTATCATAAGCTTTATTGATCAATTAATCATCCTCACTAAACATTTCTTCGTTTGATTCTATCGCAAACTCCAAAAGCAATTCTGCTAATGGTCGATTATGTGGAATTTCCTTTTCACTAATGTCTTATGCATGTTTTGGGTAGCACATTGTGAAAGAATGATTTCATTATCACTAGCAGTTTCTTTTATATACACATATTTTAAAAGGGTGGGGGGATATCGCGATGTGCTATCAAATTTGAGAATTGTCCGATTTGCCGTGTGAAAATAATAGCTATATTTGAAGCTTATCTTTCATAATTAAAAAAAATGTATTTAAAAAAGACAAAATTATCACAACTTATTTACTATTTCATTTTATTATAAAATCAGTATAAAAACATACACAATTATCACAACTTAATCTAGTCATTTATTTGGTTCAAAAGTTAAAAACTCAGTTACTTCGAGAATCTTGCACCCTCAAGTTCATGAAGTCTCGATCGTTTTGTGCTGACAGATGAGCATGAACTCCAGCGTTTTCGATTCAGATTTAACTGAGGGATGGTGTTTGGTTGTGTATGTGTTTTTATGTCATCATTGGAACTATTAGAAGAGGAAGAAGTGGTTGAGGATGAGGAATCAGAAGTCGTACTAATGATTGATTTTGAACGTGGAGGAGGTTTTCGCTTTCTAGTTCTTGGTCTCGATTTATGTGTACTTTTAGCGTCTGATTCTTTATCTAGTTTGTTATTGTTCACGTCTCGTGTTATTTTAATGTCACTAATTATTTTTGAATGTCCCTTGCTAGTATCGTTTGTTTGTCTATAGAGTTCTGTACGTTTTTTATCAGTCTTGTCATTTGTTAAGTTTTTGTTTGATTTATCTTTTTCATCCGTCTTGTCATTGAGTTTTTGTTTGATATATGTTTTGTTTTATCTGTTTTCTTACTTGTTGAGTTTTTCTTTTAATTGTGAATATTTTTTTGTATGAGTAAATGTGAATCTGTGTTTGATGTGTTTGTACATTTTTTTACTATTTTATTTTGTGATCCAGACTTTTTAGGGATGCGAGGTACAAGGGCCATACGATTATTTGGAACTTATGGTTACAACTCCTCAACTGTTTTTATATCACAGCTCTGAAAAAAAATTTTTTGATAAATAATTGAGAAAGTATTATACAGGGTGGACCATTTTAAGTGAGCCAGTACGTTTTCTCGGAAACTAGTGGGGATAGCGAAAAATGTTTCAAACAAAAGTTATCCAACTTGGAGGGGGACATACCCTCATGACCTTGCCTGTGTCCTTGGATGTAAGGTTCAAGGTCATTTCAAGGTCAACTTTGTTTTCTTAAACGGGACCCCCTATTTTTGACCCTGGATTTGGAAAGAACGGGAAATTCTACGTTCAGATGACCTATTATACGTGGGGTCTGGGGTGACCCTCAAGGTTATTTAAAGGTCATTTTTATTTTTTTACGAGTGTAAGATTTACGAAAAATAGTTTCATACAAAAGTTGTTCAACTTGAGGACATACCCTTATGACCTTGCCTGTGACCTTGGAGGTCAGGTTCAAGATTATTTCAAGGTCAACTTTGTTTTTTTAAACGGGGCCCCTCATTTTGACCCCGGATTCGGAAAGACCGGAAATTCTACTCAACGTCTTGTTTAGCCATCACGTGTGCGGTCTATGTTGCCCTTTTTATTCATGGTCGTAATGTAATGAAGAAGATAAGTGATTAAAGTATTTTAGATTTACTATTTATTTACCAAATTAATCAATTGTTAATTACATGTGAAATATTTTACAGTATGTGTCAAAGACATTTCCTTCTCCTTGAATGCATAATTCAATTCTACGATGAAAATTATCTACTGTCCTTAGTAGTACATCCTGCGGTATGTTCTGACATGCGATCCTGATCCTATCCATCATGTCTTCTCGGGTAGTTGGTTGTTCTTGATAAACGACATTCTTCAAGTATCCCCATAAGTAAAAGTCAGGAGATGTCAAGTCGGGAGATCGTGGTGGCCATGCAACTAGTCCACCGCGACCGATCCATCTACCATTGAATCTGTTGTATAGGTAAGCTCTAACATTTCTGTGGAAATGCGCAGGAGCTCCATCTAACTGCATCCACATTCTCAGTCTTGTTTGGAGGTCAACTTCTTCCAGTAGTGCATCTACTTCATTTTGTAAAAATCGAGAAAAGTTTTCCCCATTGACATTTCCCTCAAAAAAGTAAGATCCAATCACATGTCCTTTGATAATGCCACACCACACGTTGACGCTCCAACGATGCTGATGATCTATGTGTCGATGCCAATGAGGATTTTCAGCTGACCAATAATGACAATTGTGCCTGTTGAGCTCCCCATTATTTTTGAATGTAGCTTCGTCAAAGAACATGACATTACGGAAAAAAGTTCTGTCGGTTTGAATCATTTCTCTTGCCCAACGACAAAACTCCAATCGTCTTTCCATGTCATCTGGTGTGATGACTTGAGTGAGAGTGATGTGATATGGTCGGAATTTTTGTCTTCTCAAAATTCTCAAGACAGTTTGTTTTGGTATGCCAGTTTCTCTTTGAATTTGTAATGTACTAATATGAGGATTGTCATGAATAATTGCCAATATCACAAGCACGCGAACATCATTCTCATCGTAAGTATGATGTCTTCGCGTACGAAATAAATGTTCTTGTTGACCTTTCACATGAACCCTTCGAATGGTGTTACGATTAGGGTGTTTTCGGTACGGGAAACGTTCTTGATAAAGTCTTGCAGCTCTACGATAATTCCCTCCGGCTAGACCAAGAATAATAATCATGTCAACACGTTCACGCGCAGTATAATCCGGCATACTCCGAAACAAAAGGCTTTTGATTTAATTTTTAATAAAAATTTGTAACAAAAAAATTCTCTTCAATGAACACAAAATCTTTATTCAGTGAAATAAACGAATAAACTAAGCTGCTGTAACAAAAAATAATTTTTGTTTTGGGAGAATGAAGAGATTCGATAAGCCAAACCATACAATGACAGATGGATGATTAAGCTAGAAAAGCATACGGCCTTGCGCTAGCATACGATAAAAGGGGCGAATCAACGCTTTCCGAATCCGGGGTCAAAATGAGAGGCCCCGTTTAAAAAAACAAAGTTGACCTTGAAATAATCTTGAACCTGACCTCCAAGGTCACAGGCAAGGTCATAAGGGTATGTCCTCAAGTTGAGCAACTTTTGTATGAAACTATTTTTCGTAAATCTTACACTCGTAAAAAAATAAAAATGACCTTCAAAAAACCTTGAGGATCACCCCAGACCCCACGTATAATAGATCATCTGAACGTAGAATTTCCCGTTCTTTCCAAATCCAGGGTCAAAAATAGGGGGTCCCGTTTAAGAAAACAAAGTTGACCGTGAAATGACCTTGAACCTTACATCCAAGGACACAGGCAAGGTCATGAGGATATGTCCCCCTCCAAGTTGGACAACTTTTGTTTGAAACATTTTTCGCTATCCCCACTAGTTTCCGAGAAAATGTACTGGCTCACTTAAAATGGTCCACCCTGTATATATGTATACACACATACACTTGAAATTTATTATCAGTCTATTACCTGTTCATAATTTTTTTTCCATTTCAGAAATTCCCTCTGCTGCTCACGCTATTAATACAAAAAAATTAATACAAGATATTGAAATATTACATGATATAATTGAAAATATAAAAATAATTATATCTGAGAGAGGGTATATTGATTATCTGCAGACTGCTCTACGTTCTGTACCTCCAAGTACATTTTGTTAAATTCATTCTGTAAATAGCATATCAATGTGTGAATATTTTTTGAAAAAGAACACGATGTAACCTTATCTCAATATACAATGATACTCACTTGGCTATAAGTAGCACGATCAGCTATACTGTTCAGAGCATCAAATTGATATATTGAGACAGACTCCTCTTCAGCTATATTTCGTTCAATGGTAGCAGCAACGACTTCTAAATAATCATAAGACGCTAGAGCGCACATTTGCTAAAATCAAAAAGATATTTGACTTTAAAAGCTCTTACAAATTTATATATAATTTTTTAATGATTTTATTATACTCACTTGACTATCAGTAGAATGATTAGCCTCACTATTCAGTACATCAGACGTTTCAATGTTGACTCTATCGCTCTGAATAGCAGACTGCTGAAAACATAATAACTTAACTTCCACAAGCTTCCAAAATTATAAATCATTGTAAAATTACAATACTAACATTTTCAACATCATATGTAACCCCGCTGGTTTGAGCAATAGGTTGTGATACATACTAAAATAAAATAAATACTTTACTTCACAAGCTTCTATTAATTTACACATTTTGACATGTCAATACTTACATCGACGCTACATGTAGCAACTTCACCGACTTGCACACCAACAGATTTTGGTAAAAAGTCATGTTCTAAAACTCTGACTTCCTCCGTTTAATCAACTGACATACATATTAATTCAGCAGTTTACGTTCCAACGTCATTGTTCTCATAGCGTGCACATTGGTAGAATTCAGGTGACTAAAAATATAAAATAACCATGATGCTGTTCAAAACTACCCTTTAAAATATAAATTTTTAGTTCGTGAATAAAACTTACAGTAAGTAGATGTAAAGGAGATATCTTCAAATGATGAATTCTTGGATCAATCCTATGTTCACTTGCTCTTTCACTATTTGCATGTTTACATATATCAGTAATAAAGAAACGCCGCACTTTTTTTTCTTTCTTTCTGTCTTTCACACACGTCTGAACTGCACAATGAACTGTTTTATACTGACGCTAGATTTCTATTTCTTTCAAATCGAACTGCGCTTTAAAAAGAGAAAAAGCATAGGGCCAATTCCATCTCAGATCATGCAGAGCTCCCCACACACCTGTCACCAAGCTACTCCAAAGTATTTTTTTATTGTTCTAGGTCAAAAATAAGAGGACCCGTATTTTTTCTTTTTTCTCTCAGATGCATAGTTCCGTCAATAATGCAATCGGAAAATGCACTGCTGAAAAGGGAAAATTGAGAAAATTTTTCCAATTAAATTTGGTTTCCTCAATATTTTTTTTATTTTTCGATACAATTAAATAATTTTTATGTCATCTATAGTAGAAACGAAGTTCTTCAAGTTTAATTTATCAAAAATATGAATGTATGCATTTTTCGGGAGAAAATGCATGTTTTCGAAAAAGTGCATCTTGGAGAAAAAATTGTGTATCTCAAAAAGGCCATAATTTTTTGCGCTCAAATTTTTTTTATATATTCTTAGTACCAATACCTTCAAATCCATTCGATCAAAATTTGCTGTTTTTTCGTTATATCGTTTAAAAAAATTAAAAAAAAAAGTTTTACATTTTCAAGTCAAACGCGATAAATACATTCAGGAATTCATGTTAGCTACTATGTAGGTTAATAACTGAACTACAATAACATGTAACTCAAAGAAAAAGCTCACTTTTATTCAATCATGTCTGCAAGAAATGTAAAATTACACGATCATTTTTTTCCGTTTGAGTTGATTACTTTTACAACTCTCTTCACTTTTTTAGATACAACTTTCACTTTCTTGCCCTTGTTTACATTTTCATTTTTCTTCTTATGAGTACTTTTCTTTTTTTTTTCATCTTTTTTCACTTCAATCCCTGGATGCGCAGCCGTTCGAGCTATAATACATTCGCTCCTCCCTTCCGAGACAACAGATTTCCACATGTGGCAACGTTGAATACCCTGATATTTCTGGCATTTGTGTCTTTGCTCCATTTGACTACTACGAAAATTGTTTATCTCTGCAGTTTCCATCAAAATCAGCTCTATAGAAGTTGTGTATTTTGATACATTTTCAACAAAACTTTTAGCAGTTTGAATAGCATCAGATTCAGTACTGCGTAAATTATGCACTGTTGCATAATGCTTTACCAAACCACCTATACCATCTACAGCACCCTTTCCATGACCAGTAGCAGAGAATATCCATTTTTTACTCATACTTGCATTTAAAAATTTATTTAACTGGAATCTATTTTTGAAATGACTTGCAGCGCCATCAGATACTAAAGTTATAGAATCAATCGAATTTCCATACGTTTCTTGTGTGTATCTAGTTATATGTTCAAGAATTATTTGTATTGCTGCCAATGCATGAGAATAATCATGTTTTAAGTCTTCACTAATTACAGTATAACTCTTTGTAATTCCGCCTATGTAGCAAACAGCAGTGAAAATTGAAATCTGTTTATTCACCCAATGATTCCCTTGAACTGGATTTTTCAAAATTACAGACCAATTCTCAGCAAAATCTATATGCATCAGCAAATGTTGATAATTTAACGTCACCCTTTCTTTCTCAGCTTTGATTTCCATTCGCTGTACCTATGTATTTATCGCGTTTGACTTGAAAATGTAAAACTTTTTTTTTTAATTTTTTTAAGCGATATAACGAAAAAACAGCAAATTTTGATCGAATGGATTTGAAGGTATTGGTACTAAGAATATATAAAAAAAATTTGAGCGCAAAAAATTATGGCCTTTTTGAGATACACAATTTTTTCTCCAAGATGCACTTTTTCGAAAACATGCATTTTCTCCCGAAAAATGCATACATTCATATTTTTGATAAATTAGACTTGAAGAACTTCGTTTCTACTATAGATGACATAAAAATTATTTAATTGTATCGAAAAATAAAAAAAATATTGAGGAAACCAAATTTAATTGGAAAAATTTTCTCAATTTTCCCTTTTCAGCAGTGCATTTTCCGATTGCATTATTGACGGAACTATGCATCTGAGAGAAAAAAGAAAAAATACGGGTCCTCTTATTTTTGACCTAAAACAATAAAAAAATACTTTGGAGTAGCTTGGTGACAGGTGTGTGGGGAGCTCTGCATGATCTGAGATGGAATTGGCCATAGAGTGTTTTGTTTTGAAAATTTTGGAATACTCGAGCTATAGCGCAGCATCTCAAATTTTTACGACTTATGGAGTTTCAAACTATACGCCCTCGCACTGGTGCAAATATGCGTGAGTATGCGTGTGCAGCATTGATTTTTTTTCTAAGTCTAGTTTCAAAAAGCATTTAAAATTTTCTAAGAGAGAAAAAAATTAAAATATATAGAAGGTCATAGATGTAAAAAAAAGACAAAAAAAACCGGCCACACATTTAGCTCGTAAATTAGGATGAAAAACTGCGTACAGCTGAGTAGAGAAAATTTTTTCTGTGAACGGCAGTTTTCGGCTCGCACATCTGGTAATTTTCGGATATTGGAAACAATCAGAGCGATTTTACGACCGCTCCATCCGGAGTAGCCAGATTACGAACATCTTTGGAAAGTAGAGATCTGCAGCGTACATGTGCATCCTACCGATAATACCGTTATTTTATTTTAAATAATTTATTCTTAATATTATTAATTTCTTTTAAATAAAAGGAAGCGCATTTGCTTGCAGATCTCTTAAAAAAATGCGAAATTTATCTATTGTAAGTAACATTCAAGTAATCAACAAGGACTATTTTAATTAATAGTTTTTGTTTATTGCTCGAATAGTCTTAATTTTATACCTAAATATAAATATGGAAATAATTCACTATATTTTCGTATTTATTAAGATTTTTTTTTACTGCGAATTTTATATGTTTAATCGTTGACTGTGCTCAACTTTGCGTTAGAAAATTTAAGAACGGCTTTAACGAAAGTTAATGACTATATTTATTATAATTAACTCTGATTTTTCAGTATTTCTTAAGGCTTTTTGATAATTAATTAATAGTTAAGACTATTAATATCTTGTTTGTTTTCAGATAAATATAATCCTTAAATTTGGTTCTGTAGTTTAGTTTTATTATAGATTAAGTAATATTTTTGTAAAATTAGAATACCACACACACAATTAAATTTAAATAAAATTAGCTTATATAATTAAAGGTTAAAATAGTACATAGAGGGCCATCTGTGTGAAGAGGGCCCAAAGCACTTAAATGAGGCCACTCCCCCACACTCCAGCCAATTAGGGTTTGAATTTCGCTTACGCTTGAGAAACTCCCCAAATTTTCCAACCAATTAAGTTAAGAAAATTTAAGTTCTTCCTGCCCAAAAATAACAAGGATTTTAGAGTGGGGGTCTCTTGCGAAAAGCATAAAAGGAAGCTTTTCAAGAAAATTAGGCAGTTATTTTTCTAATTCAGTTCGTGCAACCATTTCAAATTCGTTAGCTATTTTTTAAGTTCGTCCAGTTTAGTTAGTTTCAGTTATTCTTTTCAGTGTGTGTGTGTGGGAAACTAAGATAAAAGTGAGTAATGAAAATCAAATAAAATTTTTTTGTTCTAACTTCTTTCTACATTCTTCTCTCATTATTCTTTCCTATTTTAGTTGTCTTGGTTTGTCTTTTTAAATAGTTACACTCGATTGCCAAGCGTGTGGTCGAGTACATATTAGATAGGCTCCCCTTTTTTACGTTATTTTATTGCCAAGAGTGTGGTAAAATAACGCGAAGCATTGCTATATTGCCAAGCGTGTGATATAGTAAATCTTCGATCCTCCGTCGACGTAAAGAGAATTTCCCACGATAGTGGCAACGCACGTCCCGGTTATTTTCTGTAAGGATAGACCAAAAAAGTGCGCCTGAGAATTGTTTCGTCAATCGACGTTACATAGGCTATTTCATGGCGCGTAGCTGCACTCAGAGATTTTTAATTTTTTAAGAGAGAAAAAATTAATACATATATATATATACATATATATATATATATATATATATATATATATATATATATATATATATATATATATATCCAATTTTCTTCCTCTTTCATACACATTCTTCATCTCTTATTTTCTTCTTTTTCCCAATACCTACTTCCTCTTGTTTCAATACCTAACCTAAACCTTTTCCTTCTTTGTAGGCCTTTTATTTTTCCCTCTCCTTGAATTTCCTTTAATCTGTACTTTTACATTTCTTCTTTCAGTTCTTTCCACTCGTTTATGTATCTTGACTTTTCTAGCTTTTCTTCTAGTTCTTTTTCTTTTTTCTTTAGCTCTTCTCTTATTTGTTCCCAAAACTCTTCTCTCATTTCGTCTCCCTCCTCCCTCTCTCTATATATTTTACTTTTTTCTAGCCTTTCCTCTCTCTCCTCCTTACCTTTTTTATCTTTTTCATTTCTTTCCCTTTTCATTAGTTCTCTCCATGCTTCTTTTTTTATTGAGCCATCTCTTTCTTCTCTTATTTTGTTTTCATACCTCATTGCTCTTTCTAATGCTGTTTCTTTCATTTCTTGTCTTCCTGTTTCCCATCGTATTAAGTAGCTTGGCGTGTTTCTATCTAATCCCAATACCTACTTTATGTATTTTAGTTGTAATCTCTCTATTTCTACATATCTCTTCCATCCCTAGATTTCTACTCCATACATAATCACGCATTTCGCTAGTGCGTCGAACAGGTTCATCCTAAACTCCCAATTTTCTCTAAATAGCTTTTCTCCTAGACCCCATAGTCTTCCGTGTATCATATTTATTTTCCCTTCTACCTTCTTTATCTGCTTATTATTTCCGTAATTTCTGCTTATCACATATCCCAAGTAGTTGTACTCTTTAACCATCTCTATCTTCTCACCTTCCCATTCGAATTCTTCTTTCTTCCCTCTTCCGCCTCCTCTCTTACATTTCATCATATTTAATTTTCCTACATTTAGCTCTAATCCCCTTTCTTCCAGGTATCTTTTTAATTTTTTCAGCATCTCTTTCATTCCACTTTCACTCTTTGCCATCAACACTATATCATCTGCATATCCTAATGTCCATATTTTCTTCCTTCCTATCACTACCACTCCTTCTTGCACCTATTTGATCTTGACTTCCAGGTCGGCGAAGGCAAGATTAAATAGCGTGGTGTTCAAAGGGCACCCTTGCCTTACGCCTTTGTAAGTCTCAAATTCCCCAATTATTATGCTGTAATGTCGAACTAAGTTTAGAAAATTCATTCTATTTTTATATTGGCTTCCGGCACCGTCACTAACATAAATAATTTTTTTATAGTATTTTGAAATGTATTTTTGATACAACTTATTTTTGTATACAACGGAAATTAAAGTAAAAAAAACTTCATACTCTTCTGAATTTGAAATAAGACGCATAATTTAAAGGGTTATTTTTTGTAAAATTACTTGTAAATAACTTATTAAGAGTATTATGGTGTAGGTCCGACATAAAAACATTTTTAATGCAGCCGCATCCTAAATATGCGTCGGTCTCAAGCCCGCTCAAACGCAGAGAGCAAATGTTTCATTTCAATATTATATCAGATTGTATAAAAAAATAGTTCATTTACATTACTTACTTAATTAATACATTTATATATTATTTAAATAAATACATATAGACTGTTAGGATATGAAATTATTTATTCTTTAAAGAAGGCAATTGCAGCAAGCAACGTTGGAACCGCACGAGTAGCAGACGGCCGAGCGGCTAACGCGCGGTTCGTTTCATTTTAGTGCTATCTTAATCCTAATAGCGGGCACTCAATTTTTTCAACGGTTTCTTATGTAAAAAATAACAAGGCATACGATGGTATAAAAATTAAAAAAAAAAATATCGTTTTTTGAGATATCGTCGATTTCTTGAAAAAATTGTTTATAACAATGGCATAAATAAATGATTTGGTATTTTCTTATTTACATTTTAAAAGTAAAACTCTTTCCGCGTCTTTTAAAAAAAGAATCATGTCCATATCTTTATTAGTCTCCGAGAAACTAAATTAATAAAAAAAAGTCCAATATTTTTTCAACAGTTGATAAGTCGGCCCCTCATCAATATTTTGATCTAAAACTCTGCACAGATGTTAACCTCTGTATAGGTAACAAGTCTACCAACTGTGAACAAAATTGGTGATTTGAAGTTTTAAACTATTTGAAATAGCCAAGAATTGCCCAGCAGCAAATAAACTCTTACAATTATAAATACCAAAATATCTTACAATTCATAATGCTCTAACAATAAATATAGAAATATCAGCTCAATTTGTTGTAATAAAAGATAATATAGATGATATTCAAATAAAGTATTTCAACGCCGAAAATATTTCCGTTTACAAAATGACAGATCTTGAATTATGGTTTACAAAGAACATTGATGATGTTACACTTAAAAATTTAGAAGAATTTCAAGAAAGAATCTGGTTGGACCTTAAAAATTATCACTGACATTAATGTTAATATAAATAAATTTATTTCTCTCAAACCTGGATCATATATTTAACTATTAAAATAAATAGCAAATAAAAAAGCATGTATCAATGCTTAAAATAGAGACAATGACTGTTCTAAATGGGCTATCCTTGCCTGTCTTCATCTAGCTAGATTTCATAGCAAAAGAGTTCATAATTATGTACCTTTTACGATTGAATTGAAATTCGATGGTATAAGCTTTCCTATTAAGATAAAAAATATTCCTAAATTTGTAAAATTGAATAGTATTTCAATAAACCTATACATACTAAAAAAACATGGATTCAAATTCGAAGTCTCGCCCTATCTTATATTGTTCCGTCGTCACACGTCAATTCGTTAGTTTGTAAGTGTGTGTAAGAGAGTGATTGGGGCGCCTCGTGGTGGCAGCACATGCCGGATGCGGCTAATTGCTCGCTCGCCACGCGGTTACCAATCAGTGTCTACTAAGACTGTTCCGGCTTCCAGCTCTTGAGGATGTGCTTAGTATCGTGTTCTTAAAATGACGGTTCATCTTTAGGCATTCGTGTCCCAAGTTACTGTGAAGATGCAAAACAACGTATTGCGCACCCTTTTTCGATTGTCAATCAAATTAAGTGAACCAAAGGTGAGTTATTGGTGATAATCAGGATATTGCACCACGTGGTGCAACCTATTCAGTCGCCGTCCGGCGTTTAAGGAGCTATTCTAGTTCACGGCATTCATTGTTAGTAATTTCTTAAAGTTCATATCAGGTGTTTTAAGTACGCCTTTATTTTAATAAAACTCGTGTGTCTGAGATTTCTCTCAATCACATCCTTCATTTCATTAGTGTGCAGTGGTGTGCAATGGTGTGTGTGTGTGTGTGTGTGTGTGTGAGTCACTTCTTTGTCGAATTTAAGATTTTATGTTCAGTCGTCGTGTTGCGTGTTAATATAAGTTCAGTGTAATTTTCTGATCAATAAACTCATGGGTTTTTTATGCCAGTCAAGGCTTTTTTCCATTACTTAAATGTAATTAATTTAACACCTTCCATCAATATTAATAATTAGTATTTGCATTGCAGAAGTTACACGATAAAATATATATCAACATCAAAACAAGATAAGCATGTCAATCTTTTGTTACTATACAGTGATTATATTGATAAGAATGAAACAAAAAATTCTAATAGTTCAAATGACAATGACAATTTCTCATTAAAATTCCACTATACATGGATTAAAAACTTATCTGCTCTTGTTAGAAGTCAAGTAAAAAAATATACTACACAAATTTATCTATGTGAACGCTGTCTTCGTTATTTCAATAATAAAGAAAAATTTAATTTTCATGAGATACATTGTTCAAAATAAAATAAAAATAGAGTTAATCTACCTAATTTTTCTCTTCTCAAATTTAAACATTACAATCGAAAAGAAATGATTTTATTTATTACATATGCTAATTTAGAATGTTTATTGAAACCAGTAAATAATGGACGAGTATTCCAAGATCAAGAAAACCTTTAGTGTATGACTTTACATAAAAAATAGTTAGGATGATTCTAAATCAATGTTTAGGATGTATAGATGTAAAAAACGTCAAGGAAGGCAATAAAAGTCAAAAGAATGGAGGAAATGGGTCGCGTGAGATGAGACTTGCGCGTTCAAGAGAAATGTGAATCATAGTCACCGCACCCACTGTTCGACTTCGATCCGAAGACGCGCAATAAAAATTAACTGCTGCTCTCGGGTCTGGGCATCATCACGCGACTCGACAAAAGTATGAAAATAAATCCATGACTGAGTAATTGATAGTTACTTTAATTATGATAATTAGTTTAGCTTGCGGTTAGATGATAAGTTTGCAACGAATTTAGAATCGAGCGACTTACGACAACTTATTGTAGTCGTTTGCTAGAGAGGAGTGGATGTACGAGTGCGATCGTCGATGTAGAGTGTGAGAGGATAAATGAGATCGAATGTTGCAATGATGTACACCGAGGCGGCTTGTCGCGGACCCGCGATTGAGCCAGCGGTACTGCTCTCGGAGCTTAAACTCGACCCATGGACGTGCACGAGCGCAGGATGCGTTACGTGGCCGTGAAGCCAGAATTTTCAGATTTACGGAGCTTGCTCCCCGAAGGCTGCAGACCCCGTGTGGAGTTTTACTCTTGGTCGTGTGGGTCACCTCGTCTTACATGATGAGTTTCGGATAGGGTAATGATGAGATTGCTCCTAGGAGCGGTAGACTGGCGAGTGAGAGCGAGCGAGAGAGTCGGAGGGCGAGAGAGCGGTAACGCGATAAGCATGCCGGCGTGCCAGCGCGCCTGTAACGCCCACAAAGAAAACATGTTCACGCAACGGGGCAGCGTTGGCGGCGAGGCTGGCGAGAAAATTCGACAACATGTGACGTAAGACTGAAATGTCAGGCACTTTACGTCCAGCATTCGACGAGACGAGTTGTGCCTCCCTTTGGGCTCGTGCACGCTAATTCGATCCTAGTTAAGATCTTTCCTTTGTGAAATAGCGGCTTTTTCTTCACACGGTGAGGTTTTTTTATGCCGACTATTTAGTCCTAACTTGATTGTAATTTGATTTATTAAAAAAAATATATTTAATTCAGTGCCCTTATTTTAATGTCTCCCGTACAATTGCTCACCCCTAATAATAGAAAAAGATTAAATGAAGAACAATCACCAGCACAATGGATTATAGAACAATTTTAGATTTTGCTACATGAAATAGATAAAGTATATGAGAATGCTATAAAAATGAATCTTTCATAGCGCGATGAAATGGATTTAAAAATGGCCTAAGTATGTCATATTTGTGGAAAATGTTTTCGACGTGATTAAACAAGAGTTAGAGATCATTGTCATTTGACGGATAGATTTAGAGGTGCTGAACACATGGGCTGTAATTTAAACCATAAGAATACTTATTTTATACCGAGGTTAGATTTCACTCGAGGGGAGTGTGGACGTATCTTGGATGTGAGCGCGAGTTTTGGTGATAAAGTCAAAGAGGAAAAGTGTTTGAGGAGAGAAATAGAGGTGAAAAGAGCGTGGAGGTGGAGGAGGAGTGGAGAAGAGATAGAGAGGCCTGGAGAAGAGCAGGAAAAAGCAGAGAGAAAGGAATAAAGAAAAAAATAAAAGTTGAGGTTAAGAGAGAAAATCAGAAAGCGGGAAAGGCAGGCAGAGAGGAGGGGCGGTAAGAAGTAAAGGCAGAGACAGAAAAGGTAAGACAGGGAATAAAGGTGGGATCATGGGTAGTTATAGAGAGTCGAATTAAGGCGTACGGGATAGGATGGAAAGATTTGTGACAACAGAAAAATTAAGAGATAAAGGTGGAAGGTTGGATAAGAAAGGCCCAGAGGAGGAAAAGAAGAAAAGAGTAAAGGTGGTGAGAGGGAGAGAAAGCGGGGAGGGGCTGAGGGAGAATAATAGAGGAGAAATGAGAGAGGCAAAGAGATGCAAGAGTGAGAGCGAGGGAAGCGAGATGGATGGGGAGGGGGGAGAAGGATTGGACAACACGTTAAGAGAAGTGGGAAAAAGTAGTGGTGCAGAAGAAATAATGGAAAAGATACGGACAGATATAAGGGAATTAAGAGAGGTATGGGAGGAGAAAAGGAAAGAATGGACAGAAATGTTTAAAGAAATAATGGGAAAAATGGAAAGAATGGAGGCAGAGGGGAAAAGAAGAGAAGAAAGGTAGGAGAAGGAAATAGGAAAAGTTAGGAAAAAACAAGAGAGAGAGAGAGAGAAGAAAGAAAGAAAGAGACGAAAGAAGAAAGGGAAAAAGCAGAACGTAGAGAAAAGAAACTGCAGGAAAAATGGGGAGAGAGGATGGACTAGTTGGAAGAGGAGTGCGTGAAACTAAAAGAAAGCATAGAAGGAGGAAACAAGAAGCAAAGAGGAACAGAAGTAGGCAATAAGGAAGAATTAGAGCATATAGGAGAAAAAATGGATAGAGAAAGTAGGATAAACAATATAATAGTAACAGACTTAGAGGGTGAGTTAAGATGGGAAAAGAAGGGAAAGGCAGAAGTCTGGTTAAGGGAGGTACTAGAAATGAAAGGAGAGATAGTGAATCTGAGAAGAATAGGAGGAACAGCGGAGAGAGATGATCGGAGAGAAAGAAGAAAAAACATGTGGCAAATTAGATGCGCGTCATGGAAACAAAAAGAAGGAAATATGAAGAAGAAAAAGAATCTGGCACAGAAAAAGATATACATAGATCAGGACTGAACGTGGAAGCAGAGAAAGATAAGAGATGAAGTAAGAAGGAAAGCGAAAGAAATAAGAAGTAAAGGTAAAGAGGTAAAGATGTAGCATAACGGGGTGAAATCAGAGGAAGAAGAATGGTGGTGGAGCGAGAGAGAGGGAAAAATGGTAGGAAAGGGGGTGGAAGGGTTTCGAAAACAATAGGGATAAAAGAGAGAGAGAGAAGAGAAGGGAGAGAGAGGGGAGAAAGGCAGTAAAAATAATATTCTGAAACGTGGCAGGGGTGAGGAGTATGGAGGAAGACGACTGGGAATATGTTAGGGAATTCGACATAATAGGGCTAACGGAAACCTGGGTGAAGAGGCAAGGGGTAAGAACTGGTGCGGAGAAACAACTGAAAGGGTACAGCATAGAGTGGAGGGACTCAAAAAGAGAAGGAAGAAGGGGGAGAGAAATAGGGGGAGGAATAATGGCGGTAAGAGACAGGAAAGGGATGAATAAGGTAGAATGGAAGAAAGAAAGGACAAGTGAGGTAATAGTAGGAGAAATAAAGATCGGAGGGAGGGAATACATAGCATCGGTGTATATGCAACATGAGAAGAAGGAAAACTATGAATACCTAAGTGAAAAGATAGAGGAGAATAGAGGAAAAACAATAATTATAGGAGGAGACTTCAACGCAGAACAGGAAACGAAGGAAGGGAATGGGAGACAGAAGAAAACCTAGAAGAAATTAAGGCCAAGGATAAAGTGTTAAACGCAGAGGGACAAGAAATGATAAAATGGCTAGGAGAAATGGGCTTAGTGATAACGAATGGGAGAAAAGAAGGAGATGAAGAGGGAGAAATAACATATATAGGAGCGAGAGGAATGTCAACGATAGACTATGTAGTAGGTAACGAGGAAGGTGATGAGGCGATAAAAAAGGTTCAAATAAAGGAGAGGGTAAAGTCGGACCACTTACCAATAGAGGTGAAACTGGGAGACAAAATAGCGGAAGAAAGAAAAGAAGAGGAAGAAAGAATGATAGACGACTGGAGTGAAGAAGGTATAAGGGAGTATCAGAGATGGATAGACGTAATAGAGGGAACAGATAAATGGAAAGATATAAAAAATAGAGTGAAGAACGCAGTTGTAAAAAAGAAGATAAGGAAAAAAAAAGGATAAAAAAAAAGCTGGTGGAGAAAAGAATGTAAGGCAAAAAGTGATAGGGTGATGGCAGAGTTAAATAAGGTAAGAAAAGGGGAAGTAGACAGAGGCAAATACCTAGAAGCAAAGAAAGAATACAGAGAGGAAATAAGAAAAGTCAATGAAGATGAAGGGAAAAGAGTGGCAGAAGAAATAAGAACAGATAAGATGAGAAGAAAATTCTGGGATAAAGTGAATGGCAATAGGAAGAAAAGAATTGGATTAGATGAAAATATAGGAAAAGAAGAATGGATAAAGCATTTCAAGGAACAATTGGGAGAGAAAGAACAGGAAGAAATTAAAGGGGAAGAAACCGAAGATAGGGAAGGAGAGGAAGGTGAATAAATCAAAGAAAGAGAAGTAAAAGAGGTAATAAGAAAAATAAAAAAGAAAAAGGCGACAGGAGAAGATGGTATAGCAAATGAAGCGTGGGTGGAAGGCACGGAAGGCTTGATAAAAGATATGACAAAATGCTTAAATGGAATATGGAACGGAGGCGGATATCCGGAAGAATAGAGGAAGGGAATAATAGTACCAATATATAAGAAAGGGAGGAAAGAAGAAGTAGGAAACTATAGAGGAATAACGCTGATGGATACGGGATATAAAATATATGCGGAAATACTGAGAAAAAAGCTGGAAAGAGAACTAGAAGCTAAAGAAACGATAAGTGATACGCAGATGGGATTTAGGAAGAAAAGAGGAACGATGGATGCGATATTTATATTAAAAAAAATAATAGGAAAGGAAAAAGGAGGAAAACTGTTCGTATTCTTTGCAGATATTAAGTCGCTTTTGATAAAATAAAGAGGAAGAAAATATGGGAAACAATGAAAGAGAAAGGGATAAATAGAAAAATTAGGAAAAGAATAGAAGAAATATACAAGAAAACAGGGAGTAAGGTAAAAGTTGGAGGAGAAATAATTGGGGAGTTTGAGACTTTCAAAGGCGTAAGGCAAGGGTGCCCTTTGAGCACCACGCTATTTAATCTTGCCTCCGCCGACCTGGAAGGGAAGATCAAGCAGGTGCAGGAAGGAGGGGTAGTGATAGGAAGGAAGAAAATATGGACATTAGGATACGCAGATGATATAGTGATGATGGCAAATAGTGAAAGTGGAATGAAAGTAATGCTGAAAAAATTAAAAAGATACCTGGAAGAATAGGGATTAGAGCTAAATGTAGGAAAATTAAATATGATGAAATGTAAGAGAGGAGGCGGAAGAGGGAAGAAAGAAGAATTCGAATGGGAAGGTGAGAAGATAGAGATGGTTAAAGAGTACAACTACTTGGGATATGTGATAAACAGAAATAACGGAAATAATAAGCAGATAAAGAAGGTAGAAGGGAAAATAAATATGGTACACGGAAGACTATGGAGGCTAGGAGAAAAGCTATTTAGAGAAAATTGGGAGTTTAGGATGAACCTGTTCGACGCACTGGGGAAAAGCGTGATTATGTATGGAGTAGAAATCTAGGGATGGAAGAGATATGTAGAAATAGAGAGATTACAACTAAAATACATAAAGTAGGTATTGGGATTAGATAGAAACACGCCAAGCTACTTAATACGATGGGAAACAGGAAGACAAGAAATGAAAGAAACAGCATTAGAAAGAGCAATGAAGTATGAAAACAAAATAAGAGAAGAAAGAGATAGCTCAATAAGAAAAGAAGCATGGAGAGAATTAAAGAAAAGGGAAAGAAATGAAAAAGATAAAAAGGGTAAGAAGGAGGAGAGAGAGGAAAGGCTAGAAAAAAAGTAAAATATACACAGAGAGAGAAGAGGGAGATGAAATGAGGGAAGAGTTTTGGGAAGAAATAAGAGATGAGCTGAAGAAAAAAGATGAAAAAGAATTAGAAGAAAAGCTAGAAAAATCAAGATACATAAACGAGTGGAAAGAGCTGAAAGAAGAAATGAAAAGGTATAGGTTAAAGGAAATACAAGGAGAGGGGAGAATAAAAGGCCTGCAAATAAGGGAAAGGTTTAGGTTAGTTAATGAAACGAGAGGAAGCAGGTATTGGGAAAAAGAAGAAAATAAGAGATGCAGAATGTGTATGAAAGAGGAAGAAAATTGGAAGCACATGGTAGAAAAATGTGAAAAAACTAGGAAGCAAAGAAAAGATAGCGTGGATGATGGAGATAAAATGGAAAAGAAGAAGAAATGAAGATAAGAAAAAAAAAGAAAAGCAAGAAGACGAAGCTACAAGACCCTAAGGAGAGACGGAAATAGAAGACAGAGAAGCAAGACTCGCAGACACATCTACACACACATACATACACACACATACACACAAAACACAAACATACGCGCAAACATAAACATACACATGCACACACACACACAAGACACAAGTAAAAGCAACTACACAAGCGAGAGGAAGCAGGTATTGGAGGATGGAGCAAAATGGAAAAGAAGAAGAATAGAAGAAGAGAAAGAAAAAAGTAAACTAGAAGGCAAATTATAAGATACTAAGGAAAAATAAGCGAGGTTGAGGAAAGGAAAGGCAGAGGGAGCAATAGGAAACAAGAAAAAGGTGTCAAAGCCTTAACAAGAAGAAAGATAGATGAAATGATTAGCAAGAAGGAGAGCAAAAGCAAAGGAAAGGCAAAGGTGAAAAAGCAAAAGAAAGTAATAAAGGAAAAGCTGAAAAGAAAACAGAAAAGCGGAAAAGACAGATCTTGGAGAGAGAAAGAGGAAGAGAAGATTAATCAGAAGAAAAATGAGAAGAAAAGAGGAACAGGCAGGCGCAGAAGACATGGACACCAGAGTTGCAGACACACCTACAAAAGCACATATTTACACAACACATACACACACACACGCACGCGCGCACTCACACACACACACAAAACACATACATAATCAACTACACAAACTGGATACGAGACACAAATAGAAATTTAAGAAATGTAAACCAAATGTAACATATAAGTTGTAAATAAATAAACTAACTAACTAACGACTTATTTTATACCTACTAAAGAAATAGCTACTAGCTTTGATTTTGAAGGAAATGTAACTGCTCTAGCTGAAAATAAGGAAAGATATATAGCTTTCACGAAACACGTGAATGGTAGTACCATTAATTTTCGATTTATTGATTCTTTTTATTTTATGCCATCATCTCTTGAAAAACTAACTTCATACTTGACCGAACTAAATATCGTAGAGCATGAATTTAAGAAACATAAAGCTTTTATTTTCGTTGAAATAATATTGTAATGAAAATTAAATTTTATGTCAGTATCCTCTCTAATATTATTGTTCAGGTAAGGAAGAGTGAACGGTCGGACAGGAGATCCGAAGTGTAAAATAATTAAAATTAATTTCAATTTTAGGTTTTATAATCGGCGGTCACAGATACAAATTCAATTTTTTATTTAAAAACGATACAAGTTTAATTATTATAATAAATCGTCGCAAACTACTCCGAAATACAAGAATTTCGCGGTACTTGCTTCGACAACGGTTGCAAGCATTCTGGTGAGTTGCCCTGAGCGAGTGTGTCCTGTGAGTCACTTTTCCCACTCCCGTTTTTTTTTTCCTTTTTTAAATTTTCCCTCTATGGTTTAAGATTCATGCGGCATCGCATATTTTGGCTTTACCTACCATGACTCCGTGTAGCCAGCTGTCCCGCTCGCTTCGCGTGTCACTGTTGACTTTTGGGGAGGCCCACGGCCCCCGCGCTCAGCCGATCAACCTTCGAGCTTCTTTTCTTTTTATCTCGATGCGAGATTCGGAAACACACGTTTCCGAATCTGTTGGTTCATCGCACGTTGTGATTTGGCTTTCGGGGGAATACCATAGTTCCCCCTTCAAGCTTTCTCAACCCTTGAGCCTTTCATCTCGACTAGAGATTCGGAAATACACGTTCCAAATCCGCTAGGTTTTTGTTCGCTACGCTGTATTAGGTTTGGCGATGCGCGTGCCTATTGGGCACTGTGACAGCGGAGCTCGATTTCGTTCATGATAAGGATTTTGAGGAACTTATCGTCTCGCTCCATATAATAAAAAGGTCCGACATAGGCTCGTGTCAGTGCGCATCACAGACAAATCGCCAGCAACCTGTCGCTTGTACATTTAGTCAAAGTCGCTTACAATTACTACCATTATAAAATGAAACTCGCACATTCTCTCGCTCACACTCCGCTACAAGTATCGTCGTTCGATACGTACGTCATCCATCACACAAAGGACGACCTCTTCTCGTTTTTACGCTCTTTTTCTCGACTCGTTTAATCGCCGACTTCGAGGATCTCGTTGCCCATTTACATCTGGAACAATTATCGTAATAATAATACCGTAGTCATATTTTAATAGGATGAAATTTTTATTTGTAAATATTTTCCTGTAAAAAAATATTTATTTTATATATACATACAGTTTTCATCACAATATATAATGAAAAATAATAAAACATTTGTTTTCTTTATTTATGATAACAATTGCAGGTATATTCGGTATATCATCCGCATTAATTATTTTAGTTTGATTAGTAGCAGCAACAACGTATGCCATATAATGATCATCGAAATATTTTTTCTTGGTACAAATCAATAGTAAACTGGACTAATATTTTATATTGACTATTGTTACCATTGTTATTTAAAATTTATCTATTTGAACAATTTAACGTAAATCAACTTCATCCATTGAAAGGACAATAAATGCGCCTATTTTATATATACTTCCATTCATAATAACTTAGTTAAAAATTGTACTGTCAGTAATATTTAATTTTTTTTTTTTTTTTATTAGCATTTGAAACCTGTACAAAGGATTACCGTATAGGTTTATTTCTACTATACATACATAACAGTTACAAAATGTTTTTGTTACAGTGTTTTCTTTTGTTACATCTTAAAGCCACAGTTCTTAACAATGTCAAAAATACATTTACAACCTTCGATATCCGGTTTAGAAATAATCATTTCGACGCAGAGCGGGCGGTACAGTTGTAGTTTAGCTAGTTTTTTATACAATAGAAGTCTTTGTTTTTCGAAAAGTTCACATTGCCATAATACGTGATTGATGTTCTCTTTTTCTTTTCCACAAGCGCATATGTCTGTTGTAATTACATTTATTTTTTTCAGAGATTCGGCCATGTGATAGTGACTAGCCCTTATGCGGTTAATTGAGACGATAAGTTGTCTCGGCAAGTTTTTCCCGTGAAACCAAGGTTTATTACTCTTACTGTGGTATTGTTGAAAATATATCTTCCCTTTTGTAAGACCTGATTCTCGTATTAAAGTACTCACAGTGCGCTTGAACGGTCGTTAAACACGAGGTGAAAACCACATTGAATTTTCTTCTTGTAATTGATTCTAGAGCATGTATAGACCCTATTTCCGAAAGAAATAAAAAAAATCCACTTAGCCGTTTTTTTTTTTTTGATTATTTTATTCTTGAAAAAATTGATACTTTGAAATAACATTCAAAATTATTTAATAAAATATTTATTGACAGTAATCACAATAAATCACAGTAACATTGTGAAGGTATAACCATGTATACAAATATAACAAATTATCAAAATATGTGTACATAATATATAGTTACTTAACATATAAACACTGCAGCATAAACTATATATGTTGACTATTAAATTCTTGAACTGCTCTGAGTAAATTTTTAGCATAATTTTCATGAGTTTTATTCAATTTATACTTTTCCCAAGTCTTTGCAAAATCAGAATGAATTGACTCAATGGATTGTTCACTAAAAAAACCAAGACTTTTCTCACTTTTATCACAAAAATATTTTACATGAAAGAATACAGCATGCACTTTAGGTGTGATGCTTATATTTAAATCTATATAACTTTCCTTAAACTTTTCAATATAAGTACTGTAATTTGGGTCGAGATTCATACCGAAACAAGAATTCACAACATTCCAAAAATCATCAAAACATCTCACGTACTTCAAACAATCAATGCTGGCTAAAGAGCGCAAGATATCTGTTTTGTTAAGTAGAGTTTTGCAAGCATTGCCAGCAAAACTTGCGTTCCCATTAAAAAAGTCTTTAGAAACGTTGCACTGTTTTGCCCAATCTAAGCTTATTTTTTCAAATGATAATGACATATTTTGAAACAAATGATTTACAACGCCTAACATGAGATGGAGTTCGGGTGGTGGAATAATGTCAATGAGTTCTTGTCTTCTCTCATCAGAAATGATTGGCAAATGAACACAATTCTCGAATTTTTTCGCATCGTTTAACTTACTACCACGTTCTACCCATTTTCTATAATTGTCTATGCACTCACCAATTGTTCTGTACTGTCCGATTGAACTCAAATCTTTTTTTTCTGCTGTACACCAAGTACACGGAAATGTACTGGCATGATTCATTATTCCCACAAGAATGTTCGCTAGTTTCAAGTCAGTAGCAATAGTAGAGTTGGAGAAACTTTTTATTTTTAACGTTGACCACAATAACTCAACGTTCTCATAATTTTCTTGAGACGCATCTTCTAAGCCAATGAAAAACAATTTTTTTACACCTGAATCTTTCATATTTTCCGATAAATTAAGATCTGTGAAGAATTGTCTTTTTTTATTTTTTATTTTTGTATCACTATCACTTAATGATTGCAACGACAGACACACTTTAAGAAATCCTCCTCCACCATCTATCCCAAATTTTAAATGAAATTGTTTGTCTAATTTTCTGTACAATTGAATCTGCTCAATTAATTTACCTACATCGTTACAAATAATCACGTTTTGTGAATTTATTTCTCTCTCACCCTTTTTTGCTGTCAACAAGTTCACTTTTTTAATTTCAAAGAAATCATCAAGTCTATGGTTATAAGTTTTTAATTTCTTCAATAAATTAGGTTCAATGATCTTCCTATTTCTAGTTGAATAACGAATTTCTGAAGCTATTTTTGCTATTTTCCGCGTAGATAAACCGTTATTGGATGCAATGGTAGACATATCTTTCGCCGATATTTGCTCATGTTTACGTTTCTTGCTAGCAAGAAATAGCATGCTATTTACAATAGCAACTCTCACAGGCTTACCATGCTTTTGAGTCAATTTCACATCACCCGAAGAAGGAGAGGTAATGTTTCGTGATACGACATTTTTCAATAAACTACTTGTTAACTGTTCTTTTTGGCGTGTTGTTAAATTTTCACTAATAAACTTGTCAACATTGTCGTAACTACATGCTGCAGTACACTTGTGAGGGTGACCTTGCGATAAATTACTTAAACACTTAGCGCATTTTTTCACAATGTTTTTGGATTTGACTAATTTCTTTTTTCTCATAAAATTATACTGACTGACATCACTTACTTTTTCACACAAAGTACAGCCACAATTTTTGTCGGAACTAGATCTAGTAATAGGCTTCGGATATGTCCACTTTGAAAAGTCAGTTAATTGAAATTCTTTAACTGAATAATTACTTTTATATAGTCGATAAATATTAATTCGACAAGTTTCACAAACAACATTTGGTAGTCGAGTGTCTTGATTACTATAACCGGTAACTTTACGAACTTTTTGTTCAAGTTCACCATTTATTATTATTAACTTAGGTTTTTTCTTTAAGCAGAGTAAACATAAACTTTTACGACAATCTGCATGAGTTCGTTTGTGAGTTTTGAACGGTTTAGACATTTTTCAATATTTGAGTAGTCCATCAATAATATACAGGGTGTCCCATTTTAACTAACGCACCAAGATAACCCAAAAACTATGAGAGCTAGCGAAAAATGTTTTGAATAAAAGTTACTCGTCTCCGAGGGCGACATATTATGGTGACCTTGACTTTGACCTTGAGGGTCATTTTCAAGGTCATTCGAAGGTCAACTTTGTTTTTTCAAATAGGAACCACTATTTTCGACCCCGGATTCGGAAAGAGCGGAAAATTCTACGTTTAGGTGACCTATCATGCGTGGGGTCCGGGAGACCCGCCAAGGTCATTTGAAGGTCAACTTTGTTTTTTCAAATAGGAATCCCTAATTTTAACCCCGGATTCGAAAAGTACAAAAAAATCCTAAATATTTTATGTAATGAATTAATTCAACTTTCCATGGCCATTTAAACGTCAAATTAATGGCAAATTTCTTTACTCAGAACAGTTTCATGTTTTCATATGAGAAATAAAGTATGCGTAAATTTTAGAACACACTAAATTTATTCAACTTTTTATGTACAGAGTTTAACAAAAAAATATTAGTCATTAGTAGTAATAATCAACAGTATTAGTCAATCTGATGAGGAATAACTCAATAATAACAATAATAATGATCTGGCAATAAGTTGGTGATGAATGATGCGCACGCACAATTACATGAGATGTTCAATAGGTCCCGCATTGTTTGCTAAGCATGTTTCCAAACGCCGATGATAATTATTGAGAACGTTTGTAAGTATTTCAGGCGTAACAGCTGCACAAGCTCTTCTCACTCTATCCATCATATCTAATCTAGTGGTAGGTGCATCCTTGTAAACAGCGTCCTTGCAATATCCCCAGAAATAGCTGTCTAGTGGATTCAGGTCAGGAGACCTAGGTGGCCAGGGAACTGGACCACCTCGACCTATCCAATGGTCACGTAATTGAGCATTCAAAAATTCTCTAACGTTTACAGCAAAGTGAGCTGGAGCACCATCTTGTTGTAGCCACATGAGCTGCCGAACATTCAGTGGGATGTCCTCCAAGTATTCAGGTAGATGATTCTCCAGAAAATCAAGATACGCTTGGCCGTTGACATTGCCATCAAAAAAATGGGGACCAATAATATGCCCGTTGAATATTCCCACCCAAACATTAAGACTCCAACGGTGTTGATTTATCACTTGACGATGCCAATGAGGATTGACAGGTGACCAATAATGACAATTATGTCTATTGAGTTTACCGTCACTTTTGAAGGTAGCTTCATCGCTAAAACAAACATTCCAAAAGAAATTGGGATCCTCGTCCAGTTGATTAAGAGCCCACCTACAGTAATTCATTCTGAGTAAATAATCATTTTCATTGAGTTCTTGGTGCAGGATGATGTGGTATGGATGGTAACCCACGGATCTTAACATCCGATGAGCAGTAGTACGAGGTACGCCCAACCGACGTTCGATTTCTCTTGTACTGATGTGAGGATTCACATGAACCATTGCTAACACAGCAAGAAGTCTTGGATCATTGTTGTTCACATTTCTGTTTCCATCTCTCTGTCGATGAAGATCATTCATACGGCTTTCGATATTTCTGATTTGCCTGTCATTAGGATGGCGCTGGTTCGGAAAACGTTCAGCATAGAGCCGAGCAGCAGCTCGGTAGTTCCGGCGACATTCACCAAGTACTAACAATACTTCAACGACTTCATTTCCTGAATAATTGGTCATTCTGTGAAGAAATATCAAAGACGTAATGTATATTTGAAAGATAACACTAACCACAAGAGTGGTAATAATTTGTTAATACTTACATGAAAAACGCTCAACGACTTTTTCAACAGTTGTTAAAAAAATGCTTACTATTAATAATCACTCATCTCAACACTAAATTCGTCACTCCGTTCAAAACAAAAATCGACGTTTTTATTCAAAAACTTACTTTTACCTCTAAATGAGCATAAAGAATTGAATACACGTTACATCTCGACGTTGACAGAACGGACAACCTTCCATACTTCCCGAATCCGGGGTCGAGAATAGCGATTCCTATGAAAAATAGTTAACCTTCACATGTTCTTGAGTGATCAACCACAAGTTACACCTTGCCTGAACGTAGAATTTTTTGTTGTTTCCGAATCCGTGATAAAAAAAGTAGGGTACTCCAGGAAAAAACAAAGTTGACCTTCAAATAACCTTGGCGGGTCTCCCGGACCTCACGCATGATAGGTTATCTAAACGTAGAATTTTCCGCTCTTTCCGAATCCGGGGTCGAAAATAGGGGTTCCTATTTGTAAAAACAAAGTTGACCTTCAAATGACCTTGGCGGATCTCCCGGACCCCACGCATGATAGGTCATCTAAACGTAGAATTTTCCGCTCTTTCCGAATCCGGGGTCGAAAATAGGGGTTCCTATTTGAAAAAACAAAGTTGACCTTCAAATGACCTTGGCGGATCTCCCGGACCCCACGTATGGTAGGTCATCTAAACGTAGGATTTTCCGCTCTTTCCGAATCCGGGGTCGAAAATAGGGGTTCCTATTTGAAAAAACAAAGTTGACCTTCAAATGACCTTGAAAACGACCCTCGAGGTCAAAGTCAAGGTCACCATAATATGTCCCCCTCGGAGACGAGTAACTTTTATTCGAAACATTTTTCGCTAGCTCTCATAGTTTTTGGGTTATCTTGGTGCGTAAGTTAAAATGGGACACCCTGTATAAGGCGCGTTTTCGCACATTTGCTACCTTCGATGGATAACCACGGACTAATCAAAAATCCAACTACATTTGTAAACACTCTGCTCGGTCGTGTTTATAGACTCATGCCAGTACATGTGATGTTATAATAGTACTATTGTAGTATAAGGTATTTATTACAGAATATATATATACATATATATAAATGAACATATACTCTCTAATAAGTATATTACATATTTTATATATATACATTTTATAGATGTATAAGAACTTACTATGAATTATTAACATAAATAAACTATTTTTTAAATAATTTTGAATGTTATTTCAAAGTATCAATTTTTTCAAGAATAAAAAAATGAAAAAAAAAAACGGCTAAGCGGATTTTTTAATTTCTTTCGGAAATAGGGTCTATACATGCTCTAGAATCAATTACAAGAAGAAAATTCAATGTGGTTTTCACCTCGTGTTTAACGACCGTTCAAGCGTACTGTGTACTGGTTCTTTCGGTAGCCTCTTTTTTAAAATTTTCAAACATATCCGTGTAAGGTACTTTGAGAAAGTTTATATAAGGTTTATTGGTGGCGAGTCTCGCTGTTTCGTCTGCACTTTCATTCCCTTAGATTCCTATATGAGCTGGGATCCAAAAGAATTTGACATTGAAGTCATTATTTCTACGTTTAAATAATTCATATTTTTGTTTTATATAAAAAATATGAGGATTTATAGAGGGACTGTCATCTTTCGATTGGAGGCTTTGGAGAGCACTCAGAGAATCGGTGAAAATGAAAATGTCTTGATTATCATATTGCAGAGCTATATCCATTGCTAGGTTCAAAGCTATGCATTCTCCTGTGTAGACGGAAGCGTTTTTATTTATACTTTTGTAAATTTTTATATCAAGGGTAGGTACCACGCAACTTGCCCCTACATGATTATTGTTTGCTATTTTACTACCATCTGCATATATGTTTAATGAGTTTACATCTTTTAAAAATCGGTGAAGCGCACTATTAGGATCTCTTTCATTCTTTAGCTGTTGCCCTAAATCTTTGTTAAATGGGATCGATATTGTGTTAGTGCTATACTCATGACAGTAGTTTACGCATGATTCTAGCTCTGCAATATGATCAGAGAAGGAAGATGCATTTTCTATATATTCTGTCAGTAATTTCTTTCTTTTTTTCTTAGATTCTTTTGAGTAAATTACTTGGCCATACATTATGTTGTTTTTTAGTGATAGAATCTTAGTTAAGTATTTAGAGCCTAAAAGTTTGGCACGATCTTGCATGTACGGTAGTTTTGATTCTGCAATTAAGACATTTGTTGGAGTACTCTTTCTATATCCCAGTGCGTGTCTTATAGCTGCATACTGTATTTGTTCTAGTTTTGTTTTGAGCTTTTTAAGAGTAGGGAAGTAGATGAAGCATCCGTATTCCATGATCGATCGTACAAAGCTTTTGTATAGCGTGATGAGGGTCGATGGGTCAGCCCCCCACCACGTGCTACATAAATACTTTATGATGTTTAAGGCTGAGTTGCATTTGGTAAGAACCATGTTGGTGTATGAAGTAAATGTCATTTTATAGTTAAATATAAGACTTAAGAACCGCACGGTTTCACTGGATGTAATTTCAGTGCCATTGGGTATCACTTTTGCTAATCCTGGTAATATTTTTTTATTATTAACGTGAACTAGAGTAGTTTTACTGGGAGCCAATTCTAGGCCGAGAGATAGAAGATTTGCATGCATTATATTTACCGATTCTTGTAAGATTCTGGTGCATTCTTTAGCCGAGTGACCTTTAGAGAACATGACTATGTCGTCTGCGAATTGTAGAACTGTTACTTCTTGTTTGATATTTTCGGTGATATTAGATACATAGATTAAGTATAGAAGGGGACTAAAAACCCCTCCCTGTGGGACGCCTTTGTTTGTGCGCATACATTCAAAACCCTCGATGTTAGTGTGTACATATCTTTCATACGTTAAAAATTTTACAAATTGTATTACTTGTTTTGAACATTTGAGCTTGGCGAGTTTGTCGAGTAAGCGATCGGATAGTACATTATTAAATGCGTCTGATACGTCAAGAAAAGCAGCGAGAACTTCCTTTTTTGCGAAAAGACTTCATCAATTTGCGATGTCAAGTAAGATAAGTTATCATAGGAAGATCTGCCCTTGCGGAACCCCGATTGACCTACAGGTAAATAGTTATTATATTCCAGCCACGACTCTAGCCTGTTTTTAACTTGTTTTTCAAAAATTTTGCATAAGCAAGATGTAAGTGCTATTGGTCTGACAGATTTGACATCGGGTTTGTTTATCATGTGGACATATGAATGTTGCCAATCGTCAGGAAATTCGCTTAATTGGTACATTTCATTAAAGATGTCAAGGATGTTTTAAGTTTATGTTTTAGCGGAATTTTTCGAATTATTTCATTATCAATGGCATCTAGTCCTGGTGAAGCTTTCATTTTGCACGAGTCTGCGACTTTATTAAATTCGGCGAAAGAAAAGTGATTGTCAAGAATGTCATTTCCATTACAAGACGGTATCCATTTTGAATCGGTGCTAACCCAGGGGGGGCACAATTTGTTTATGCACTGGACCGATTGTTCTTTGATTTTGTTAGGGTCTAGAGGGTTAGTTACTTTTATCCAACTCTTATTTAGAATTTTGCATTTATTCCAGACATATGTTCGGTTCGTTTGAAAGTTAATGATCTCCGCGAATAGTCGAAAGTAGTCTTTTTTTTCCTTTGAAGAACTTTTTAGCTATCGCACAATTTTTTTTGTATTCATTATAATCTGATAAATTCCGGGTAAACTCCCACTTTTTGTATGCAGCGTGCCTAAGGCGTTTGATTTTATTACACTCAGCGTCCCACCAAGGAGCTGGGTTCTTAATTTTCTTTTTATTATAGATTTTTTTTCGTGGAGTAGCTCTTTGGACTGCTTCTGTAACAGTTTTTACAAATAGTTCGTATTTCTGTGTCGGCGATAAGAGGTCATATTCCCAGGTCAAAAAGTTCTCAAGGTCACTGTTTAAATAATCCTCGAAAAGAGACCATTCAGTTTTTAGTGAAATGATTTTAAAAGTTTTCCGTTGATATTGTTGTTTCTTTGCATCTACATTAAGAAAAATATGAAAATGATCAGAACCGAATGGTTCATCATATACTTCGCAATTAATTTTATCTGATAAAGACATAGTACTCAGTACAAGGTCTATGTTAGTTTCGGTTTTATATTTCGAATTTATATGTGTGACTGTATTCGTATTATGTAGAAAATGGAGGCCTGCAATGGCTCGGTCGGTAGGGCGACGGACTCGCACCAGGTAGGCCCGGGTTCGATTTCCAGTTCCTGCTGATTGATACAAGCACCACTGAAAAAAGTTTCATGTGCTTTGTTCTCAAACACATTGCAAGCCTCCGTCGCTGATTAGCACTGATGGAGCATAAATAGAGCGACGTTAAATAAAAAAAAAAAAATGTAGAAACATGTCTTTAATTTCTATACTATGATCCATACGATCTCCATTGCCATCCGTATTTTTACAGTTCCATTTGATATTGTGAGCGTTAAAATCGCCAAGTAGAATTGTATTTTGATTTTGAGTGCCGAGGTCGATTATGTTATTCCAGTCCGTTTGTGTTAGTGTGTTTCCCGGGGGGATTCTATAACAGGCTATAACATTTATTGGAGGGTTCGCATTTTCAATTCGTATACCCACTATTTCTATTTCTGCTGTTGATTTACTAATGTGTTTTAATTCCGTAAATTGTAGGTTTTTTATTACCATAAAAAGAATGCCGCCACCCCTAGTGTGGTTTCTGTCTTGTCTAATCGTTACAAATCCTGTCATTTTAATTTGATCTTTCGGTTTTAGCCATGTTTCCACACACACAAATACATCTACATTTGCTAGCATATCGTGTAAGTCACTCTTGCGCTGCGTGATGCTACTTGCATTCCAATACAAGATCTTAATATTCGAGTTATCGTTACAGTTGTTTGAGTTGGGAATATTATTATTTATTTTTGTTTGCATATTTTTTTTTTTTGTAACAAAATATTAGATCGATACATATTATTTCTCGTTAACGTCAGAAGAACTGGAGTCTTCACTAGTGTCAATAAACTTTTTCGTGTTGGGTGCGTCTTCCGGACCATTTAAAATATTGCGAGTGCGGGTAAGGCGTGTCTTTGCGTTTCTTCCTTTCGCAAATTTATACACATCACCAAGCAAAGTCGAGAGCGTAGACAAATCAGCCGTATAGACTCTCGCTGCTTCAAAAACATTTGGGTTTTCATCTAAGCTTTTTAGAAATGCGATCAGCTGATCGTGATTGACCGGGTATTTGTTTTTCGGATCATCAACAGTTTTCTTTGCGCTTTCTAACTCGTTTTCAAAATCAATTTGTACCTTTGGTGCATATTTTTTCCTTTTCGTTTTTTTTTTAGTTGTTATTTTACCTGAATTTTCTTCTATGCTGGATGCAGTCGAGCCCACGCTGGGTGAGTGAGGTCTTTTGAAAGAGGGTGGTTTTCCCAGAGGCGGGAAGTCTTGTGGCTCTGCAGTTGTATCGATGATTGCGTTGTTATCCTCTTCTATCCCGTTATTCTCTTGAATCATTTCTATCTGCTCAGCATTTTCTTGACTGCTTGTGGTGTCGGTATTTGCAGGTACTGCGTATATGTTGTTGTCGTTGTCCGAGTTTCTACAGTGTTTAGCCATGTGTCCCTCTTGTTTACACTCAAAGCATATAAGCTTCCCAGTCGAGAAGTATATCCAAAAGTTGATGCCTTCGTGCGTGACGCGTAGATTGCTAGGAATTTTGGGAATGTCATCCGGATCTACATACATTTGTTTCCTGAAGCTTAACAAATGAGTTAGCGACTGGTGTTGTGTGCCTACTTTGACCGTGGTGATCTGTGAGACTGGAGTTACTCCAATTTTTTTCAGCTCTTCGATTATCAATGACTTGGGTACACAAGGTTGCACATTAGAGATTAAAACTCTTTTCGCTTTTGAGACAAGTGGCCTAATATTTAGTTTTTGCTGATCTATTACGAGAGGCGTACAAGATGTCTTTTGCATTTACGATTTTTGTTAATTCGAGAGCGTATGTTTCAACGGTGTTTCCTTCTATAGAGTCAACAATAATTGCTTGTTCTCTAGATAGAACTTTTTCATGTTTCGACGTTAACGACGCAGAGTACGATGTGTTTGGCTTATTCATATTTACGGTTTCATTCATTTTCTTGAGGTTGCACCCGCGCAGAGACTGAACGCGAGCACAAAAAGTATTTGGATGTTGTTTATTTGTAAGTTAATTTTTTTTTCTTCACTGCCCAAAGTTCCATCGTCACAAATTTACACGCGTTATTCAACACTAACTCACTTCACTTGGTAGGTCTGGAGCGCGTTTACAAACACGTCTACTCGGTACGACGGTCGGCGAGCCAATGTAATATTTAATTGGAAAACAAAGTTTTGTTCAGATTGGAAGTTGTCAAATACATTACACATTTTTAACGATTGATTGAAATGGCTCTTAAAAGATTTATGTTTCAATTCGAACTGACAGCGTTCGCTTTTGTTTCTCGATGGCGTGATACATGACGCATTGTCCAAAAGTGCACACAAGGTTCAAATAATAGATAATTAAAGGATAATGCATCATGAAATCGAACTTTGGCTTTAAAAACTTATAAAAATTTAAATACAGCTTATTCAACTGTTCGATCGAGCTGTTTAGGGTTATCAAATGAGCATTAGTGATCCTTGGTGACATAACAATATCAACTATTTTTCATAACTAAATGTACGTTTTCCAGTGCTCGTTGTCTCTAGGAACTTCATCAGCAATAATAACTCCCATATATCTCACCAAAAACATCATTTCATCGGCGGAATATTTAATATTCAATTTTTCCTTAAATCGACTTAACGTTATTGGAAGGGATGTATTTGTATCATCCGAGTATGTTCCAAATTCTTTAATTCTCAAATTAAGATATTCTAAAGTAAACAATTTTAATACAAATATCAAATGATATAATACAGCCCGAATCACATATACCGAAACCCCCTCTAAAATATCGTGCATCAGATCCACTCTTATTAATAGTAATATTGAAATAAAGCTTACTATCAAATATATAGGTCTCTTTCAATCCAGTTTCACTAGAATTTGCTTTTATTAAGTCTGAATGATAATTTTGTCGATTGCGTAATAAATTTGGATCCTCTGTGACTCATTCTGAACATTTAAATGAGTTAGTCCTACATATCCGGCAATATTTATTGGCTTTGAAAGAATATACCATGCCATATATCGTTAAGCCCAAATTGTCTTCCAGAATCAAAAATATTTGAAATTTGAAAATGATAGGAACGTTATTGACCACTATTCCGATACCATTTTTTAGCAAACCATTCAATTCGTCTATAAGTAATCTAAAAATGAGCTCTTTGAGCATTGTTTCATTTCTTCGCTTCTAACTATAGTAGAAAAAATAATACTTTCTAGTAAGAATGCCAAATGCGGTGGTAAGCACGCAATCAAAGCAAATACAGGATGTCCCATTTTAAAGGAACCACCCCGAAATTTTCTACGGTTGGTGTTCTACAAAAAAATTGTTCAGACAAAAGTTGTTTGGGACAATGAGGGATGCCTTTCCCAGAAATCGGATTTGACCTTGAGATATATTTTCAAGGTCATTTCAAGGTCAACTTTGTTTTTTTGAATAGGAACCCCTATTTTTGATACTGGATTCGGATAGAGCGGGAAATTCTACCATAAGATGACCTATTATACAAGGGGTCCGGGAGACCCCTCAAGGTCATTTCAAGGTCAACTTTGTTTTTTGAATAGGAATCCCTATTTTTGACACTAGATTCAGAACCTACGATTAATTCTACTTTCAAATGATGTATCATATGTGGGGTCCGGGAGACCCCCAAGGTCACTGAAAGGTCAACTTTGTTTTTTTTAAAGAACACCCACTTTTAATTGCGGATTCGGATAGTGTTGGCATTCTAAAATTAGATGAGGTTATTAGATGAGATTCTGAAGAATCGCTTCAACTTCTCAACGTAATGTACAAGTCAAAGTAGTTTCCCTCGTGAAAATCGTTCGATTCTCTAATCGGATAAAAATCTGCTGACTGCTCCGATTTCTTAAACGGAAAAAATTCTAGCTCGGTGACATTCTGAGAAAGCGATTTTTAAGGAGCCTGTGTAGGCATTAACAACTTATTCTACGTAGATTATCTATGACAACATCGCTTCTTTTTTTACCATATCATCGGAATCGAAATGATCCTATCTTTAAATTATGTTTGAATGACAATTTCATGGTGAATGAAATGATATGGACGTGAAAATAATAACAATAATAATAATAATAATGAAGGTGAGAGTGTGATAGTAGTATTTCGCGAACAAGGTGTAAATTAGTATCTTTGAACATTTTTGTTTCCTGTAAGTATAAAAAATTATTTATCTATTACATGTGGAGTTGAACCTTTTTTTCCCATAAGTATGAAAAATTATGTATAAATTAATGTAAACTTCTTATACTACCATTAAAATGCTGCGATTCGCATATTTTTTCTACAGAATAGCAAATTATTCAGCGGATGAAGTTGTTGAAATACTGTTAACACTTGGGGAATGTAATCGGAACTACAGAGCTGCTGCTCGGCTTTATGCTGAACGCTTTCCTAACCAGCGCCACCCAAGCCATAGACAAATATTGTAAGACGCTGTCGTCGGAATAATTTACATCGGCAGAGACGTCAAAACAGATATTTGAATAACAATGATGCAAGACTCATTGCGGTATTGGCAATGGTTCATTTAGACCCTCATGTCAGTACAAGAACAGTTCAACGCCAACTGGGAATTTCCAAATCTACTGCTCATCGCATGTTAAGATCGGTGCGTTATCACCCATATCACGTAACACTGCATCAAGAGTTAAATGAAAATGATTGACTACTCAGAATGAACTTCTGTTGGTGGGATCTGAATCAATTGGATCAGGATCCAGATTTTTTCTGGAACGTTTGTAATAGTGACGAAGCCACTTTCAAAAGTGATGGCAGGCTTAACAGACACAATAGTCATTATTGGTCCCCTGTTAATCCTCACTGGCATCGTCAAATTATCAATCAACATCGTTGGAGTGTTAATGTTTGGGCCGGAATTTTCAATGGGCACATAATTGGTCCACATTTTTTTGATGGTACAGTCAATGGTCCACGATATCTTGACTTTCTGGAAAATCATTTGACCGAATATTTAGAGAACATTCCATTGAATATTAGACAGCTTATGTGGTTCCAACAAGATGGTGCTCCAGCTCATTTTGCGGCCAATGTTAGGGCATTTTTGAATGATCGGTTTGGGAATCATTGGATAGGCCGTGGTGGACCAATCCAATGGCCACCAAGATCGCCTGATCTCAATCCATTAGATAGTTATTTTTAGGGATTTTGTAAAGATGCTGTTTATGGAGATGCACCCACTACTAGATTAGACATGATAGAAAGAATCAGGAGGACTTTTGCAGCAGTCACGCCAGAAGTACTCAGAGCTGTCATGAACAATTATCGCCGTAGATTGGAATTGTGTTTAGAAAATAATGGAGGACCAGTTGAACAATTGTTATAATCAATTTAAAATTATTTTTATTTGAAAATAAATAATGTTACTTGCTATGACGAGCTGTATCCCAAATAAGTTGCTAGCTGAAATCTGTTCATTCGTACATTAATAAATTGAATCTGAGCTGAAAACTACCTTTGCTTTTTTACTTACCTGAATTACAAATTTGAAATTCCATTTTTGACTTTCACATAACCTTCAGAGGTTGAAAGAATTATTGAGTGATAATTCAGTTACTCTCAAAATTCTCGCTCTATCCAAATAGGGGTTCCTATTCAAAAAAACAAAGTTGACCTTGAAATGACCTTGAGCGGTCTCCCGGACCCCATGTATAATAGGTTATCTTATGGTAGAATTTCCCGCTCTATCCGAATCCAGTGTCAAAAATAGGGGTTCCTATTCAAAAAAACAAAGTTGACCTTGAAATGACCTTGAAAATCACGTTCAAGGTCAAGTTTGAGGTTATCATAAGTTGACCCCCTCCAAACCATACAACTTTGGTTTGAAACATTTTTCGATTACCTTGCCCAGTTTTGAGATATCCTACTGGGCAAGTTAAAATGGAACACCCTGTATATCATTTTAAAAATTTTTTTATATTAAAAAATCTATGATTTAAATCATTATCTAAAGTATTTTGATAACGAGAGACCTACTTACATCATAATCTGTTATATAAAAATTATTTAGTAGTAAAAAATATTTTAATTTATAGATATTGTAACAGGCTGTCGCTTAGTCGATAATCTCTTGAAAGTGCCTTTATTACGACTAGACGAAGCCTTGTTATCTCTGTGCTCAAAGCACAGTAACCTACCTTGTCTCGGAGTGCGCCTGTGCAGAGTCTCCTTACTATTCCGAGTTGGGTTCCCCCAACTCACCGCTTGGCGGCGCTGTCGCCCCTTGCTAGTAGCGCTCGTGCGGCCGCCGCTGGAACCTAAGTTGTCGACTCGCGTCTATCGGTATTCGCACGATTCGTGCTACGCAACCGGCGAATTCGAATCCACTGTAAATAAACACTGACGCGACCTCCGGACAAAGGAAAGACACAATAACCGAAACTCGTTTAAATAAAAATAATGATTGATTTATTCAATTAAATCAATGACACGGGGAATCTGCCGAGAGTCTTGCGCACGCTCGCGTGAATGACAATACACGCTGAAAATGAGAGAGAGAGAAAACCACGGATGCCGCGAACTAACCGCTCGCGCGCAACAAACAAATTCTTCGCGCTCGCTGCGCGGGATCGCACGCAAATTATAATGACAAAAGGGGGAAAAGGTGCACCTACCGCAAGAACGATGAGGATACGGTGGCCAACCGTATCCGATTAACACGCTGTTAACAATCCGCTCCGCCACTTGCTGCAGCGCCTCGATTGCTGTTTCTGCTGTTGTTGTTGCTGCTGTCGCTAAATTGCTGTTGCTGCTAGGGCTGCCGCCGATATAGCTGCTGCTACCGCTGCTGCTGCTGCTAGTGCTGCTGCTCACCCACCCACACACTCAAGTTCGCAATGTCACTGGCAAAAACGAAAAACTCGGGAAAATGGAGGTTAGCGCGACGCTGACAGACTGAGTGGCACAGTCATACTGCCGGTCGGAGCCTCCCCTCCCGGTCATTGCCCCTACGCGCTCTCTCTCTCTCGCGAACCGAACGCGGCTCCTCTCGCTTAGCCGCTCGTTCACCTCGCGCGAGTCTAACGATTTTCGGTAATCGTTGCAATATATAAAGTGGCTGAAGGAATAGAATTCACAACAAATGATGAATTGGCAGAGATTGTTAATAAAGATCAAAATGTGTACCTTTTGTTTTAACAAATTTTCATCCTCAATTCATTTAATATTTTAAACGTATATATATATTTATATTTGAGTGAAATCATAGATTTTGTAGAAAACCTAATAGTTCCTGTGCAAGTAGGAGTGAAAAAAATGGTGGCTTTTTAAAGTTATTTTGAGCAACGGCAGCAAGAAAATTATGGTTTTGATATGGGGCAAGGAATTAATTGATTTGTACCAACCACAGTTAACAATCAATAGGGTGAGCATTCAAATTAATATATATATATATATATACATTGTGACGGTAATCGTCGTATTAGCGCTAATAGCCTAACTTAGTGGCTGCCTGCGGGGGCAGCACCTACCGGTAGACGAAAAATGTAATGAGGGAATTCGGCACGCGACGAGACGGAACGCGCGCGTTTGAATACGACCCATTGCAGGACTAACTACCGATACGAAGAGCCGCGAGTGGAGAATCAGCTACCGATACGTTAGGCGGAGAATCGAGGATCAGCATCCGATCGCTAAGCTGTGTGAAAGAGGTTGTCGTTATTCCCGAGCCATCCTGAGTGTCGAGATGAGCTGACCCGGACCTGCAGGAGCCGTGCTATAGCCTGAAGGAGCTGAGTGCGTGCGAGCATGCGAGTGTTCGAGTGAGGAGTTTCGCCATCGAGGGTGAAACCAAAACACGCGAGTTACCTCGACGCGATAAAGACAGACTTTGCCGCAACCGGAGTGCGAATTGGTTCTCCTGGTCTTCGTGCGACTGCTAAAAAGGTAAGCTGGCCAGCTTAATTTCACGATCGCGATATAATTGCTAAACAACTAATCCCTCGACTCGACAAAAAGCGTGCATGTAACATTTCGGCAAACAAAGAGCGGCGAGCGATCCGACACTGCGTGTTGTTGTCGTGCGCGCGGCATGTAAACGCGGACCGAATTCAATGTAACATTAAGAGGTAATAAAAGTTCTCGTAAGAGATATTAACAGTACTTTCGAAGTGTTTATTTCGTATTAATAGATAGTTGGTTGACTGACATCCGTTCCCTCCTGCTCTCCGATTTTCGTATTTAACATAGGTAATTACGTGCGCTCTTCGATAGGATTACGCGGATAAATTAATTAAACGAAATACCCACCCCGTTACAACATATGTATCCATATTTATTATTAACATAATATAATTCTCTTTATAGATTGTGCACTTAGAAAAAGCAACCTTTAAATTGTCCAATACGAATTATCACAAAGATGAATCATTGATTGAGTATGAATTAATCATTGGAAAAGCAACAATAGTCAAGTTTTTAGTCACTCACGGTTAAGTTGATAGAGTTAGTGTTACTCCAAAGATCACTGATTTTCCAGGCAATGTTGGTTTGATTGGGCCAATTAGTAAGTAAAAAAAATTCATTTTTTTTTCATGAAAAAACATTGTTCTTTTTTTTCATAAAAGAAAATAACTATATATTTATTTTTCAGTTATTATTGGCTGGTTAAAAACTGAATTATCTCTTATCACTAATCAAAATAATACACCCAGTTGGGGCAGTGGCGCAATCACCGACAAGATTTATAAAATAAATGTGCAGATTGCTCAATTTGTTAACTCAAATATTAAAAAAGGAGTAAAAATTCAACTCGAAGGGGAGATCAAGACAACTGGTTTTTTTTTAAATTTTAATAATAACTTAAAATGTAAATAATAACATTACTAATTTTTATTTCTCCACGAAGACCTTTGGAGGACAAAACCAATGCTTCTGAAAAGTCTCCGAAAAAGAAAAACCCAATAAAAATGGATTTAGAAGATAAGAATGATCTTTGAGTGATTCTTTTCAAATGTTGTTTTCTCATATTTTTAAAAGTTAACCTAACTCAAAATCATCATTTTAAATACTCTTTGAATTCAAATTAACGTAAAGTCTTTTACTTCATTTAATATCATTATTATGATTCCTTTGTTTAATTTGAAAATATCTTTGATAATTTATTAAAAAAGAATATAAATAAATATTGTGTTATGCTGACTGCAATTTTTATATTATGCTACTTAAAATTAAGTATATATTTATTATATGAGTTCTATTCTAATAATAATTATTTAATATTTAGTAATAATATTAATCTATTAATAATAATTTAATATTTAGTTCATAATTCATTATTTATGTGTACTTTCATAATGCAATGACTCTTAGTTTTTACATTGTAAAGATTATTAAGATGAAAATTTTTTCAATATGTAACAATTTGACTGATTTAATCGGGATAGTCACTAATGATAAAATAAAAATAGTATTAATACTTATACGTGTAGATGTATGAATAACCATTGAAAACATTTTCATCTACATAATCTTTTAAAATGTAATATATGTTGTAATGAGTGTCACTCGTTAAAGGTGTAACCTAAGCGCCCCTATCGCGTGGAGTTGCGTAAAAGCCGGTCCGCAGAAACAAACCCGAGGAGGAGAAGCGCCCACGAGACGAACGAGCGAAGAAGCGAGAGAGAGAAGAGGGATTAGGGCACCGACCAGCGCGAGTCAGGCGCGCGTACCGCGGGACATTAGGAATGATGGGAAGGGGGAAGAGAGCGATCAGGCCGCCGGCCGGCGCGCGCGCGTTGGCGGAAGGAGGAATGGGGAGAGTCAGTCAAGTCCGGACCTGCGGGTAAGAAGAACGCAAGTGACAAGTAATAGAGTCAGAGAAATTCGAGGGGCAACCAGGACGGTAGCACACGAAGACCCGGTAGCCCAGAAGTCGCTAGGAAGTCGCCACTCGAAGAAAGGTCGTTCGCTGCCCATTATTATCGGTTGCCCAGAGCGATCTGAGGCAACAGCCAAGGATCGCGGGCAACTGCAGACTCGGGCAGCGAAAACCCAGACCGAGAGGTTTGTCGCCAAGAAGGGTCAGAGACCAACGCGACCTGTGCACAACACCGGAGCTGCTTGATCAACAGTGACTCGTCCCCGTAGCGTAAGTCCCTGACTTTGAATGTAATTGCGTGCGACCGTAAAGCGTAGTTAGATAGTGCGTTTTCTTTCTCTCTCTCATCGCGAGCGCGGGACACTCGACAAAGTCTCTCGGCCACAACAGTACTGTTGTATGATTGAAGCGATAGACGTGAATAAAGATATCAATTCTCTCGACAACCGGCTGAGAGTTCTTCTTCCGAATCCCATCTGGTTTTCCTCTCCTGACGCCCACGACAGAACCTGCCCGACCTTGAGTCACTGGGCACCCCGGATCGCCACACGTGTTCTCCACGTGTGAGTTTTCACGGGCTCTAGGGCGGAAAGTCTGAAGATCGACGCTGTTCGAACGAGCTGATCGAGGCGGCGGTTAGCCTCGCGACGCTGGGAACATCCTTTCTTGAACGGGTAAGATTCCCATTCGCGCCCCAAATGATATTTCCCGTTACAATGTAATACCTCATGAATGTATTTGTGAAACAATAAAAATAAAACAATCTTTCCCAATAATTACATAATAAAAAAAATTTACAAACGAATTTCTTTTTTTTCTTCTCTTCTTTTTGATATAATTACAAAAAATATGAATTTACTGAATATAGATTTCAATTTAGTAAAATGAATAATATTATGATTATTTAAAAACATGTTTTATTATCACAAATACTGCGTTTGCAATTTTTAAATTCATAATTTTCTTTCGCTATTAACATGTTCGAAGAAAACCGTACATGGTAAATAATTTTTAATTTACAAAACTTATTATAATTATAACGAATTTGGATTTCAGTAACGACCTATATATATACACTATGTTCTGTAATTTGTGTATATTGTAAAAGCTATATTTTATTAATCAATCGATTAATTTGCGCATGAGCATTTTCACCATTTCTATAGTAATGACCACGTTTCTTTTATCATACCAAAACAATTAAACACTATTCAGTTGAATTTGTGCTATAAATTAATAAATAATTATTGTCGAGAATCGCCAGGGATCAAGAATCTTATTCAGCCGTGATCATTGCCGCTCAATTTACAGCATTATTTATTGATGTAAGTATAATATATTTAATTACTGAATAGATTTTCAATAAATTATTTTATAACCTTAAAGTTAATATTACTACCATTCTAATTAATTTATTTTCAATTCAATTTATTCTCATGAATTTCTATTTCAATTCAATTCAATTTATTTTCATCAATTGTGACATAGTCGTAATTAAATATACTAAAACTAAAATTTAATTTATAATATGTGATATTTATACTTTCATTATATTTAAATCATCAACTGTTTTTGGCTAAGATAAATGAATTATATATAATTTGAGTCTATGCACTGTAACGGGGTGGATATTCTGTTTAATTAATTTATTCGCGCGATCGTACTGAAAGGCGCGCGTAATTACCTATGTCAGACACGAAAATCGGAGAGCAGGAGGGAACGGGTGTCAGTCAACCAACTATCTACAATCACGGAAAGAACACTTCGAAAATACTGTTAATATCACATACGAGAACTTTTATTATCTCATAATATTACATCGCATTTGGCCCGCGTGTTTATGTTTATATGCCGCGCGCACGACAACAACATGCAGTGTCGGATCGCTCGCCGCTCTTTGTTTGCCGAGATGTTACAAGCACGCTTTTTCTCGAGTCGAGGGATTATTGTTTAGCAGTTATATTGCGGTCGCGAAATTAAGCTGGCCAGCTTACCTTTTTATTTCAGCTCTCGCACGGATTGCAAGGGAGAAGAGGGGACCTCGTACATCACGCTACATTGAGAGAAATTGCTAGTAAAAATTGTCAGAATTCTAGCAAAATTTACAAAAAAATATTATAAAGTAGTGACATCCTTGCTATACAGGTAAAATTACTATATGTTTAGCAAAATTTAAAAATACAAATTTTACTAAAAAGTATAGTAAAATTTTGTATCCACGTAGAAAATTTTACTAAAAAGTATAGTAAAATTTAGTATCCACGTAGAAAATTTTACTAAAAAGTATAGTAAAATTTAGTATCCACATAAGAAATATTACTATAAATTTTATGAAAATTTCTTCTCACATATACTATTTTTTATTGGTATGGATTTTAAATAAAAAAAGGACTGGTGAATTCTTCCTATGTAGATTTCCGGAGATACTTCTGAAACATTTGAACTACGATGTTAATTTTGTAACTTACATGAATATCGAAGAACGCTTTATTTAACCTACAATTCTCGCTTTCAGACTAAGAACGCTTTATTATCTAACCTGCAATTCCCTTTTGGACCTTATTAATATAAATGTATCGAATCGCACGCACGCATTTTACACATATATGCATGTTAGAAAACCAGGTTCTTATATAGTAAGCGTCCACGTTTTCAGCCGCTTACGAGTTTCCTAACGCCATCTACCTATATGATTTTGTACAAAGTTGCATTTAAATCGGATTCCAATACAATATTGGAGATAAATATTGTTATTGATCGGGAAGTTAATGAAAATAATAATTTACAAATGAGTTTCTATTTTATTATATCCAATTTTTATTTACATAATAAAATCCATCATTTAATAAGTTTATGTATGTTATAAAACAATCGTGAAGTTCGTCCTCTCTAACTTTTTCCCAAGAAAAACATTCTAAATCAAATACTTTAAATGCGTTTAAATGTTCATCGAAATAAACATCTTTCAAGTTTTTAGTAATAAAAATATGTGCTTGTTTGAATATTATTTCGTGAACAATTCTAAAAATAGGACCTGACGAGAAAGGCGACACAAGAACTGTATTTTTCTTTATCGTTTTATCATAAAACGAAACAGATTTGACACGAATTATTTTGCAACTATTAATTAGTGACGCATATTTATTATAATCCGTTAAAATTTTTGACGATATCAACTTACGACTTTTTGATTCAACGATTGGTTCACAAGATTTTTTTGACATAAACCGATAATTTAAATCTAACTGGTGTTTGATAGCTATGGTTCTATTAATATTTATTCGACTCGTAGTGCTTTTAGCTACGCTCTTACCTTCTTGATTTTTGGATTCGAACCTTAGGCAACATATTTTACCTAAAGGACCGAACTATCTCATAATGCGAGGATAATGTACTAAAAAGTGATGTTTTGGCCTAAATTTATTCGGAAAATGAGTCGCAAGAAGCGACAAGTATTCAAAAACGATTGTTTCTAAATACTGGTATGTCAATGGATGGAGCTTACTCTCGAATACAACAACTATCAATTCTCGAAGAGTCAAGTACATCTGCCATTTCTCGCAATCGGCAGGTACTAATGGCCCTATGATTAAATTTATAATTAAAACTAAGTTTAACATCTCAGCCGACGATAAAATGATGCATCCATTTTTAATAGATTTTTCTGATATCTCTGTGGTTTTATTAACATTGTAACCTGGGCCATAATCAAAGCCACGCACTTTAGAATTAAAATCATCCAGAGACAGGTATTCTTTTTCGAAAATGAAGTAGTTGAGTAATAGCGCAATGTCATATCGGCAAATTCCATCGAGAAGGTCGTGCATGGCATCAACCGCAATATTTTTTGACGAGTGAAAGTGACGGATGTTGTGTAAAACACACTCTTCAACGATACCAGATTTTTTCGAATCTTTCAAATGTAATAGATAATTATAATTGGCAACCGTTCGGAGAGTACATTGTTTTTCCAAAAAAATTTTATCGATTTCTTCTTTTTTTATAAAACAGTGATGACAAAAAACAGTAGAATTGAAAGATTCGGTTAATCCCAGAAGAGTATGCAGCCCAAGATTATCTCCAATAAATAACGAAAGCTCAAAATAAATTGTTTTACGCCCCTCTGGCAATTCAATTTCGATTCCGCACTCGTTTAAAAAATTCAGTTCGTCTATTGCTTTACTTAAAATTATCGGATTTTTAAAAACTTTCCTGTCAAGCGTGTTGAACAATAAAAATAAAAAAATGTTGCGTATTTTAGCTTGGTATTTTAAAGGTAAACCTGGTATGCTTATGTCTACAGCACCGGATTTTGATAATCCTTTATGCGTTCCTAGTGGATTATTGTTTTCGTAATCATCATAATACATTATCAAAGGAAAAACAATTTTATCTCCAAACGTTCGCATACGCTCTCTCCAGAAGTCTCCTTGAACGAAATTCGTTATTATTTTATCATTTAATTGCATATACTGTAAATACTCCATAGTTTCTTTGAATACTAGTGGTAATTCAAAAAACTGTTTTAACACAAATCTCAAAGGAATGAATTGTGCGTTTACAGGTACATGAACCAGCATTTGTACATTTCTGATTTTTTTGTATTCGACCCTTTCACCTACTGGAACGTTAATTGGCGCAATGTATGTACGTAATTTTTTGTATTGAACAAGTCGCTTATGTTCCGTGTCTACAGTATTTAAACACTTAGAAAAGTCATCTATTATTTTACTAATATTTTCTAAACATTGTCTACTAACATTTAAATTTGCGCTAACCAATTCATTTGTAATTTCTGTTTTCAAAAGGTCTGTAACATTGCATACAAATTTATTTGTCATGAGTATCATCTCATTGACATGTTTTCTTGGTAGCTTTTTGAAAGATGAGAGATTAGCGCTGAATTCTAAAGCAATGTTATTGAGAGGTTTCGCGTATAGAGGCGGCGATTTGTCCTCGTGATCAATGTTTGGCTCTTCACAGGAATCGTACAAAACTGATTCGCCTGAATCACTCTCTTCTAAATCAATGAGAGGATTTTTTACATGTGTATTTTCAATCTGAGGTCTATCAATTTCTTCAAGAGCTACAAGAGGTATAATATTAGTAGTAATTTCTTTGTGCTTATTATAAAAATGCTTTTTAAAGCAATCAATAGATGAGTATGACCTTTTACAATCTTGTACGAAACAATGCAAGTTACTTGAATTAGCATGGTCTTGAGTGATATGTTTAAATAAAGCCTTATAACTATCAACAGAAAGCTCGCAATGTGAACAAACTGCAGTATCCATTGCAACAGCAAACGCAAGATCACTATCAATTAATAATACTCAATATTCACACAAAGAAATCACACTTTGTGCTTATTTTTACAGAACTGTGCTAATCTTCATGAGAATAAATTATGAAAACTCATAATAGCAACGTCAAATATAAAGCTACTCCGCTTCCGCATCCGCTTCAATTTGCTTAATATGCCTAATATGCCCTATCAGCGCATTGCCATCCACGGTGACTTCGTCTCCAGGAAGATCTATGTCTAGCAGAATTCTATGTCTGCAAAAAAGTCTAAATAGTTTTTGTGTATTTGGGATAGTTGCATCGAGAGAAAAAAAAATTTTCAACGCCAGCTCAACAGCTTTAAGTGCTGTCTCGACATCATACAGCTGCTCATTGATGATCACGTGGTATCTCTCGATTCGATTTGCTAAGCCTACTGCTATAATAATTGGTTAAAAGGTCTCTTTATCTTCTTGATATTTTTCTTTCAACTCTCGAATTCTTGGTTCAATATTTTCCGCAGACTGTGTTAAAAAAAAATGATTTTAGTAAGATATTTTAGACACAAGTTTTTGATACCTTTTGATATTTACTTCAACGCGGAGTGTAAATGATTCTTGTCGTTCTTGAATGGACAGCTTTGTGGCATTTCCAGGATTATTCTCATTACGCTTTCTTTTCCCACTTCTTTTTGGTTTGATGAAATAGCACAGTAAATAAAAAAGTAAAAAGTCTTCTTTTTTCTGAAAAAATAAATAAAAAGTAAAAGGTTACCCTGAATATACAAATGAATCACACATTTAATATAATAAAATGAACTCACCACTCGACAGATCACCAGTCGACAAAAGGCCAAGCAATACAGAATCTTGAGGATTTGTGATTTTGCATTCTGGTTGCTGTAACGATGAAATCAGTGCTGCTTTTATTTTTTTCCACTGATTTTCATCTACAAAATAGCGATCATGATATTTTTGCTCATAATCGAGGTGAAACTGAAATAATAAATTAAGTAAGAAATAATTAAATTATGTGTGTAACTGAAAATAATAACGAAATAATCATACCAATTCTTTAGCTTCTTGATTTTTCAGGCAAGGAAAAATGTTCATATACTCAAAAATAGATAGACCAGATTCGGTCAGCATACGTCTTCTTGTTGGATAACTATAGATCCATTTCCTAATCAGCTCATCTCTCGGAACTAGAAGAAGTTTCAGCCACTGAATATATTCATTTTCTAAAAAAAAAAGTTATAATATTTAAATACGTCATTTTTGTGACAGTTTGAGTAATATTCATACCATCAATTTCCATAGCTAATTCATCGAGATTCATCTCATTTCTAGGTCTCTCAGTGGGCTGTCCACGAAGCAGTAAATCTTCTCGTAGTTTTTTCTTGGTGTAGTTGTAATGGTTCCATAATTTCCCTGATGCAAAGACGCTGATTCTATCTGGACCATTTTTGGTACACTCATATGCTTTGAAATAGGTCACTGCTATTTCACCTTCAAATATTTGTGATATCTCAGTTGCTAACAACTCGAATCTAGCCCTCGAGATACTGGAATAAATTAAATTTATTTAGAACCTTAGAAGGAAGAGATAAGAATATATATTTTACGAAAAAAAAACTCGACTCACACAAAGCTATCCAGTTGTTTGTTTTCATCAATATCCTTCAATAGGTGGTCTTTCTCTCGACCAATAACTAATCGACTCAGTCTATTTCAGATAGTTCTCTTTAATGGAACTTTTTTCTTTTTAGCCACCTGGTACTGTTTCAGAATAGATTTTCCTTCCGATTTTTTTTGCATGTACGCTAACAGGCCCTAAAAATAATAAAATTTGAATTGTAAAATGTAATTTCGTTCAATGTTATATACAGTGATTTTAAATATCTTACTGTGTTAACTTCATTCACACCACCTTGCTGAACCACAGGGAGTTGGTTGTTTATATCTCGTAGAGCTCTCTCATTACCACCTGCTTGCTGTACTGCACCCTGAACATTATCCTCCCCATCAACTAGCTAATCTACTCCATCCTCGTCAGAAAGTGCTTCATTCACTTCCTGTTGTAAAAATATACATGTTTTGAAAATAAATCAAAGCACTCAACATTAGCTTTCAAATAAAAAGTATCAACAGAAACTACATGGTACCTTAATTTCTTCATCAGTCATAATTAATAGAAATTCAAAGCCCAGCCCAAAACCAATTTAAAAAATAGCACGCAAAAAATTACAGATGTGATGAAAGTCCTAGTATATACATGAAAAGGGTGAATGTGAGGTTAGAAAAATATACATGCAAAGTACTGTGAAAATAAATGATAATATGTATCAAGGTTGAATGCATGCTGAAATTTTTGAAACCGACTACTATTTTACTGTATAAGAAACTGAAATCACGTTGTACTTACGACTATCACAAATTTTCTGCAACGAAACCGGCAATCACATTAGCACATACTCGAAGCACGTGGCACATTGCATGTTGCACGCTTTGTACTTTACTATATGACCATAGTAAAATGAGCTACAATATAGTAAAATGAACTACAATATGTTGCTTTGTTTTACTACAATTTTGAGTAAATTTTGCAATCGTGAATTTTATGTGATCTTTACTATAAAGTTTAGTAATTTTGATTCGACAATATAGTAATTTTTATAAACTTTTAGCAATTTCACCTCAACAATATAGTAATTTTTATAAAGTAACATAGCGAAAGATTTAACTTGATATGTAAAATTACTTATGCTTTATTACGTTGAAATTTTATTATGAACTATAGTAATATTCACTATGGATTATAATAATTTTTATAAGCAACTTATAATAAATCTTATTATACTAATTGAAATATTTGATATAATTATATCAAAATTCGCCAAACTGCAAGAATGTCACTCTTTTATAATATTTTTTAGTAATATTTGATAGAATTCTAATAAATTTTGTAAGGTTATTTCTCTCAGTGTATGTCTTTGTGCACTCTCGTTTGTCGTTTGCGATGCCTCTCGCACGCAGTTTCGCCCTCGATGGCGAAACTCACCCCTCACGCACCCACTTGCACACACTTAATTCCGTCAAACTATCTCTCCTTGGTTCTGCGTGGTTGATCCGCCTTCACGCTCCCAGGAAACCTCGGAACAACGTCAGAAGGTTATGCGGCACGGCTCTGCGATCGGTAGCTAATCCTTATCCTTTTGACTAAGCGTGATGATGGCTAATCCTTCACTTGCCGCTCCTCGTATCGGTCGTTAGGCCTGCACTCGATCAGCTCGTCTCGGCACTCGGGAAAGCTCGGGAACTATCAACTATCCCACCTTGCTCAGCTCAGCGACCGGATGCTAATCTTCGACTCCTCTCGGCGATATCGATAGCTGATCCTCGACTGCCTCATTTTCATACGCGCGCGTTCCGTCCCGTCGCGTGCCGAATTACCTCGTCACATTTTCCCCAACCGGTAGGTGCTGCCCTCGCGGGCAGCCGCACGGTTGAGCCGTTAGCGCTAATAAAACGTTTACCGTTACAGTACATTTTCCAGTGAAAAAAAAAATTTCAGTATTTCATAGTTCTTCCAATTGCCAATCCATTGAGCGAAATTTATTGTTTTTTTTAATGGAAAAATTGATGTGTATACCTATAATTAGCATAGTAATTAATCATTTAACAATTTTCTTTATTAGAATAGAAATATTTTTATAAGGGATTTTTTATTTTTTATTGTTATCTCAATATATAATACTTGATCATGAAACTAAGCAAATTGTTAAATTGTTATGGGCATACTCATGATAAATAAACTTATTTTTCATAAAACATATTTTTATTACACGAATATCTCATGTAATATACACTGGGATATATTATTATTCTTTTGTATTTTTCTCTACATACTAAAGAATATTTTTTATTTTTACAGATTAAAAATTCAATAAGACAATCCATTTGTGATGAACTTAGGATCCCAATTGGATAACATTGTGAGAATAAACTCAATCATTAATTTCCACAGGTACTTTTTATACACTTGATACAAAAACTTTAGTAATATACTTTCAAATATTATCAAAGTTATTTTTTTACAATTTTGTGACCTATACATTAAAACATTTTAGTATATACGAAATAAATAAATGTTAAATATTGTAATACTAATTTTATGGAAACATTTTTTTACGTAATAATAAATACAGTTACAATATAAATAAACATTGTATTCAGAAGTGAAATTAATTGCTTCAATTACAAAAGCATTTTAATTACGTATTTATTAACTACATCTCTTTCTTTTTCAGGATTACCTGGAACGCTGCTTACATTTACTTTACTTTTACAACATTACTTTACTTTTACAAAAACTTACTTTTACAAAATTACTTTATTTTTACAAAAACTTACTAAAAATAACTAAAGCAACAGCAAAATCAATAACAAAAAAAATAAATTTACAAACATATGCCAACAAAAAAAGTATTTTTTAATCAAACGATATATAAAAATTATCACAACTTGAAAAATAAAAAATTTTTTTAACTGCAATAACCATTATAATCATTGACTTTTAACATTTTCTCTACACATTAAACATTGATATTATATGTAATATATTATAACGGGGTTTTAGCTCGTGCTTTTTTCGGGCTAAATCAGTTATATAATAAATAGTTCTCGCGGATTAATATTTTAACAAAGCGAAGTGCGCTATCCAAGACAACCCTGTGCGCCAGTGCGAACAGTGCTTGGGTCCAGCCGCATCAGCTTGCCTCCTTCCTTACGTAGAAATTCGGCCCGCGGAGAGTGTCGTGAGCCACAGGTTACTTGGTGAGGGACAACCTAAAGAGTCTCGCGGCAAAGTAGTTATACAATAGAGCAAGTGTATCGGAATAAGATGCTGCGGATTTTGGTAGAAACGAATCGTGTATTTCAGGCACTTACGAATACATACAAGCGCGCGTGGTGGCGAGATGTGAGCGGCAGCGAACAAGGCGACGACGCAACGCAGCACGCCGATCTTGTCGGCGACCGAACAAGATCGGACAACGAATTCGCTTAAAGCGGCTCGAGGCAAGACGCAATGCCGAGCAAAATGACAGATTGCGTAAGTCGAGCGAAAAACTGAAGTGACGAATGCAGTTAGCAAGCAATATGAGAGAGAGAGAGCCTAAGAGAGAGAGAGAGAGAATCGAGTAGGTACTTACAGTAGTTGTCGTCGGTTATTAGAACGGCAGCAACGCACGAACAGTAGATTGCGACCACGCTTACTCCTGTCCTACACTCACGCGGGCGTTCTCGTTTCCTAGCCTTATAACTGACGGAATTCCCGTCAACATCAGCTATGCGCCTTCGCTTATCGCTGGCGATCTTTGGACTCGTATAATCGCCACTGCGTACTCGCTTACTCCTTCGAGATCTCTAGTAACGCAAAAGAAAAGATGTTACTGCCAAACTATGCTAGCGTCCGTACTTGTCTCTGCTCGCATGCCAACTGGCTCATTGCGCGCTCTCCTTCTCTCTCCCCTTCGCGATCGCGGTCTCTCCGCGACATCCGCTCTACGGACTATCGATAGTATAGATCGTAGGACTCGACTCTTACCTTGTTCGCTGACATTTCAACTGCGCTACAAATTACAAATTATTATAATGCATGGTAAAGTATAAATATGATTAATAAACAAACTGGCTGCAGGGAGAGAGAGACATAACGAGAATGCGACTCGTTATATGCCCCTCCCCCAGACGCTGGTTGCCAGGGGGGTACCAGCTCGAAACCTGGTCTCTCTCTTTAGGCGCATCCTTTTTCCAGGGAAAACTCATGCATCCACAAAAGAAAAGTAAGGCAATCTGTCGTTATAATAAGGAAGCATAATGGGAAGATATGTGGAACGACAAAGAACTCTCTTTCTCCCCTTACAATTTTATTCCTTATACAGTAACAAAAAAATTACAATATTTTTTTTTTCTTTGATTTGAGGCGTTGCCTCTTTACTAGGGATTACGCACGCTTGCGTAGCAATCTCGGTAACGGTAACTAGATAGGTGAATGGGAACAGGAAGAGCGAAATCACACAAACGCGTTGTCGCTTAAGCGTGTTCACTTATCGTGATCCTCTACGGGCGCGGAGCTCGGCATCCGTGTAGGCATAAGCCTCAAGCTGTCCCGATAGCCATCTTGGATGGATCTGAAAATTGGGGCAGTCGGTAGACCTTGAGACGCCGGTGAGGTGGCACAGGTTGCAGAAACGCGTGCCCACCAGGTCTCGTCGTGGCCCGTTCCACTTTCCACACGGCTCCGTGCGGTTGGTGTGTGCTGCAGAGCAAGGTATCCGGGTGGCCGTCTCGGCCCCTCAGCGAAATCGCTTGGCCTAGACCTTGGTCTGGATGGGTGCGGGGCGAATCACCATCGGAGAAGGCGAGCGCGGTCGAGGCGGTGACGTGGAAGCAGTGGACTCCTTATCCCACTGGTAACCGGTTCCTTGGAGTCGGGGTACCCAGTGGTAGGGGTCATCGGCCGAGCGTTCCAGCATCCTCATCTGAGCCCTCAGGTTCTCTACCTCTCGCAGTCTAGTGTCAACCGCCTCCGCCAGCACGCGTTTCTCCTCCTCGATGAGGCGGCGCCTGAGCCAATCGGTTCGTTGGCGAGCGAGGTACGCCTTTAGGTCTAGCTTACGCTGAATTTTATCGGCGTAGTCTCCTGCCAAGCGTTTCCCTTCGGCGCCTGCGGCCTGGATGAATTTCATAGCCTCGCCGAAGGTCGCTGTCTCTTCGGCGTTTGCCACCATCCGGGTCGTGCGAGCGGTCTTGACACGCTGCAGGATCTCCTTCCAGGCGTCTCCTAGCGCTAATGGCCCATAAACCTCGCCTGAGGGTAGCTCGTCGTGATCTCTGGAGTCGCCGGGTGATGTCGCTGAAGCGCTGTCGCTGATGGTCGGCTCCGTCCCTTCCTGAGGAGTAACGGAGGGCTCCTCCGCTTCCTGCTCTGGTTCCTCGGTATTGGGAGTCTCCACGTCCAGTGGGGCTGCCGCTTGAAGTGGTTCTTCAACGCTGGCCGCTTCCGGTTCCTCGGGTTGAGTATCTGCTGGGACCGCCTCGTCTGCCATCGTAGCGACGGTGTGCGCGTGGAGCTCCTGGAACTCCTCTTGGCTTTTCACCGCTGAAGCGTCCGACGTAGCGTCCATCTGTAGGAGTCAATATAAGTAAGAAGATGGTTTTTTTTTTTCTTATTTGCTGGCATTCAGTCCGGGAATAATACATAAGCGTAGGAAGGTTAGCAGTAGATTAGTTAGGAGGCAGCTAAAAGCGTAGAAGCAGAGAGCGGGGTAGCAACGCAAAGGTTAGTGTTGTCTTGAGCGAAGCCGCCTTGGCGACGGTGGGACCGTCGGTAGAGAAAGTTTCTTTTTCCCCTTTGGTCGGCCACGCCTTCTTTTTGTTAAGGGTTCTGAACCGGAGGTTAGTTCGCTATCGGCCAACTCCTTTTCATTTTGCTCGTTGCTCTCGTCGCTTTTAGGGATTCGTGCGAACAAATTATCGAGGTCCAAGCCTTCCACGTTAGACTCGCATTCCTCCGTCTCGTCAGTTTTTGGACATTGCTCTTCGTCGTGACAAGGGCGTAAATCGCAAACGGCTACCTTGCCTATGTCAGTACCTTCTTCGGTGCTAAGCTGGTAAGAGTTCATTCCTACGCGAGCCGTAATGACAAAAGGTCCTGCGAATTTCGGGCTTAGTTTTGCAGCGATTTTCATTGCGGCCGAGGAAAGCAGGCGGTTTTTGGCCCATACTTTGTCTCCGACGCGATATTCCACATCCCTTCGCTTGACGTTGTAATATTTTTCTTGGCGGTCTTGCGCCATTCGCGTATTTTCAAGTGCTACCGCGCGAAAGTCTCCTAGTTTTTCCATCCTCGCGTGCCAATTCTCTATGGCGGTGGCTTCGAGGTTTCGGATCATGTCTCTAGCTTCCGCTCTCTTCTTAGAGTGAGGAGGGTCGGGATGCCGTCCGTAATTGAGAAAAGCCGGGCTAGCGCGCGTCGCTTCGTGAATAGCTGTGTTATACGCAAAGGCGAATTCCGTGATGTGAGCATCCCAAGTAGCATGATTTTCTTGGATGAACGCGCTGATCATGGTTTTTATCGTGCGGTTCACTCTCTCGGTTGGGTTGCTCTTCGGCGAGTACGGCGCACACGTGCCGTGGATAACGCCGAACGAGTCCAAGAACTCGTCTACCAATTTGTTTTTGAATGGAGTCCCATTGTCCGATAAAAACTTATCGGGCACTCCAAATCGTAGAAATACTCGCTCCTTCAACTCGCGTCTAATCGCCCTCCCGTTGGCTTTGCGTAGCGGGATACACTCAATCCAGCGAGTGAAGAGGTCGATGAAGATTAATAGATGTTCATAGCCTTGCGCTGACTCAGGTAAAGGGCCCATAGTGTCGCCCGCCACGATTTCCCATGGCCGTGTGACTAGGTGCCGTCCCATCAGTCCTGCTGGAGCAACTTGCTCCACTTTAGTCTGTTGGCAAACGAGGCAGTTACGAACGTAGTGTGCCACATCTCTGTGTATGCCAGGCCAATAATATTTAAGCGCGGCTCGCTTTTGCGTGTTATAGTGCCCTAGATGTCCTGCGGTAAGACTATCATGACACTCTGATAAGACTTGAGCTCTCTGTTCTTGTGGAAGTACTAGCTTCCAAGCCTCTTCATCTGTACCCATCAAATCGTCCACGATAACGTCTGGTTTATAAATATATAACTTGTCTCCTATATACTTCTAATATGGGTGTTTAGTGGGGTTTTCTTGAAGTTTTTGCACCCATTTCAAGTACCACGGGTCCTTGACTCGCGGAGGCGCTTTAAGCGAAGCTAAGCAAGCGATAGTAGTTTCTTCATCCTCTTCGTACATTCGCGACAAGGCGTCTGGAACTACGTTGTATTTTCCTCTTCTATGTATGATGTCGAAGCTGTAGGATTGTAGGCTCAGCGACCATCGTTTGCCTAGAGACCTAGCTTGCCGTTTGGATGTTTTAGGTTCCGCAACCATTTTAGACTATGATGATCAGTTATAACTGTAAAGTGATAGCCTTCTATATACGGTCTGAACTTTTCGACTGCCCATATTACAGCAAGGCACTCCCTTTCTGTGACCGAAAGCCTTCGCTCGGTGGTACTGAGTGCTCGACTGGCGTAACAAAGTACTCTGTCTTCGCCTCCGACGTGCTGCAAGAGTACACTGCCTAATCCGGTATCGCTGGCGTCACATTCTATAATAAATGGAGCCGTAAAGTCTGGCCTAGCCAAGACGGGGGCAGTAGCGATCAGGCTTTTTATGCGCTCGAAAGCGTCTTGCTGCGTCTCTGTCCATTCGTATTTAGTGTCTTTCTTAGTTAAAGTGGTAAGCGGGTCCGCTATGCTCGCAAAGTCGGGCAGGAACTTCCGATACCATGACGCCATTCCTAAAAACCGACGCAGTTGCTTGAGATTCTTCGGCGGCGGATAGTCAATAATGGGCCGGACCCTTTCAGGATCAGGACGAGTCCCGTCCCTGTTGACTAGGATACCTAAATATCGGACTTCAGTCATACAAATGCGTGATTTCTTTCGGTTGATGGTTAGCCCTACTTCTTTAATCCTCTCAAGGATATGCGTTAGCCATTTCAAATGATCTGCATAGGTTTCGGTCGCTATAATCAGGTCATCGATATAGGCGAAGGCATAAGGCTCCATCTCGGGCGTAATTAGCATGTCCGCTAACATTTGAAAGGTTGCTGGTCCTCCTGCAACTCCATGGGGCATTCTTACGAATTCGTATAGCCCTAGGCCAGGGACCGTAAAAGCGGTAATCGGTATCGATCGCTCCGTAAGAGGGATCTGATGGAAAGCTCCCGAGCAGTCCAGTGCGCTAATATACGAGGTGTGTTCAAAAAGTAACGAGAATTTTTAAATTTCGCGGGTTTGGAGAGTCCGCTTGTATAAAATTTTTTTTTATTATGTTGGTACACATGCCCCTGAAGTACGATAAAATTTTCAGCAATATTGATTGCTTACTTTTTAAGTGGCAGCCGCTAACGTTAGACGTGTTTTTCGAGCTCGGCGATTTTCGTTTGTGAAAAAAAATGGATCAAAGAATTTGTGTTAAATTTTGCGTAAAAAATGAAATAAAGTGTAGTAAAGTTTGTCAAATGTTAACAAAGGCATATAGTGAGTCTGCTATGAGTAAAGCAAGGATTTATGAGTGGTATAAGCGTTTCCAAGATGGCCACGAAAACGTTGAAGATGACGAACGACCCGGACGCCCAAGCACATCAACAACCGATGAAAACGTGAAAAAAGTGAAAGAAATGGTTATGAACGATCGCCGAATCACAATCAGAGAAGTCGCTGATGATGTTGGCATATCAGTTGGCTCATGCCATCAAATTTTTTCGAATGTTTTGGGTATGAAACGTGTGGCAGCAAAATTCGTTCCAAAATTGTTGAATTTCTAACAAAAACAGCGGCGAATGGAAGTTGCTCAGGAGTCGCTAAATGAAGTCAATAACGATGCAGAACTACTAAAACGTGTTATAACAGGTGACGAAACATGGGTTTACGGATATGATGTCGAAACTAAGGCTCAATTGTCCCAGTGGAGGCATTCTGGATCGCCAAGACCGAAAAAGGCTCGACAAGTGCGGTCGAATGTGAAGGTTATGCTCACTGTGTTCTTCGATTTTAATGGCATAGTGCATTATGAATTCTTGCCACAAGGTCAAACAATCAATAAGCAGTACTACCTACAAGTTCAACGTCGTTTGCGTGAAGCAATCCAAAAAAAACGCCCGGATTTGTGGCAAAACAATTCTTGGCTTTTGCACCACGATAATGCGCCTGCTCACACTTCATTGCTTGTTCGTGAATTTTTGGCCAAAAACGAAACTGTAACGATGCCTCAGCCTCCATATTCGCCAGATATGGCTCCATGTGACTTTTTTCTATTTCCAAAAATAAAGAGAATATTAAAAGGCCGTCGTTTTACAAGCATAGATGACATTAAAAGCGAATCGCTGAAAGAGCTAAAAGCTATTACCAAGATCGAGTTTCAAAAGTGTTTCGAGGATTGGAAAAAGCGTTGGCATAAGTGTATTGTATCCGAAGGGGACTACTTTGAAGGCGACAACATTAATGTAGATGAATAAATAAATATTTTTTTCATAAAACGAAAATTCTCGTTATTTTTTGAACACACCTCGTACTTAGCGTGCTGTAACTTTCTCAAGATTACGTCCATATAGGGAAGCGGGTAAGCGCTCACCTTTGATACTGCATTGACCTTTCGATAACCAACGCAAAAGCGGTACGATCCGTCGGGTTTTCGAACCATGACGACCGGACTCGACCATTCGCTTTTCGAGCGTCGTATTATGTTTGCTTCTAGCATCTTGAATACTTGCGCATGCATTTCCATCTCGATAATATGAGAAACTGGATAATATTTTTGTTTGATAGGCTGGGCTTCTCCGACATTTATGTCGTTTTTGATCCATGACGTACATCCAATGTGGTTATGAAGGGTTTCAGGTAAAACTTCTTCTACAATTCGGTCGATTTCTGCGCGTTGCTCCTGGTTAATCTCCTCTATGCCTAAAGAGGACAGGGCAAGCGACTGATCTACCCTCAGAGACGAGAGAATGAGTGGTACCCGTCGGTTACATCCTTTTACCCGTAAGGTATTAGTCTCTGGGTCGAGGCAAGCGGAAAACGCTCGAATGAAATCTCCCCCTAGAGTACATTCTGTTTCGGTTTCGCTAAGAATTAGGGCGTCTATCATATGGGAGACCCCTCCGACCGAGAATGGTAGCTGTACGCTGCCAATGATGGGCACGTAATGTCCATCTATAGCGCGAGCTCCCGGGCCGTTGTACATAGCTATATGACAGTTAAGGGCCGCGGCTATTTGAAGGCCAATAGGACTTAACATGGTTCTTGAAGCACCAGTATCATATAACGCTTTGAAAGCAAAGTGGCCTACCTGTAAAGTTAGCCACCATCGAGGGTATTCTTCGACTAAAGCGCACGTCGCAGTACTTTGGTTTGGCTTCAGCGTACTCGCTTCAACATTCCGCGCCGGCGTGTGGATAGCTGTTGCGGAGCACTGAGCCTGACGGTCTCCTTAGTCGGCGTTAGCTGATGAGGCCCGGAGTAAGTGGAGCGATAGGGACCTCGTCTACTCGCTCCTGTCGGCGTTTTTTGGTTGTTCTGTTTTAGAGCAATCCGGGCAGGTAGCTTTTGTGTAGCCGGGCCAACTACACTCCCAACAGAGCAGTTTATCTGCGTCTGGGCCAGGTGGTTTGTCTTTGTTTCGATCCGAGCGCGGTGTTATTACCTTTGCTTGGCTCTCCGATCGTCGCTCGCCTCCTCGTCCGCCTCTAGGGCTCCATCGTCCTTTACCTCGGCCTCCTCGACCTCGATAGTTCTAGCCTCTTCCTGAGTGATTGGTTGACGCAGCGCTCTTCGTAGAGATAGGGCTAGCGTCAATACTCGCGACGGGTGAACTTTGGGGCGTAGTAGTAGCAAACTCTAAGCATTTCTTATTAAAGAAGTTTTGAAAGGATTTTTCTAAGTCAACCTCCGAGATGACGTTGTTCTCGTTAATGGAAGCGATATTCACTTTTGAACGCGCTGTCGCTTTCGTTTTAGGCTTGTATGCCGCTTCTGGTAACAAGCTCTGGTCTGGAGACGGCGGATGCTTCCAGTGTTCGTCTGACTCGGCCATTTCCACTTCTTGGGCTTGGTTAAAAAGCTATAGCAATGACGTGATGCTTTGCTGGTCCTTCTTCATTTCTTCCTTTAGCTTGGGGATCATGTTATCAATAGCCAAATTGATCTGATCTGGAATGCTCCACGGTCGCTCAAAGCGGCTAAATATGGTGTTCATTGCAGATAAATAATCCCTAACTGTTTCATCAGGTCCTTGCGTCCTCAGGTGGGCTTCCACTGAAATGTTACGATGATAGCGATGCACCTTACTGTAAGCTGTCAATGCTGCCTCTCGAAACTCCTTGTACGTGTTCCACGTTGGTCTCAAGAATCGGTACCATTGTAGCGCTTGATCTCTAAAAAGTGTAGACAGTGAATCAAGAATCTCGTCTTCCGTAATGCGGTCCAAACAGCAATTTTCGTCTACTCGTGCAAGAAATTCCTCAATACTCGTGCTTGTGTCGCCCGAGAAATGTACCTTCCAGTCTCGCACCGTTTTTCCTAAGTTCCTTGTTTGAACTCTAGTACTGTCCAAATGGTTTCCACTAGTCCTTCAACTTGGAAGTCCGTGGATCAAAGTAGCTACTAGAGGACACTGGTTTATTGAGTAAACAATATAAAGGTTTATTTGATGTTTTAGCTGACTGATCTCACATTTATTTAATATTTTTTAAAATTTTGTTTTGATGTATAATGATGCTTAATGTACCGGTTTTCTTGGCATAGGAGAGGGGATACATTTGATTGTGTGTCTACCTGTGATTTGTTTTGGTATAAAAGGTAGCAGACACTGTTTGATTTGCATTATTTCATAGTCGTTGTCTGATTTGAATTTTGAGTATTTGAACGAATGTTAAGTTATAAGATGAGTTTAACAATGTATTTTTGACTTTATTGTGATATTTGATTTGATTGTGACTTGCGAATTGAGGTAAATGTTTTGTTAGCGTGATTTTTATTTGTTTTGGTTTATATCTGTAACTATTTTCTCGTTTTGTTTTTTAATAAAGATCTAATGAGGTTGGATATTTACCAACGAAACACACGTGTGTAACCACCTGAGATGATTGTTTGATTATTTTTTTACAACGGGTTGGCTCTAAAATTGGATTAACAAATTTTTTGCTGAACTATTGATGTCTGTTATCATTTTTATTTGATTATTTAGACTGTAAACTGTGTTTTGCAGTTTAGCGTTTTCGCTTTTGAGTCTTGATAAGTTTTCCTCTAGTTCGTCGACCTTCTCTTTTAACGTTTTTGTTGCAATTAAAGCTCCTTTCAGCTCTTTTGCCGTTGATTCTGGTATGTGTTGTGCCTTCCCTGAGGGTAGCTTACACCAAATCATTTTCTCTGGCGTCTGCAGCATATGTGGCATAGCATTCGTCTTATTCTCTGTTGTCGACATCTTGGGCTGCGTATTGATGAAACTAGTCGTTGTCATAGTTTGAGCCATATTTGTTGTCGTTGGAATTGTTACATTCGTCACAGATTCTCTTATTATTATTTCTGACGTATTCGAAGTTGGTGTTAACGACATGTCTTGTTGTTGTGTATCTTGTTCGTTGTTTGTTTCTTCTGTTTTGTCCAATTCTTCGTTGATTTCTTGCTGTATTATCTCTATAAAATCGTCGCGTATCGATTTTGGGATGACGTTTGATTGTATTAATGTCATACATAAATTATCGCGTCTTTCTTTCGCTTGAAGCGACAAATTATCGATTGTCTCAACAAAATCTTGCGCGGTATAATCGCCTTGTAACCGTCTATATAATTGATTAGCACGTTCGTACATTGAGCCATCGTTGTTGAGCTCAAGGTCGTTTAAGATTGAATTTAATGTATCACTAGGTAGTGTTTTAATCCATTCTTTTATTCTATTATTTACTTCTGTTTTAAAAATAGTTAAATTAGTTATGTCTGACATCTTGTTTTTATTTATTATTATTTATATTCAGTTTTATATTCTACTATTTGTACTTGATAATTTTTTTTTTTTTTTTTTTTTTTAAGATTATTATTTTATTTATCTTAATATATTACTATTATATTTTAGTTTGGCGTTGTACGGCAGTATCAGTATAGAATAATATATAATAGAAGAAAATGTTATTAAATAATAAGGCGTTTCGTAAAATGTATAAATATATAGATAGGTTATGCTACTATCGAAATCAATTTATCGGGAATTGATATTCATACATAAATAGTCGTTTTGTGATTTTCGCTTATGCGTGAGATGTATATACGTAAACGCTTGTATTCGCTAGTGTTTAGGCTGTTTCTTATCGCAGTAAATACACGTGAGTTAGCGTCGTTCGCTTAGCCCACGCTATTCCGATAGAGTATGTCTGTGCGACGTAAACACTCTATGTTTTCCGGCACGAGTGTTCGTATCTCAAGCAAAAGTGTCTTGCTTGTTTCCTTACTTGTGTTTACATTCGCTGGCTTGGTGAGTCTCTTTTTTCTTTTTCCGCGAAGGTTATCTTTGCATCAAGTTTCCTGAGAATTCGATATGCACGTTGGGCGCTATAATATAACGGGGTTTTAGCTCGTGCTCTTTTCGGGCTAAATCAGTTATATAATAAATAGTTCTCGTGGATTAATATTTTAACAAAGCGAAGTGCGCTATCCAAGGCAACCCTGTGCACCAGTGCGAACAGTGCTTGGGTCCAGCCGCATCAGCTTGCCTCCTTCCTTACGTAGAAATTCGGCCCGCGGAGAGTGTCGTGAGCCACAGGTTACTTGGTGAGGGACAACCTAAAGAGTCTCACGGCGAAGTAGTTATACAATAGGGCAGGTGTATCGGAATAAGTTGCTGCGGATTTTGGTAGAAACGAATCGTGTATTTCAGGCACTTACGAATACATACAAGCGCGCGTGGTGGCGAGATGTGAGCGGCAGCGAACAAGGCGATGACGCAACGCAGCACGCCGATCTTGTCGGCGACCGAACAAGATCGGACAACGAATTCGCTTAAAGCGGCTCGAGGCAAGGCGCAATGCCGAGCAAAATGACAGATTGCGTAAGTCGGGCGAAAAACTAAAGTGACGAATGCAGTTAGCAAGCAATAGGAGAGAGAGAGAGAGCCTAAGAGAGAGAGAGAATCGAGTAGGTACTTACAGTAGTTGTCGTCGGTTATTAGAACGGCAGCAACGCACGAACAGTAGATCGCGACCACGCTTACTCCTGTCCTACACTCACGCGGGCGTTCTCGCTTCCTAGCCTTATAACTGACGGAATTCCTGTCAACATCAGCTATGCGCCTTCGCTTATCGCTGGCGATCTTTGGACTCGTATAATCGCCACTGCGTACTCGCTTACTCCTTCGAGATCTCTCGTAACGCAAAAGAAAAGATGTTACTGCCAAACTATGCTAGCGTCCGTACTTGTCTCTGCTCGCATGCCAACTGGCTTATTACGCGCTCTCCTTCTCTCTCCCCTTCGCGATCGCGGTCTCTCCGCGATATCCGCGCTAGGGACTATCGATAGTATAGATCGTAGGACTCGACTCTTACCTTGTTCGCTGACATTTCAACTGCGCTACAAATTACAAATTATTATAATGCATGGTAAAGTATAAATATAATTAATAAACAAACTGGCTGCAGGGAGAGAGAGACATAACGAGAATGCGACTCGTTATAATATATAATATAATATTAATTTTATATCATATTTACACATCAACAGTTATTTGTTTTTCTGTTTTAAAAAATCATCTATATTGTAACGGGGGAGGTTATCTGAAAAATGAGAAATTTATTTAAGAACAAACTCCCACGATGCAGAGTAAACCGCCGCTCCGTTAAACACGTATGAGTAAACGTTTATTGGCCTTTACGTTTGATACTTTCGTTCCTAGGTCTTCTTTCCAACCGAGTTGAACTCACCTTTAGTCACGTGTCATGTGACACTCGATAAGTTTTAAGTGTGAGTGACTTTACTCCTAATCTTCTTAATCCCCTAAAGTTAATCAGATTAAAACCTAAGCCTTTTCCAATTACTTAAACTACTAGGAAAATTAAATGAAGAAAACGGCGAATAAATTTAACAAACTTTAATTAATAAAAATCACTACAGTCTTTGAAGTGTCGAAAGACTAACGCTCGCGAATAGGATTTTACAATTAAGTATTTTCAGTGAGAAAGAGAGACAGAAAAGATTCGAATTATACCGCGAACTAACGCTCGACGCGAATACAAAAATTAACGCTAACACGATTAAACAAAATACCGAATGTATTTTGTATCGCATATAATGACGGAAGGTGCACCTACCATGCGGTGCAATTACGGTGATCAGCCGTAATTGTTGTTGCAAAAAAATCTCAACTGCCGCTGCCCCTCGATTATCAGCTGCGCTGCCTCGATCTGCCTCAATATAACTTTGTTGCTGCTTCTGTACTGCTGCTATTATCTGTCACGGAAATGCCATTGCACTCACGCACGTAATTGACCCAAAGAAAACTTTACTTTTTGCGAAACAAAGTGCAAAACACAAATCGGCGGTAAACTCTCGTGAACAGCTGAGGCGAAACTGCCTATTCAAAAGATCGCGTGCCCCCTCTCTCTCTCTTAACTGTTAGAACTAACGCGCGAGAAGCAGAATCGCGAACGGTTCGATTAATTAAATCGACTACCGTTGCAATATATTCAATACTAATTTTAATCTAAATTCTATTAAATATTACAAATTATTTTAAGATAAATGAGTTTAGCATATTTTTAATTTGGAAGTTTGTTTCTATATACATTACTCTCCATAAAAAATTCAGATTTCATACAAATTAACATTATTTTTTAATATAATTTTTCCTGTAATTTCAATCATACATCTGCAAATTTCTATTATTATCATCACTTTCTATAATCATTATGCCTGCTAGAGCAGTTAGACGAACACCCGAAGAACAACGAATTTTTCAAGAAGCTAAACGACTTCGAGATAAAGAAAATTTACGTCACAGACGTCAAGCAGCTCGAAACCGATTGAGGGTACGAGCTACAGGAATAGACGAAGATTACTTAGGACCAATGAATGTACTATGTTCACATTGCAATGTTAAACATTTTCAAGATGAAAAGATTTCTAATAAAGGTTTATCATTCAGTAACTGTTGTAGCCATGGTTCTGCTTTATTAGATCCTTTACCTACATTTCCTTCCGAACTTCAATCACTATTCACAGACAACAATCCAAAATCAAACTTATTTATAAAAGACATTAGATCCTACAACAATTCATCAGCTTTTGCTTCTTTAAATGCCAACTTATTTAATTTTACACCTAATCGTCCTGGACCTTTTTGTTTCAAAATACAAGGTCAAATTTATTACCAGATAAATACAGCATTGTACCCGAATGAAGGAGAAAATCCATCGTTTGGACAACTTTTTATAGCCGATCAATTAGAAGCATTAAATTATCGTTTGAGTAACAATTCTACATTAGATTTTGAACTTTTAAAATCTTTGGATACAATTATACGTGAAAATAATATTTTTACTCAATCTTATGAAATAATGAGAGTTGAAATTGAAAGACAACAAGTATTACAAGGTAATAATAATCTTACTGAGGCTGAATTGCAGCTGTTATTTACTTTACAACCAAATGTCGATAAAAGAAGATACAATTTCCAACGCGTTAACGAAGTTGCTGCTGTATTTTCAACAACAGCAGACGGAGAAATTCCAGAATCGTATGTAACGATTAGAAACAAACGTACAAAAGATTTAAAATTTGTCAGCACAATGAATCCAAATGTTGAACCTTAGATATATCCGTTATTTTACCCATATGGTACTCAAGAATGGCATAAAGATATATTGCGCGTTAATAGTGACAAACGTGTCTCCAGAATGGCATATTATAGGCATCGAATGGCCATAAGACCAGATGAATTTAATCCTTTCATTATGGGTGGTAGATTATTTCAACAATGGGTAGTTGATAGTTACGTTAAAGTTGAAAAAGACCGAATCCAATATTGTAAAGATCATCAAAAAGAATTGAAAGCTGATACTTACAAAGGACTCAGTGATTACATGCAAAATATAGCTGAAGAAGTTGGCGGACAAGTAGGTAAAACCATTATTCTTCCATCGTCGTTTACTGGATCACCACGTTATATGCAGCAATGTTATCAAGATGCTATGGCCTTGGTAAATGAAAAAGGTAAACCGGATATTTTTCTTACAATGACATGTAATTCAAATTGGTCTGAAATTAAAGAAAATCTTTTACGTGGTCAACAAACTTCTGATAGACCAGATATTGTAGCACGAATATTTCACTTAAAGAAAGAACGAATAATTGATTTAATTGTTAAAAAAAAATTTTTTGGTGAAATGGCTGCTTATGTTTATGTAATAGAATTCCAAAAACGAGGTTTACCATACATGCATTTATTGATAACATTAGCAAATGGTTATAAGTGGACCACTCCTGAAATTGTTGATAAATTTATATCCGCTGAATTTCCAATTAAAGAAAATAATCCACACTTATATGATATTATTCTAAAATACATGGTCCATGGTCCATGTGGTGATTGGTGTATGGAAAACGACAAATGTTCTAAGAATTTTCCAAAATTTTTCAAGATGAAACTACTATGGATGAAAATGGTTTTCCTAATTATCGTCGAAGAAACACAGGCTCTACACATCAATGATCTAATGGTCATCAAGTTGATAACAGGTGGATAGTACCTCATTGTCCGCATTTATCAGAATTGTTTGATTGCCACATAAATGTTGAAGCAGTATCGAGTATTATGGCTGTAAAATATTTATATAAATACATATACAAAGGTCATGATGTTGCAACAGTTGTTATTCAAGATTCTGAAAATAGTGTATCGATTTAGCACGATGAGATTTACCGATTTTCTGAATACTCGATATGTTGGTCCTGAATCAGTTTATCGTTTATTAAGTAAAACATTACAAGATAAAAGCCATACTATTATAAGATTACCTATACATATACCCAATCATCAATCCATCATTATTTCAAATAACCCTGTAACATTAGAAACCCTAAATAGTGCAAGTAGTATGTTGTTAGATTACTTCAAACTAAATCTCGAAAATGAAATTGCAAGACAATATTACTATTCCGAAATTCTACAACATTTTACAAGTGTAAAGAAAAAAAATGGCAATATAAGTAAATGGAGTACTAGAAAGAAACACTTTAATGTCATTGGGCGCATATATTCCATCAGTCCAACCCAATTAGAATTATTTCATTGAAGAATACTATTATTGCATGTAAAGGGAGCTGTAAGTTTTGAAAGCTTGAGAACCGTTGATAACACAGTACACCCCACTTTCGTCGCAGCTTGCCTAGCGTTAGGACTGATCGAAAATGACGAAGAATGGAAACTAGCACTAGAAGAAGGAACTAAATGGATGATGCCACAAAGACTGCGTCATTTATTTGTCCGAATTCTCATACATTGCCAACCACTTAATCCAGAAGAGCTGTGGAATCATTTCAAAAATCCAATGTCATAAGATTTTTCTCGTCACCACAAAGAAAGTATAAGTTACAGATTAGCCTACTCTCACATCAATACCTTACTTAACAACGAAAGTCGTAGTTTAGCTGATTTTCCTACAATGGACCAAACAGTCGATATCGAATTTTTGATTCCAGATCAATCGAACGAAAACTATCCATTATATGTTAACAGAACTGACATATCTTTAGAACAAATGGCAAATATAGGACAGCAACGTTATAATGCATTAAATCCTCAACAAAAACAAATAGTCGACATAGTTTTCGAAGCGGCTCATAATTTACATTATACAGGTCCTAGGTGCATTTACATGGATGGTCCAGGAGGATCGGGAAAAACGTACGTTTATGAAACTATATATTATAAATTAACTTCAGAGAACATTAAAATATGTTCAATGGCATTTACCGGCATTGCAGCTACATTACTTCTAAATGGAAAGACTGTACATAAAACTTTTGGCTTACCAGTAGCTCTGTTTGAAGATTCTTCTTCTAATATCAAAGCACAATCTCAAGAAGCTTAAATATTAAGAGAAACTGATGTATTTATTTGGGATGAAATTTCAATGGCTCCGAGATACGCATTAGAAATCGTAAATAAAACTACAAAATTTTACGGACAATAATTTGCCATTTGGAGGAAAAATTATAATAGTAGGAGGAGATTTAAAGCAACTGTTGCCAATTAAAGTTCGAGGAACTCGAAGTGAAATATTAAGCCTTTGCGTTGTATACAGTAAAGTTTGGAAATATTTCACCAAATTTTCACTAACTGCAAACATAAGAGTTTTACCAAATGAAATAGAATTTTCCACATTTTTATTAGATATTGGCAATGGAACATTGAATGATCAAAATTATTGTGTAAATCTTCCTGAACATTGTATACTTCCACCAACTTCTAATATAATTGATGATATATTTGGTATATTAATGAAAGAAAACAAGTTCCAAGATATGTGTAAATGCGCTATATTATCGGCTAGAAATGTTGACGTATATGACATTAATAAACAAATTACTAACTTATTAAATAAAGATTCTGAACGTATATACACTGCCATCGATGTCGTTGTTAATAACAATGGTGAATTAGACGATCTTATTTTACCAGAACATTTGCATAATTTAAATCCAACAAGTTTACCTCATGAATTACGCTTAAAAAAATTGTATTATAATGCAGAAAGAAAAGAGAAAGCTCCTCTTATGCGTTTTCCATTGAGTGTTCATTTTCCGTTTAGCTTAGTCATCCAAAGTTAGAAAATTATTTTATTCTATTGAGTAATTTGTGCAGTTAGATAAATTAAGTCGTACGATTTACCATTTAAGCTACGTTTTATTTAAGCTCCATTTTATATTTAAAGATGTAAATAAATAACATTTGAGAATTAAATATAACTCTCAGATTGTTATTTTTATATATATTTAATGACTTATAATAGATAATAATTAAGTATGTTAAGTCCTTGCACGTTAAAAATTTAAAATAGTACTTTTATACGCGATTTGGCATGAGTAACTCTATCTGTCTTAAAGAAACTGTACGTTTCCCTATTGCGGAAAAATTTCCACCAATCAGTTTTGAAGTTTTCATGCCCAAATCCTTCAGAGCCCCTTACGGCCTTATTTTGAAAGAGAGCACAACCCGAGGGAATGTGCTAAGTAAGGCGAGAACTGTACGCCACCGCTACGCCACCCGCAGCAAGAAAAGCCACGCTCAAAGGATACACTCTCTCTCAAGAATCCCAAGAATTCTATTTTTGAAAATTATCAAACTTCACAATTATCTTTCAAAGGACTCTACAAAAAAATATATAAAAGTAAGTTTTATTTCAAATATTAATTTTTTTTTACATTTCTTCACCTTCACCATCCATTTTTCCCAATTCCGTATCGCTCGCTCCTCTCGTTGAAAAACGAGTTGAATAGACTTGATACAATATTTTAACGCTCAGAACTTGGATCATTAGGATCTTTATAGGTCTGAGTGGAATCTATAATTGATAATTCTCTGTGCCTTCTGAAAAGATTGGCGCTAGAATAATCGATTTAGATTCAGGGATTAGAATAGCATCCGCGCCATGCGCATCAAACTTTTCGGTATTTGTAATCAACGTCAATCTTTCCTTACCCGGGTAAAATGAGAAATCACAGCCCGAAAAGGATTAGAAATTCCCGCCTCACGAAAAAGTGAGACGTAACATTGGAGGCCCCGTTGGGGATAGTTGTTGGTTGAAAATACTCTTTATAAATCCTGCTATCTGTATAAAATCTTTTCATTATATGAATTTTGTTACTAGCTTTACTTTGAAATTTTGAAAATCTTTTTAAGAGAGAAAACAAATTCATATCCTATTTTGTATTGTAAAAGGAAAGAATATTTTTTGTATTATTCAAAAATTAAACATAACTACAGAGTCTTGTTAATTGTAATATCTATCAGTGAAAAATATTTAGAAGAAGAAAAAAAAAATCACTTGATTAGAATATTTTGTAGCGTGAAAAATATTTAATAAAAAGCAAAGAAAAAAAATCACACTACAATTTTCTGTAGAAAAAAAAAGCTCTGTTTGTAATTGAAAAGAAAAAATAATTGGAATTAGTTTTGTATAAAAGTTAAAAAAAAATTTTATACAAAACTAAAAGTTAAGAAAATTAAGTTTTATTGTGGATATTCAAAGTTTCAAATAAATTACGAGAAATAATTTTTGTTTTTTTTTATTATTAACTAATGAAAGTATGGTCTTTGAAATATAGAAAAAAAATTGAGAAATTATAAAAAAAAATTTGGTTAAAAAAAAAAAGCTAAAAAGAGACTTTTTTTTTGTTTTTCTCCGTCTATTAGGGTATTGTAAGTATAAGAACAAACTAAATACTAAATCAATATTCAAAAATAATTGTCATTTATTTGATATAAGTTTTGATATAAATTTCCTTTTCTCTGGCAATCTAGTAAATTAAATTATCAATTTCGATTATTGATGTCGGATAACAAACGACCTTTTACAAGAAGTCTAGGTACAATTTCTGGGAATCCGTGGGACGACGATCTTGCCTTTAAAAAAAGCGGTTTACTACGTACTCCCAAGAAAGAAAAACCAGATACTTTGTATCCGGACTTAAAGCTAATAAATTTAGAAGACAAACCATTAGAAACTCAGAAAGATGCCGAACTAGAAAGCGTTAGTTCAAATAGTTCAATTGACTTAGAAAATACTATTATTGACAGTAAACGTAGTAGTTGAAATAAATCAGAAAGTAATATTTATTAGCGAAGTCTTTAGACTTATCTAATAAAATGTCGAACCACGAAGATGATATAGCTGTCGCTACTGCAGGTCTTATAAATAGAACTACTTTTCGTGATGTGCTATCAATAATTCCAAAATTTGATGGAAAAACTGAAAATCTTACAACATTTGCCGAAGCTTGCAGGGAAGCGAGATCCATGTTAGATGGAGTCAGTGAGCCTCATCTCACCAAATTGATTAAGTTTAAGTTGGAAGGCGAAGCTCAGGCATCAGCTATTGGCATTAAATTTGACTCTATAGATGAATTAATAAAACACTTAACGGATATTTTTGGTTCTGCGCAAACACTTAATCAACTGCTCGGTGAATTTGGTAACGAGTTTCAGCGAAAAGATGAAAAGGTTATTGTTTTTTCAAATCGCCTAAGACAGTTAACCACTAAAATTCTTGAAGCAAAGAAATTAGAAGGCGGCACATCAGCCGTTACTAAAGAATTTAAAGATATTATAAAAGAAAACGTATTTGATTGCTTCAAGAAAGGTTTAAAATCCGAAATTAAAGTAAACTTAGCGGTCGAAATGAATTCTGATACAGCTGTAAAGAATGCCATTAAAGTGGAAAAAGATCTTGAATTGTTATCCAAATTAAAAACTAACCTTAGTAAAAAGATTACTCAAGCCGCCCCAAAGAAGATTGCAAATACGTGTCAGATTTGTGATATTGTAGGGCATACAGCTTTGATGTGCAATTCAGTTTCTAATCAGAACCAACCGTGCAATTATTGCAAAAAAACTGGTCATTCTGAAGATCGTTGTTTTAAAAAAAATAAAAGATCAAAGCACCTGTCAAATTTGTAATCGCTCTGGTCACATAGCACGCGATTGTCGGTCAGGAACAATTTGTCAACTATGCGATCGAACTAGTCACACGGCTAAGGATTGCCGCACCAGACGAGATAATCCTGATAATGACAGTATCTGCCAAATATGTAACTGTCGCGGACATAATGCAAAAAATTGTAAGAGCAACCTTGAATGTTTTTACTGCAAAAAGAAATGTCATTTAAAATCCGAATGTTACAAATTGAAAACTAAAAATTCGGGAAACGGGAACTCGACCTCTCAACAGGGCGCGACACAGAGGTCGAACAATCCAACACAGCGTCAATTGGAGGAAGTAGAAGAAGCTTTTCTTCGTTTAATGCCTTAAGAGTTTTTGCTCGAGTACCTGTTATAAGTGCTAATCTTTCGGAAAATAAAAAATTCACTATTATGCTCGATTACTTTAGAACTTTTTGTTAATGGTAATTTTCCGATGACTACTGATGCTGTTCTTGGTTCGAATTATTTCAGTGAAAACAAAGCTATTATCGATTTTGATGAAAGAAAATGTAAAGTTAGTCGGTATTCTATTGCCTTTAAAAATTTTGATGATTATCAATTTTGTGCAACAAAAATAAAAAGAATCAATAATTTTAACACACTCGAAAGACGTCCTAGTCAAATTTTGCCAATTGTACAGTTTCATAATATTTATACGGGAACAAAAGATTATTTTCTTATTGATACTGGTTCTGAGTGTAATTTAATTAGAAAAGGTAGTTTATCTCTAATGGTTCAAATTGATGAAAAAACAATAATACAATTGAAAGGTATTGATCTCAATGCACAAACAACGATTGGTATCACTATAATAACTATTCTTGGCTTAGATGTTGTATTTCATGTTGTTACTGATGATTTTGAATTACCTAATGAAGGTGTACTAGGTGCATCATTTTTGGAAGAGAGTAAAGCAATAATTGATTTTAGAAACCAAATCTTTATAGCCAATGGCAATCTTATGCCACTTATTTTACAAAATAACGATGAAAAATTGCCACTCAGTTTTGCCTCTCTAAGAGTTGATTCTCTTAAAGAGAAAGCTGATTCAATTGAATTAAATGCATTTGAAACTATATTTGCTGAACGTGAGACTTCTAGTCTCGCAAAAAGACATTTTTAGTATTTCGCAAAATGAAATTTTTGATGATCTTAATGTACAAAATTTTATTGAAGATGAAGATAGTTTAGGTATTGCAGACTTGTTAGTTGAAGAAAATAAAGATAATTATGATAATCAAAAAATTGAAGAGTATGTAAATCTAGAGCACATGAATGATGAAGAAAGAAATTACACAATTAAGCTAATTAACGAAGTACGAGACGTTTTTTATCCACCCGGTGACGAATTGCCCGGTACTGATTTAGTCATGCATGAGATCCATACAGCCGATGAACATCCTGTTAATTGCAGACAATACTAATTTCCTCATGCGATGAAACCTAAATTGAATCATCATATTGACAAATTATTAAAAGCTGGTCTAATACGCGAATCTGAATCTTCTTACAATGTACCAGTCTGGATAGTCCTAAAAACAACCGGTAAAAACGGACGCATGGTTATGGACATGCGGGAATTAAATGAGAAAACTCTTGCTGATTCATACCCTATTTCTAATATCACTCAAATTTTTGACCAAGTTGGTGGTGCCAAGTTTTATACAATTTTAGATTTAGCCATGGGATTTTATCAGATTAAAATGCATCCTGATCATGCTCATAAAACTGCATTTAGCACACCCTTTGGTCACTATGAATTCGTACGTATGCCTTTTGGTCTCAAACATGCACCTGCTACTTTTCAAAGATTAATGGATATGTTGTTAAGAGGTTTACAGGGACTAGAACTTTTTGTTTATTTAGACGACATTGTTATTTATGCTAATGCCATCGAAGAGCACGATCGAAAATTTAGATTGCTTGTAGAAAGATTACGAAAAGCTGGAGTAAAGTTACAAATTAGTAAGTGCAAATTTTTAATGCGACGTGTAAATTATTTTGGACATGTCATCAGTGAGAACGGTCTTGATCCAAAAAAGATTGAAGCCGTGCAAAAGTTTTCTAAACCAAAAAATGTCAAAAGCGTCCGACAATTTCTAGGTTTATGTGGATATTATCGCCGATTTATAAAGTACTTTGCCAAAATCGCTAAACCTTTGACTAAATTATTGCGAAAGGACATAACTTTTCAATGGAATACAAAAGGTAACGAAGCTTTTCATACACTGAAAAAGGCATTGTGTGAAGCCCCAGTTTTTACAATTTCCGGATTTAACTAAGGGCTATAATATACGAACTGATGCATCTGGTTATGCTGTAGCTGGTATACTCTCACAAGGTCCTATTGGAAGTGACAGACCAATTGATTATACTTCACAAGTTTTACGCGGAGCTGAACTAAGTTACGAAGTCTACGAGAAAGAAGCACTCGCAATTATATACAGCGTTAAATCCTTCAAATCATATGTTTACGGATAATTTATAACAATAATAACTGATCATCAACCTTTGGTTTGGTTCAAAACTGCAGACTTAAACACTCGAGTATTGAAATGGAGATTCCAGCTCTCCGATGATGACTATAAAATTGTTTATATACCAGGAAAATCTAATGCTTCAGCTGATGCTTTATCAAGAAATCCAGTAGAATCAGTTGAAACAAATACAGTTGCCGAACTACATTTTATCTCAAAAGCTCAAAGTTCCGTCATAAATTTAGTTTTTTCTCCTGAATTTGGAGATACAGATGTCGATATAAAGTTTTTAATAGATTACTCTTCCATTATTAATGTTATTAAAAGAAGCTCAGTACCACAAAACCTAATGTTTCATCTTAAAAAGGGCATTATTTTACAAGGATTATTGACGGAGAATATCGAAGTAGTTTGTAGTGTTGAATTATTACTTTTAGACCAAGTTGCCGAGTTTTATATAATAGATGATGATTATAATTTACCTTATGATGGAATTATCGGCTTAAAATTTTGGAACTACACCAAAAGTAGAATTGATTTTGAAAAGTCGATTTTAATTAATTCTGAAGTAAATACACCTTTGAAACAATTAATAAGTCAAAGACCTAATAACAGATACGAGGTCTGTCCGGAAAGTATCAGGCCTACGTTTATATCTTCGCGCCATAGTGTTCGAGCGACCTCTACCGGACAGAAACGTCAACAGTAAAGCCTCACGAATCTATTGGTTACTTACTGACACCTACCGGACGTATAGTTCGTACGCAACGTGTCTTTGTTTACAGTGCCTTTTTCGCGTTCGTCGGATTTTGATATTGTCAAAAATGACTGAAAAACAAGATCAACGAATTTGCATCAAATTTTGCTTTCAACTCGGAAAAACGAGTTCGGAAACTATTGAAATGATGCAAAAGGCCTTCGGAAGCGAGTGTATGAGCAAAACACGAATAAAAGAGTGGTATAAACGGTTCAAGGATGGTCGCACTTCTGTCGATAGTGATGCTCGGTCCGGCCGACCTTCGACGACAAAAACCGCAGATAATATTGAGCGGGTGCGACTTGCAATCGAACAAGATCGTCGTATGACTCTGCTAGAACTAGAAGAAGATCTTGGGATACCAAAAACTATTATTTCAGAAATTTTAACCGAAAATTTAGGAATGAAAGGCGTGTGTGCGAAATTCATCCCAAAATTACTCACAGCAGAGCAGAAGAACATTCGCTTAGAAATCGCTCTGGACAATCTGGAAATGGTCAATAATGATGATAATGTGCTTAGAAAAGTTATTACAGGTGATGAATCATGGGTTTATTGTTATGATCCTGAAACAAAACAACAATCTTCACAGTGGAAGCATTCTGAATCGCCAAGCCCAAAAAAAGCACATCAAAGTCAGAGCAATGTTAAGTCCATGTTGATTGTTTTTTTCGATTGTGAAGGTGTTGTACATCACGAATATACACCAACAGGTCAGACAATCAATAAAGAATATTACGTTCAAATTTTGAAACGTTTGCGTGATGCAGTAAGAACAAAACGGCCGCACTTTTGGGAAAGTGGTGACTGGCTTCTCCATCACGATAATGCGCCAGCCCATTGATCCAATCTTGTGCAGCAGTTTTTGAGCAAATACAATATCGCATTGCTTCGACAAGCTCCATACAGTCCTGACATAGCCCCTTGTGACTTTTGGCTGTATCCAAAACTAAAAAAACCACTCAAAGGACACCGATTTGATGACAAAACAACGGTTGAAAACAATGCGACGAGTGTACTTAAGGCTATCCCTAAAAGCGCTTTCCAGGACTGTTTTGAATAGTGGAAACATTGATGGAACCGTGTTATTCAATCAAGTGGGGATTACTTTGAAGGATACCACCCACCAGATGATAAAGAATAACGCTAGCACGAAAATATAAAGGTAGGCCCGATACTTTCCGGACAGACCTCGTATATGTATACGATTGATACTCGCATTATTAACAATAGAATTCCTTTATTAGAAACATATAATTTAAAATCTGAATGCAATATGTTATTTATTATCAGCATAGTCTCAGAACAAAGTGTTATAAAAGAATGTTTTGTAAATAATATTAATGAATTAGAAAAAATAATCTTAAAAGATATCGGTGATCATTCATATGTAACTCTCGGCTCGACTTTAATGAAATTGTTTGGTAAACAAATAAAATTACAAGTAGTATCTAATGATTTTCCCATAAAATAATGAAGGATTATTAGGTATTGATTTTCTAAATGATAATAAAGCTGTACTTGATTTCAAAACTAAAGCAATTCGGATTGATAATTTTGTTACTTCTTTTAAATGCTCAGTTAAAAATATTGATGAATTTTTAGAAAAATGAATTGTTGGTAATGATTTACCTAAAGATAATGATTTATCCAACACGTTATCAACCAATTTAAGTAAAAATCTTTTTATTATGACTAGAAAACAAAAACAACTTGCTAATCAACCTGTTTGTTCTACTTAACCACCTCAAGCCGTTGTTATAGACACTAATAAACCAGAAAAACGATCTCGTGGTCGACCTAAGAAACAAGTCCCGGTAAATATAGAAAATTCCATGCCTGACCCGTCCACCAAACGTAAGCCAGGTAGACCTAAAAAGATATCTACTCCTACAAATCATGATCTTCCACATCAATCTATTGATTTACCTTTGCTTCCTAATAATGAAACTAGATACCCGAAGAGAAACCAAAAACAAAATCATGAATACAATGAAAGTGATTCTGAAGAATCTCAGGATAAAATCCAAGGTATATCTAAAGCTCCTGTACAACGTAAAAAATCTTCTTTAGCGAGAAATTAATCAGATGACTCTGATCATGGGAATAATTCCGATGATGAAACTGTCCATAGTAATGACTCGGATGATTCAATAAAATTCTTTGATAACCACCTAAACAATTTGATTGAAATTAAAGAATCCCTTTACATGAGATCAGATAACGTAATCTATTTTATTAGTACCAATGGTGAACCTTGTGATGAAGGTGCTCGAAAATTGATCGAACACGGCAAAATTTTAAGTAAGCAAATTTTAAGGATTGGAGAAGTATCAAAAGATAAGAAATCAAAGAACTATTATCAATTTGGCTTATGCATTCGTGGTGAAAATTCCGAATCCATAAGTATTATCAAGTCGCATTTTAGATACTTTATACGTACTTCGCGATTTACTTGTTCATTTGAATCAAACTAGTTTTTGTGTGTCAAAAAGTAAAAATATCGAAAATTTAGACTGGTATGAAGTTAAAACTCTGTTAGACATAGTATTTCGAGATAGTAGAATAAAAATTTTGGTTTGTACTGACGCACTTGAATCCGTTCCTCCTGAACTTCGAGATGCCATATTTTATGAAATACATAAATTGCCAATTGGTGGACACCGAGGAGTTTCCAAAAAATTCTATAGAATTCGTTAAAATTATTACTGGGAAAATTTAAAAGACATACAACGAAGAATTCAACAATGTTTAGAATGCCAATTAAAAAAGCTTACCAGATTACAAACAAAACAACCCATGATAATTACCGATACTTGTGCTACGGTTTTTGAAAAAATTGCCATTTATATTGTAGGCCCTGTAAAGAAAACTGCTGGTGGAAATGAATATATCTTAACTATGCAAGACCAATTAAGCAAATTCTGTTTAGCTGTCCCATTAAGAAACACATTTTCCTCTACAATAGCTGATGCTTTTATTAAAAAATTCATCTGCATTTTTGGTTGCCCTAAGCTTGTTTTTACTGATCAAGAGAAAAATTTCTTATATAAATAGCTAAAAGATTTCAAATTAAAAAGCTAAGAACGACTGCTTTTAGACCACAGTCCAATGGTTCCTTAGAACGTTCACATCACGTTTTAGCCGAATTCCTTAAACAATATACTGAGGCTGATAATGAATGGGATCACTGGCTCTATCTTGCAATGCTCAATTATAATACATGTATACATGAAAGCACCAAGCTTACTCCATACGAATTAGTGTTTAGCTCGTTTACCATTAAGCAATCCACTAAGAGTAGGAGATATGTTGCCCATATACAAGGGTTATATAACAGATCTTGTGACTCGATTGATTAAGATTCAAAAGTTGGCTTACGACAATTTAATAAGACCCAAAGAAAAACGAAAAAGACTTTATGATAAACACATTAATCCTAAAAACTTCAAACTAGGAGATGATGTATTTTTAAAATCTGGTCCTAAACCCGGTAAACTTGATAATCATTATTCTGGACCGCTCAAAATAATTGTTATTCTATTGTTAAAGATGGAATGAATGAATACACGATTGAATTAAATGAAAAACGTTGTATAGATCTTTTCCACACCGGTACTTTGTATTTCGATGATCTCCACGTACTTAGAGACATAAGAGTTAATCAAACCACTATAAGACCGATTCTTTTGGCCGGTACTCTGACAAATGATGGAGCCTGCACTGGCTCTGACTATTCCGATGCATATGGAACTTGGTCAAATGTTGTTGTCCAAGGTTTAATTTAAATTACAGTACAAGACTACATTGCCTCTGTAGAATTAAATAATAATAAAGTCAGGCTTCGTTCAGGAGTCAGATGTACTTTAAACGATGAATCTTACGTTGACACTGATGGTGGCAACACTTTTTGGAAAAGTCTTTCAAGAGACATTTGTCAATTCAGCAACTATGGAATTCTTTATGAAGGTATGGCTAATAAAATCACTGACAATCACAATATCGTTTATTCGTTAACCACTCAGGAAATTACATTTGCACTTATGCAAAAATCAAAAAAATCGGTTTGTGAATATGAAATTATCGTAACTGAACATCCCAAATTGTTTATTTTCGAGACTACTAAAAATAATGTTTTTACTATAACGAAAAAACTTTCTATAAACAATTTGGATATATTCGCTTACGTTAATTCCAAATTTGTTTTCGTCGAAAAATATATTCGAAGTCAAATTACAAGTTTGTACAGAGATATGGTTTTGCAACGCTGCAAACTAGAGCGAGAAATACTTAAAAACGCTTTAGCAATTGCTAATAAGTCACCAGGCCGATTCGCTTATAATCTAATGAAGGGCCCTGGTTATATGGCGGTTGCTGCAGGTGAAGTTGTTCATATTGTAAAATGCATTCCAAGTGATGTCAAGGTCTTGCCCAGAGACGAATGTTACGCTGAGCTTAAAGTTAGCCATAATAACGTAACTAGGTTCATGACACCAAAAACTCACATCTTAAAGAGTCATGGAACTCTGGTTAATTGTAACTCTCTGTTACCAACCTTTTACTACTTTAATAACAATCGGTTTAAGTTTATACCTCGGCCAATTGATGCAAGAGATCCGGAAGTACGCAAACCTTTCACTGAAATGACGTGGAAATACCAAGACATCCCAACGTTAGCAACAAGCGGAATCTACAGCGAACAAGATCTGGAAGAACTATTAAACCGAATCATGTATCTGTTGGAACAACACGCTGTAATTAATGATGTTACAAGAGAAATTTTGACCACACTCTTCGTGATCACGATGGCACCATTAATAAACTGCTCAACGAGAAAGTATTAGAGAAATTGGTCACTAGAACTTGGGAGCGTATGTGGGGAAAATTTCTGACTTTTGGCACTGTAAGTGCTGGAATAATGGCTATTCTAGTCATCGTTCAAGGAGTCAAGATGTTAGCTGATATTTTGATCAACGGAATGGCGCTTCATCGCATATACGGATAGTCGTACCATTTGCTAGCAGCAATTTGGAACAGCTTAACGACCTTCTTATTACATTTAGCACCAACCAGTACGACTACTACTATTAATCAAGATATTGAAGCACAACAACTTCAGCCCTCACACAGCTACCCACCGAAAGAAAATCCATATGTTCCATTATCAACTGAAGAACAACAAAGATTAAAACCTTTGCCTGTACAACCTGTCAAAAATATCTTGGGATTCCTCCCCTAATTAGGTTGTGAGCAGATTATAACGAATTCTGTATTCTGTTTTACTATTCATCATTTTTTTTGTATGTTTGCAAGTTCCAAAACTAATCTCTAGATATAACGATTACTTTTCCTCGTTATACTCCTCAAGTAACCGTTTTATTTTATTTTTTATTTTTTTTTTTTTGTATTACAACGTCAATGCATCAAACTGCACAATTTTGAGAAGCGAAAATACGTTGGAAAGTTTCTCTTCTTAAGGTTTCTTCAAATTCCAAGAGAAGACAAGCTGACCAAGTAGTTTGCGATTAGAAAATAGGTATAAAAAGTTTTACGATTTTGTTATGTGCGTCCATATGCTTAGGATGTCCTTGTACAAACAACATGGTCTGCCGACGCCCAAACCCTATATGGAATGCAGAAAAAAAAAAGAGAAAGCTCCTCTTATGCGTTTTCCACCGAGTTTTCATTTTCCGTTTAGCTTAGTCATCCAAAATCAGAAAATTATTTTAGGGCAATTCTTGGCTATTTCAAACAGTTTAAAACTTCAAATCACCAATTTTGTTCAAAGTTGGTAGACTTGTTATCTATACAGAGGTCAACATCTGTGCAGAGTTTTAGATCAAAATATTGATAAGGGGCCGACTTATCAACTGTTGAAAAAATATTGGACTTTTTTTTATTAATTCGATTTCTCGGAGACTAATAAAGATATGGACATGATTCTTTTTGTAAAAGACGCGGAAAGAGTTTCACTTTTAAAATGTAAATAATAAAATACCAAATCATTTATTTATGCCATTGTTATAAACAATTTTTTCACAAAATCGACGATATCTCAAAAAACGATATTTTTTTTTTTTTAATTTTTGCACCATCGTGTTCCTTGTCATTTTTTACATAAGAAACCGGTGAGAAAATCGAGTGCCCGCTATTAGGATTAAGATAGCACTAAAATGAAACGAACCGCGCGCTAGCCGCTCGGCCATCTGCTACTCGTGCGGTTCCAACGTTGCTTCCTGCAATTGCCTTCTTTAAAGAATAAATAATTTCATATTCTAACAGTTTATATGTATTTATTTAAATAATATATAGATTAATTAATTAAATAAGTAATTAAATTTAAATTAAATTTTGATGACTTATTTACTTAATATAACGTTATATAAAGTAATATAAGTAAAGTAATATAAGTAATATAAATCTGAAACAACATTGAATGAAACATTTGCTCTGTGCGTTAGATCGGGCGTGAGAATGACGTATATGCAAAAATATATGGTAGAAAATATAAACACCAATTTGTAATAGCTTCTAGAAGTCTTTAAAAGTCTTTGAATTTCTTACGAAAAAGAATTTATGCTAAATATCAAAAAAATTTAATTGAATTCGTCAAAAATACATTTCAAAATACTGTAAAAAAAATTATTTATGTTAGTGATGGTGCCGGAAGCCAATATAAAAATAGAATGAATTTTCTAAACTTAGTTCGATATTACGGCATTTATTCTATTTAGAGCAGAGTGGCATTTTTTTGCAAGTTATCATGTTAAAAGTCCACGTGATGGAATTGGTGGAGGTATAAAAAGATTAGCTCGACGAGAAAGCTTGCTCGGTAAAATCATAAGTAATTCTGCAGAATTTTACAAATGGGCGAAGCAAGTTATGCCTAAAATAACGTTTATTTACTGTAGTCAAGAAGAATATGAAATTTTTGAAAGTAGCATGTATAGTCAATTAAAAGATGCTCTTACTATACAAGGAACACAATCACTGCATGCATTCATTCCAGTTAGTGATGACAATACAACGGAAATTAAAGTAAAAAAACTTCATACTCTTCTCAATTTGAAATAAGACGCATAATTTAAAGGGTTTTTTTTGTAAAATTACTTGTAAATTACTTATTAAGAGTATTATGGTGTAGGTCCGATAAAAAAACATTTTTAATGCGGCCGCATCCTAAATATGCGTCGGTCTCAAGCCCGCTCAAACGCAGAGAGCGAATGTTTAATTTCAATATTATATCAGGTGGTATAAAAAAATAGTTCATTTACATTACTTACTTAATTAATACATCTATATATTATTTAAATAAATACATATAGACTGTTAGAATATGAAATTATTTATTCTTTAAAGAAGGCAATTGCAGCAAGCAACGTTGGAACCGCACGAGTAGCAGACGGCCGAGCGGCCGAGCGGCTAGCGCGTGGTTCGTTTCATTTTAGTGCTATCTTAATCCTAATAGCGGGCACTCGATTTTCTCAACGGTTTCTTGTGTAAAAAATGACAAGGAACACGATGGTACGAAAATTAAAAAAAAAAAATATCGTTTTTTGAGATATCGTCGATTTTTTGAAAAAATTGTTTATAACAGTGGCATAAATAAATGATTTGGTATTTTATTATTTACATTTTAAAAGTGAAACTCTTTCCGCGTCTTTTCAAAAAAGAATCATGTCCATATCTTTATTAGTCTTCGAGAAATCGAATTAATAAAAAAAAGTCCAATATTTTTTCAACAGTTGATTAGTCGGCCCCTTATCAATATTTTGATCTAAAACTGCACAGATGTTGACCTCTGTATAGGTAACAAGTCTACCAACTTTGAACAAAATTGGTGATTTGAAGTTTTAAACTGTTTGAAATAGCCAAGAATTGCCCTTTATTCTATTGAGTAGTTTGTGCAGTTAGATAAATTAAGTCGTACGATTTACCATTTAAGCTACGATTTAGTTAAGCTCCATTTTATATTTAAAGATGTAAATAAATAACATTTGAGAATTAAATATAACTCTTAGATTGTTATTTTTGTATATATTTAATGACTTATAATAGATAATAATTAAGTATGTTAAGTCCTTGCACGTTAAAATTTAAAAATAGTACTTTTATACACGATTTGGCATGAGTAACTCCATCTGTCTTAAAGAAACTATACGTTTCCCTATTGCGGGAAAATTTCCACCAATCAGTTTTGAAGTTTTCATGCCCAAATCTTTCAGAGCCCCTTGCGGCCTTATTTTGAAAGAGAGCACATCCCGAGGGAATGTGCTAAGTAAGGCGAGAACTGTTCGCCACCGCTACGCCACCCGCAGCAAGAAAAGCCACGCTCAAAGGATACACTCTCTCTCAAGAATCCCAAGAATTCTATTTTTGAAAATTATCAAACTTCACAATTATCTTTCAAAGGACTCTACAAAAAATATATAAAAGTAAGTTTTATTTCAAATATTAATTTTTTTTTACATTTCTTCACCTTCCACCATCCATTTTTCCCAATTCCGTATCGCTCGCTCCTCTCGTTGAAAAACGAGTTGGATAGACTTGATACAATATTTTAACGCTCAGAACTTGGATCATTAGGATCTTTATAGGTCTGAGTGGAATCTATAATTGATAATTCTCTGTGCCTTCTGAAAAGATTGGCGCTAGAATAATCGATTTAGATTCAGGGATTAGAAAAGCATCCGCGCCGTGCGCATCAAACTTTTCGGTATTTGTAACCAACATCAATCTTTCCTTACCCGGCTAAAGTGAGAAATCACAGCCCAAAAAGGATTAGAAATTCCCGCCTCACGAAAAAGTAAGACGTAACGCCCGCAATACGGGACGCTCTTCTCTTTGTCGCGGTCATGCCGATATTACGCAGAATGATCGTAAAGTTTTTTTTTGACTAGGTTTAGATGTTGCGTAAGGAGGCTACGGAATTTTATATACATCCTGCTTCACGATTTTCTTAACCGATTTCAGCTTTTTAGAACCTCAAAATATTAACATCAAAAAATTTATTACAAAATTTGATGATATCAAGAAGAAAAATATGCGAAAATATACACGAAAATTTTAACTTTCGAAAAACTCCCACGTTTTTTTTCTTTAAAATGATAGTTTTAGCGTAAATTATGAAAATAATTACGAATTTAAAAAATTTTTTTATCAGATAAGATGGCTAAATCAGTAAATAAAAGGAATATTCTTGTCTGAAATATATGTGCCATATATGTGCGCATTGTGCGATATCAAATTGAGGTGAATGTTCTATAATTTACATTAGTTTTATTGAATAAATTAGCATAAATAAATAAATCAAGTTTATATGACAATAAATTATTATATGGTGCTTTTTTAAAAGTTCATTGTGTAAAATTTGCCCTGAACGAAAAATACAAAATACGATCATTAACAATAATTTAATTAAACGCTGTACCTCGCTAGATATTAAGTTGAAATTGAATAAATATCAACATCTATGTAAATGGTTTTGGCACAAACTATAATGTTAATGAACTCAATTAATTTACAAAATTAACGACAAAAAATGTTAATTGAAACTGTAATTATTAAATAACAAGTCAAGAAAACATAGATTTTGAAATTTATTTATAGATATTAATTAAAAATAATAAAAGAAATAATCTTGTTACTTAAACCATAAAAATTTTATGTAATTAAGAAAGTGAATATTAATTTAGAATATAGAGGAAAAAATGATACTTATAGATTATTATAGCACCTTCCCTCGCTTCTAGCTCATCAAGGAGCTGCCGCAGATAAAGGTCAAGTACTCTTCTAGATTCTCTCTCTCTCTCTCTCTCTCTCTCTCTCTCTCTCTCTCTCTCTCTCTCTCTCTCTCTCTCTCTCTCTCAGACGTGGCGATCGCCCTTGCCCGTTATAGATGCTGCAATAATAGTTGGCGTTCATCCGCCAACTATCGTGACGATCCGCGTCATTGCCACGGCGATATCTCGCCAGGCAACGAGCTGACTGATTGTCGGGCTTCGTTGTACAGTATATTAAATTGTTGTGAGAATATAGAATAAGATTTGATATTTCGAGTTCTTTACCGCTTTAATTATCTTTTCTCTTATCTCTAATCCTCTCTCAATTACTCAAAGCACTATTCCCCGCCTCAAATAATTGGTGACGAGCCGTATGTCTCGTTACATTATTATAAAAATTTTAATTATACAATTTTAATGATGAAAATTTTAATTTTTTTTATGTCACATGGCTTGGTAGGTCGCGTTGGCCTTCGAATAAAACATAAATAAATTCTTGTATCACTTATATTGTTTACTTTCTTTACCCTTGGCGTCACTTTTAGCATGCTGGAGGTAGTAGTAATGACGGTGCTGGTGGTGGTAGCGGTAGTGGTGGTGGTAGTGATCGTGCTGGTGGTGGCAGCGGTCGCGGTGGTGGCAATGAAAGCGGTGTTTGATTTTGGAAAGGTGCTCATTGGTTGTCTAGCTGTATTATTTATCTGAAAATAATAATAATAATTTTAGTTATATTATAAAATCAAATTTATGCACGCGCGCGTATTATTACTTACCTTCATAAATTTCTTTTTTAGCGGTAAATTCGCAAACGCTTCTAATCGCATAGCGTTTGTTTTTCTCTTTCTCGTCGTTTTGGCCGCAGCCCTTTAGACTGCTATCCGCTGCCTCGCTGAACGCTCAGCGTATTCCAAGTTCCGCTGTAACTGAAAACAAACCAATAAAACAACATATAAATATGTATATATATACAACAAGAAAATTATATATACCAGAATTATCATTTGTAGCAAGTGGTCCACGCACCGCTTTTGGGAAGGCTCGATCATAGTCATATGAAGCTGAAAAATTAATAAAATAAGATTATATTATAATAATAAATAAATTAAATAAATATATATGATTGAAACACTTACTACATGCAATATTATCTGCAATAAATTATAAAACACTGCTGTAGAAATTCCTGCCAGCAGACCTTGAGAAGTCTAAAAAATAAAGCATATATTATTACTTATATTGAACATGAATATAATGACGTTCATGTTTCCATTATGTGTGCTGTATCCATATTTAGTTTTTTTTCTAACAATTTACTAACTTACTCACTCAATAAACACACAATTAAAATACACTTTTTTTAACTAACGAAAACAAAATCACTTGATAATACAAAAAGAAAGAAACTTTGGTCGAAGTGTTCTCTTTCAGGACTTGTATAGTATTGAAAATTTTTTGAAAATCAGGTTTTTTTTTGTTTCTCCCACAAGTTTCCTACTCTCGAAACTCCTCCCGTAATTGCGAACAAATCTTCAACGGAAAAGGTACATCGATTTCGCTTTAGACGCTCAGCATGTGATATATTGTTAGCGAAACTCAAGATGAGGCTATCTTGGAAAACCTGTCACTTAATTCTAAGAAAAAGAAAAAAGGCATTAAAATAACTAAGGGATTATGTACATAGATTTAGTTTCAGTTCCTTAGCATGCAATTCGTCATTATCGCATAGCGCAGTCCCAAAATATCGTATATATCTATACATTAGGAAAAGCATGCGGCCTTGAAAAGAGAGCGCACATTGCTAGAACACATACTTCCTCTACTATATACAGCTACAGAGTGTTAAGAAAAAGCGGAAATCGCACTCTACTAGAACACGTTAAATGGGCCTAGTGACAGAGAGATGTCGCGTTATCGCGATAAAGGGTAAGTTACGTAGTTTTCTTTACCGCAATAATTGCTGGTCCTGATTTACGCAAACCAAAAATTGTAACCCTGAAATAGTTCCTTCTCTATATACCTGAAATGGTTCCGGACGCCACAAGTTATGAAAAATCACTTGAAATTTATAAGTTATAATTTATGGCTTATAATTATTATCTTCTGAAATTTGATATTGTTAAACAAAGTAATAAATGTAAAAAAGTTAGCATTTTCATTCTAAATATAATAGTAGTTTTTTTTATCTGGTTTCTCATTTTTAGAAAAACGATAATCAATGAGAATGATGAGAAAATGTGATCGAAAATCGAAGTAACTATTAATCGTCAAAACACCTTTGACCAATCTGAAATTACTATAATATAGCGAGTTAATAATTAATTAACGTTATTTTAATTATCGAAATAAGCTAAGTAGCGGAAGTTTTGTAATCAGATCACTGTTGTTCTGTACATATTTATTTCTAAATTTTATATACATTTATTTTGTTTCTATATGTATAAATTTGTTGAATATAATTATAATTATGGAATAATGATAAGTAATCTTCAATGATAAATTTTGTAATAATGGAATTTTCTAATATGATACGTAATCTTACTTTAAGTAGAGTAATGTAATACGATCAATTTTGTAAAAACGTGGAATATTTTATATGTTAACATCAAAAATTTATTTAATTGAAAATTAACAATATTTGAAAGTCTATCTAAATCAGGTAACATAATCAAATAACTTACATGGATCGGCATTGCTTTTGTAAATTTGAAAGGCCTATATTTGTATTGTGACTCTGGATAAGAGTATATGTTTGAGTAGTTCTGAATTTATCATTATTACATCCAAAATTAGCTATTCCACGACTGCATATTTGACACTGCTGAGTTTTCATAGCTATTTTTTGAGAGAAAACACAGTTTATTAATAGTGCTTGAATTTCAGAAAACGTGTTATCAGTTATCTTTTTAAGAATAGTATATATTTATATTATTGTTGCAAATTTAAATGGTCTAATCATTATTCATTTTGAGTCAATGTTCATATATCTTACACTGCAAACGTAAACAAAAGTAAGATTAGTAGGAATACTCGTACAAAAACTAATATCTGCTCACTATATTTAACGAAGGCTATGTCAGTTGGCATGGTAACATAACAAGAATATTTAGTCTTTATAGAAGTACGATTAATTCGATCAGTTTAACAAATTTCATTAAAGCAATTTAGAATTAAATTTGTTAAACGAAGAGATTTCATCGCAAAATAATGTAATCATGATTAGATTTATTATTGAATATATCAACTAAAAATAAAAATAATCTACATTTCTACAAAAGTTATTATTATTTAAGAAGAATCAGACAGAGGTATTCCTCGCTTTTTAATAAAAAATATAGATACATGTTTTTTATATATAAATGTCATTGAATATATAAAAGTTAATTTCAATAGTTCTCCTATTGGGTTATAATAGTATATATTTTAATAGCTTTGTTGATTCTAAAATTTGTTTATTAATTAACGTATTCAGAAAAGAGAATTTACGAGTGAGTTTCATTCGTTTTCTGACACCAAGCCTTAATTATTGCTATAATTAATATATTAGTTTATGCATTCTGTAATGTATGATTCTTTAATTAATTCTAACTAGTTGAATAGCGCTTATCATGAATGTAGCGTTAGTCAGTCGATTACCAACCCTCTTCCTTTTATGTGATACTTCTTACTTTATACAATAAATCATAATTAAATTACAAGCTTGATTATTGATTTATTGAATATACAACACATTCTGCGACGGTATTTTAAACATGATTATTATAAAGAATCTTAGCAACAGAGATTGATATTTATAAATAAATAAATAAATTTTTGTTTTGAATTCCACCGCAGTTGCGTCATAGAGACTTTGAACGATAAACTAAATATATTTCTGGGCGATTCAATCTTTTCAAATAAAATGGCAACTGTGCAAAATTACCGGTATATCTCACTGAGCTCTAAAATACGTGTCTTTTCCACCGATTTTCGTTACAGCTTTGCTCATTGGTCTAAATGAACTGCTAATGATGCAATTGCTGCGCAAGATCTGAAGCTTCAACACTATGTAAGTTTCATTTTCGTGCGATTTTTTTTTAAATACATGCTGTAAAGGCAATGTGTCTTTTTTTAATTGATAGTAATTAAGTAGAAATTTAATCGATAGTAATGCGGACTTAAGTGGTTCATGTTTGTACCGTCGGTACAACACGTGCTAGCGTCTATACGGTGCCAATCTCACAGTGCAAAACCGACCTATCTTAGCAACGTTTTTGCTGTAAAAGTTACTTCCTAGAGCCCTTAATAATTATTTTACTATAACTATGGTTTATTTTGCATTCCTAGTTCAATACCTATATTTTCAAAGTATATCGTCTGCTATATCCAATAACAAAATTTTAGACTAATGAATGAATACATAAATTGCAAACTCAGATCAAAAATTAATTATAAAAGAATAATGAACAAAATATTAAATTAAAGTAATATTAAAATTAAAGTAAAAGATAAGTACACTGTCAATCACGTACTTCTACCCCCCCCCCCCGCCCTTCACGAGCAAAATTGGTTAAACTTTAAAGTTTTATATCTAGTGAAAAGTAATCTACTGGCCAAAGCGCATAAGAAAGGTCATTCTAAGAGCTTTCAAATGGTATGGATAACAAATGCAATAAAATATTTTTTGTAATTTTTTCAAACGAAAATTCAAAATTGTAAAATCTAAAATATTATTGTTACGTCTCGTGCATCAACTATGAATAGCTAATGAATGAGACGTTCCAATATGTTGACTAGTGGTTGGATATGTCTCACTTATAATTGTGACGAGAGCAGGTCGCTGCCGGTCTCTCGTCCGCGTTTCTCCCTCCCCCACTCGGCTAGGCGTGGTGGCCAACGTTGGGCGCATTAAACTATGCGTCTAACACTTGGCCTTTTTGTTTCAGCGCCAAGGACGGGCCAGCGCAGGTTGAGCGCATTCGGAAGTTGAGGAGCGCGGAGAGAGAGAGAGAGAGAGAGTACTAGGCCCACGCAGGTATAGGCAGGCGTGCGACGCGTGACCGATAAGCGGCGCGTCGCGTGCCGCCTAACTAATAGGTCTAAGTAGGGAGAAGAGCGAGCGCCGCTGAGCGGCTGCAGAGAGAGCGCAAGAAAAAGTGCGTAGAGAGAGAGTCGTCGCTAAGACAGGTCAGAGTGCGGAAGTCGTTAGCAGTCTAGTTCCGCAGCCTGCTAGAGAGTGCGAGCAGATAGCGAGAGGAAGATTGTCTCCATTCAACGCCCTTGCCGACGGCTGCAGCCTGCCAACCAGTAGGAGGGTCGACGTCGCCCACAGTCACCCGGTCGGCGACAATAGCCAGCGACCACCCACGACCTGGTCAGCGACGGCGCCCGATACTCTCAGTGGCGGCGCATCACCCAGGGTTCACGGCGTGATCAGAACAGGGAAACAAAGGTCAAGCCTTCCATCCTCTCTTTCTTTTTACTCTCTCTCTCTGTCGGTGCGACGGCCGGTACGCGTTTAATGAGATAGCCTGGCGCTCACGTGCCGGCTATCTAAAGGTTTGCGTTAGCCTGATTTTTAGTTGTCTAAGTAGCGACCGGTAAATTGTCTAGGCGCTCATGCGCCGGGCAGCTTACCCGGTATTTGTTCATGTAATTCGAATAAGTCGTAATAGGTTAGTTACACGATTAGTATTAAGGAAGAGCGCAGAATAATTATATGTAAGTTTAAGTAGTTCATTGTTCTTTTGTAGCGGATAGATTGTTAGATTAAGTTACGTCATGCGCGCATATGTTATGAGTTATTATTATTATGAATAATTATAGATAAGTGAAAATTGATTCTTGTCTTTTGAGATTCATTTATCGACCTTCCCTCATCTGTTTCCTCAATTGTCTTGAGCGAAAGCGCCTCACTGACCCCCGCAAATAACTGGTAACGCGTAGTATCGTTACATGGCATCCCTTGTGGGTCTGGCAATTGGGAAATGGATAAGGGAAATGGTTTAGTAGTGAATTTTTTCTTTTGAAATAACGGTTAACTAATTTTCTTTGTGAACTAAGGGCAAAGAGTGCGCGTAAAAGAATTTCGAGTTTTCGGTATTTTGAATTCTTGTTAGTGCTTGCCAGTGACCTTTCTTAATAGCGGTGTCGGATGACAACGGTGCGTCATTGAGTCGCTTTGACGCTAGACGATTGCGTTCTTTCTTCGCTTTAGTTTTTCTTTGTTTTAAGAATCTTACTAAACTGCCTATTCAAAAATTACGGTAAGTAAATTTTGATAAATTGTAACTTCTTTCTATAAACGTAAGCAAGGCGATTTCTTGCCGGCTTATAGTTCGGAAAGAAATTAGTTAGTAGGTATCAGGTTACACGGACCGGTCGAGACTTGCTTAGCCCCATAAACTCGCGTCGTAGTCAAGTTACGGATTTTCACTTTTAGAAATAACAATGTCGCTAGCGTGTAGAGATAAAATAGTCTTGCGTAAAATATTACGCGATGCGCATGCAAAAAAATTAAAACGCAAAATTGATTCCACAGAACCGGCTGTTCTGTTGGAATTAATGCGCTATCGCGAACTTAGTCTACACGGTGATTTTGAGGAATTACAAACTCGGTATTTTCGATATATGCTGTTAAGAGAGCGGCCAGATTTGCAGCCACCGTTGCGCTCGAGCGATTTTGCGTCGGGCCGAATCCCGGAAAAGCTGTATGACGAACAGCAAGAAACAACGGTAAGCAGTGCGCGGAACGCGAACCTGGACGATGAGTTCGCGGTAGCTGCAGCACCTTTGGCGGCCGAATTATCATGTGAGCAAGAGCAGGCGACACAGGCAAGAGCAAGTGTTGCCGCTCCTTGCGAACAAGTTCGACCGCCGGGCGAAAATGCAGTCGCGCTCGGTGATAACGACGTATTACCGATGGCGGCTCGCTCGCCGTCGGACAATAGGATCGAACGCGCACGCGAACAAGTAGCGCAAAACCAAGACGAGCGTAGCACTAGCGCGATAAGCCAAATTTGGGGGGCCCTCACAGCAGTACCGCGATGGATATATAGACGAGAAGTGCGACAAGGTGTTACAGACGGCGCGAATACAGTTTTTAGAGTTGAAAGAGAAGCGATGCACAGTAGAGCGGCTCAGGCCGAACAGCAGGCTTCATTGCCGCCTCAGGCCAAGCCGCTCGGCGATCGCGAGGCGCTGAACGCGCCAGCGATTGCGACTGAGTCATCGGTCCACGCGAACGCACCAAACAATAGAGCAGGTAGTACATCCCTCTATGCCGATTCAAATAGATCGGCGAGCACGAAATATCACGCGCCTAGAGTAAGTTCATGGGTTGAAGACTGGGAGCGCGAGGTACGAGTAGCTACTAGAGAGGAAATGAAAATACCAGCTCCATTAGGTGAAGGTTCGATTATTAGCGAGAAAAGCGTAATAAGCATAAGGCGACCTAAACAAAAGCAAGTGAGACAGGTAGAAAATATCAGTGAAAGCGACACTAGCCCGAATCTATCGGATACTGATAGTTGCAACACTTATAAAATTAAATCGCCGCGGAAAACTAAGCAAGTAAGAGCGGAAAGATCAAGCAAAAAGAGTGCTCCTCCAAGAATCAAGTATATAAATGGTATACCTGCGGATGGAGTAAGCGCGCTAAATGCCTGGTCTCTCCGTTTTTCCGGTAAGGATAGTACAAACGCACTAAGTTTTTTATCAGGTTTGAGTGATTGCCAGCGCTATTATGGCATCTCGGACGAAGAGATGCTGATAGCAATAGGCACCGCATTCCGCGATAAGGCGCGTCCGTGGTACGAGGTTAATCGCGGTATGTGGAGGACGCTGAAAGACTTTAAAAAGAGTTTTTCTAGCGAATTCTGTCGACGACTGAACAGAGAACAACTGTACGGCGAATTGCGTCAAAGAACACAGGGCGAGAATGAGAACATTACGGACTATGTCGCGGCTTTTCAGACGATTTTACGCCGTTTTGATCCGCCCGTTTCGGTAAGACGCCAGTTAGCTATGATCATAGAGGGCCTACATCCAAGATACAAGCGATATCTTGAAACTAAGACTTTCTCAGATTTAAATAGTTTTAAAGAAGCGGGTATGGCGCTCGAAGATCGCATGGCCGGTTGGAAAAGGTGGCAAAAGCCGCCCACGGCAGACGTAACGCTAATTCCGGAATCCGCGTACACAGAGACGAAGAAGTCACCCGGTAAACAAAAATCGGTCGAAACCATTGACGGTTTAAACGACGCGATGGACGAGGTCTTAATAATCGAATCTCCTAAAAAGAAAGCGCAGCAACAGAACAAAAAACTAGGTAAAAAGGGCAAGAAGCAGAACGGTGAAATTGCCGTGGCTATTGCCGACAGGCAACAGCCACAGGCAAGAAACCAACCTGCGAACGAAGCCGCGCCTGCTCACCAGAGCGCGCAGGCTTCGTTGGCCCCGGCTGCAGGCGTAGCCCCTAGTCTGGTTCCGCAGCAGCGCAATCAGGGAGGTAACAACTTAAATAGGCCATTCACGGGGGCTTGCTTCAATTGTAACGCGGTGGGACATAGAAGGGCGCAATGCCCGATAGCTCAGGTTAATCCGCGGGTAGTGTGTTATAAATGCCGACAACCGGGGCATTACGCTAATAACTGTCCAACGCGAACTTCAGAGCCGACATTATATTGTCAGGTTTGTGGGACAATCGGTTACGCGTTTAGAGAATGCCCTACTTGTAATCAAGTGAAGCAGGGAAACCTCAGCGCGGGAGCCGTCGACCGCTCGACGACTCCTGCCTAAGACGGATTGAGCGGGCTATCGAGGTAGAGAAAGTGCTTTGCGCAAGGAGCAAAGGCACCGTAGAAGTAGGGAACAGAGTTGAGGTAAAAAGGGAAGGCGAGAACAAGGCAGAAACCGCCAGTTCTGCGCCTCCTTTTATGAATTTAGTAAAAGAGGAAGGCGAGAACAAGGCGGGAACTGCCAGTTCTGCGCCACCTCTCTTAGACGAGGTAATAGGAGAATATTTGAAAGTCAAGGCTAAGGTCAGGCGTGCAGTATTTGTAGAATATGAGGATCCGGAAAAAGGGAATAAGGAAATCGTTGAGTTTAAAAACGTGTTTAAAAGTGAGTTTAGTCGTTCGACATTGAAGGAAGTTCAGGCGCAGAGTGACGAGGGCGTAAGTTTCCCTAGTAGGATCAGCAATGAACCCGAAGAGGCAAATAAACGTGACTCGTTACAGCAGGACGCGGAAAATCTTCAAAAAGATCGACACACAATCGCGCGAAAAACTTTGCCCGATAAGGATAGGCAAGATCCGATAGGGTTTAATAAATTTTGCGCGATAACTAGCTCACCTAAGAAGTGCCCAGCGAGGCAAAATGAGTTGCCATCGTCGCGCACGAACACGAATGAGGTAGGTTCAAGTATTTCGCCCACGGTTGGGCAGGCTTCGGAAAAGGCCGTTGCTTCAGGAAATCAGGATGAACCTGTGAAAGAATTTGTTGGTAAGGAAACGAGCTCAGGCGCTGCGCTCCTATCGGAGCGAGCTGCGACAAAGGTCATGGTCAGGCGCGATAGAAATGAGCTTGTTGATACTAGGGTTTTGTTGTTTGGACGTTCGGTCGTCGGTGCCGACGCACCTTCCGTTTTGGTGAGGGGAGGGTCTGAGTGGAACTCAGAAATCCCGAAGAAAACGGCAGATGAATCAGATGCAGCGTTAGTCGCAGTAGTAGAGAATAGGTTCTTTATTAAGGTCGACATAGGCGGGCAAGTCTATACAGCGCTGCTAGATTCAGGTGCTCAGGTATCGGTAGTAGGACCGAATCTTGGTTTACGTTTCAAGGACCGGTTAAAGCCGCCTACGATTTTTGTACAGGGCATCTCAGGCGAGAAGCCGCAAACGTGGGGCGACTTGAGGTTAAGTATTGAAATTGGCGGTAGGACGAATTGGTTAATTGCGACGGTAGTATCTACGCTTAAGCACGACTTGATTTTAGGAGCCGACTTTTGGATAGCGTGGAATATAAATATTAGCTACGGTAATCGCGCTTGGCGGGCAGGTGACCAAGGCGATTGGTATCCGTTAGCAGAACAGAATAGTAACGAGATAGTTGTTTTTGCGGAATGCGCAGGTTTAAGCAGCTACGAGGAGGCTCAACGAGAGACAATCTTGACGCTCGTTCGCCGGATTGTCCCGGAGCCTGGTGAATCTCCGGCGGTTACAAAAGTTATCGAGCACGTCATAGACGTAGGCGATGCGCGCCCGATAAAGACGCCGATGCGCCGAATGTCGCCTCCAATATTAGCATTCACGCAGGAAGAAACCATGCGGCTATGGAAGGCGAAAATAATTAGGCCATCGAACAGTCAGTGGAGTAGTGCGCCGGTAATCGTACGTAAGCAGGATGGCGGCTATAGGTTCTGTCTCGATTTTAGGCCGGTAAATAAGGTTACGAAAGTGGACGCGTATCCAATGCCTAGCATTGACGCTATTTTAGATAGGTTGCGCGGAGCAGTCTACCTGTCGAAAATAGATTTGCGAGCGGCGTTTTGGCAAATTCCGCTTTCAGAGAATAGCAAACAATACACGGCGTTTGCGGTCCCAGGTCTTGGTTTATGGGAGTTTGAGCGAATGCCGTTTGGTTTGGTAAACGCGCCGGCTACTTTCACGCGCCTCATGGACGCACTTTTCGGTCCAGAGTATGAGCCGCACGTTTTCTGGTATCTTGACGATTTGCTAGTAGTTAGCGCAGATTTTAACAGCCACGTGACCTGGCTAGAGAAAGTTTTGAAGCGTTTAGTAAGCGTTGGCTTAGAAATCAACTTAGAAAAGTCCGATTTCTTCTGTACCGAGGTAACTTACTTGGGGTACAGGTTAGATAGTGAGGGTCTGCGTCCGGACGACGACAAGGTGAAGCCGATAGTAGATTACCCTGCGCCGAATAACGTAGCTCAATTACGCCGATTCCTAGGTATGGTAGGATGGTATGCGCGTTTTATCGAACACGAGAGTGAGATAAAGGTCCCGTTGACCAAGCTCATCCGAAAGGACCAGCCATGGGAATGGAAGGAAGAACAGCAAGTTGCATTTGAGAAGCTAAAGCGCGCATTAACGGAGGCGCCGGTACTCGCGCGCCCTGATTTTACGCGCCCCTTTTACTTGCACTGCGATGGCTCTTCCTTCGCGGTTGGCGCGTGTTTGGTCCAGGTATTCGACGACGGCGAGCATCCCATATGCTACGCCAGTCGGATGCTGAATGCGCATGAGCGAAATTACACGGTGAGCGAAATCGAGTTTTTGGCAGTACTTTTTGCGGTAAAAAAGTTTAGACCTTATATAGAAGGCTCACACTTTGTCATCGTTACGGATCATAGCGCGCTAACTAGGATTCTTAATAAACGCGAACTTACAGGTAGATTGGAAAGATGGGTATTAGAATTTCAGCAGTTAGATTGCGAAATAATACATAGAAAGGGAGCGCTGCACCATGTGCCGGACGCACTTTCGCGAGAATTTGAGGACGAGCTCGAGGTTTACGCATTTGATAAGATACAGGATGCTTGGTATCTACAACGCGTGAAAGACGTTCTTCAAAGACCGAAGAAATTCGAGAATTGGAGAGTAGAGGGTAATGTCCTGTATCGGTTCATGCGCGATCACTTGCTCGATCCGATAACTAATCGCGAGGAATGTTGGCGCATGGTGGTGCCGCTGGAGTACCGAGAAAGGGTGTTGAGAGACGCTCATTGCGAGCCATTCGCTGGACATTTCGGCCGTGAAAAGACTTACGATCGAATTGCTCGTGAGTATTACTGGCCAGGAGTATGGTATGATGTGAGGACGTTCGTAAGTGAGTGCTCTCAATGTCAGAAGTATAAGGTAGTCCAGCAGGCACCCCAAGGTCTAATGGGTAAGCGCGTGGTAGAAAGACCATGGGCCGTAGTAGCGACTGATGTCGTAGAGCTGCCCCGTAGCAAAAATAGGTTTAAATACCTAGTGGTTTTTCAGGACTTATTTACTAAGTGGGTCGAGCTAAAACCGCTGCGATCGGCAGACGGCCCTGCCCTTGTTGCCGCGCTTGAGGAGTTAATCTTGTTCAGGTGGGAAACTCCAGAATACATCGTTAGTGATAATGCGAAGGCATATAGGAGCAAAGTATTTCAAGACAGGTTGCGAGAATATGGTATCGAACATGTATTTTGTCCTGCGTATCATCAGCAAAGTGACCCGGTTGAGCGCGTGAATCGAACGCTAAAGACGATGATAGCGATGTTTGTAGATGCCGATCACAGGAGCTGGGATAGGTATTTGCATGAATTTCGTCATGCTATCAATACGGCGACTCAGGCGTCTACAAAAGTATCGCCGGCGTTTCTAAACTTTGGTAGGGATCCGCGTCCGGTAAAGAGTTTGAGGCGCGAGATCGAGACAAAGGCCCCTATTGTTAAGATAGATACGAAGGCGTGGGAAGATAGGCTATCACGTTTAAATGCGTTACGTGACTTGGTAGCTAGGCACATTGATGAAGCTCAGGAAAAGCAAAAGAAACACTACGATAAGGGTAGGCGTCAGGTACTCTTTCAGGTAGGTGATTTGGTTTTGCGCAAAGTGCATACGCTCTCGAGTGCGGCGGATGGTAAAAACGCGAAACTCGATCCGAAATTTGATGGACCGTTTGAAATTATTTCGGTAATTTCGCCCGAAATCTACGAGCTAACGACAAACAGTAAACATCGTACGGCTAGGGTACACGTCTCGGAAATTAAGCGATATATACCACCGCGTAAGGTAAATAAGTAGTTCGCGAAGTAGGACAGGTGTAATAACTAAATTGTTTTGTTTTTAAAGGTACAAGAGGTTCATCGACGTCAGGTGATGATGGCTGAAACCGAGAAGTCGGGCCGCATCACTCAAGTCGCCGAGGCTCAAACACCTACAGGCGACGTGACCGCATCGGTAAACTCGGCGGGAATTGCTGAGGCTATGGAGGTAGACCGAGCGTCGGAGTCTGCCGCCCGGTTTTTAAGCCTTGGGCAGGCGGCCTCCTTTGACGTCGAGGTTGCCTCCTGTGCTTCACAGTTCGCACGGACGTCGGTCGGCGGAGGCGGTGACGGGCAGGCGAAGGGGTTCCCTTTGCCGCCGCCTTTGCCTTCGCCCCCGACGCCGTTCGTGAGCGACCGGCGAGGAGTCCGTCTTCTAACGGGAAATCGCCTAGCGGGTTCGATAATTCGTCTGGCTGCGCCCACGCGTACCTGGGACGAGGCGGTACGTCGTAGCGCAGCGTTTCGGCTCACGACGCTTTGCATACGCGAAGCGTCGGAGAAGTCGAGGGTTATCGCCGCAAAAGAGGGAATTGTCTTCTCGCAGGCGGGCACGAGTAGTCAAGGCGAGAAATCGCCGGGCTCTCGAGCTGCCGCGGGAGGATATCTCGCGGGTAGGGCGGCAAATCGGAGCCGTACCGCGAGGGCTCGCATTGGAAGGGGAAGCTGGAGTCCCACGAAGCAAGGCGCCACCAACGGTATACTGGAGGTGGTGCTGAGCTCGAGCGACTCCGAGGATGAGGCGATGCCGGTGCAGGAGCTGCCTCGAGTTGCTCCACAACCACACGTCCATCCTAATCTCCCTTTCAAACCGCTCGCGTTACAGAGGCTAGACCCCGCGTACCAATTCGTCCGCAGGGGCGGGCCCGCGCAATTCTACCCAGCGGGGTATATGGAGGACGAAAGAAGGAGGGAGGCTGAGGCTCGCCAGAACGCGGGTAGGAGGAAGCACAAGATGCGTTTCAACCTATCCGCGTGTAATTTTGAGAGGCCATCCTCCGGTTCGACGCCAACTCTACCCGAGATGGCGGAGGGAGCCGTTGTTGAGGCAACAGGCGCCCTCCAGCCACCGGTTTCGTTGGTTGTTGACGGAGGGAGAGCCTCGGGAGTTGGTGCGAGCACAGTCACCGAGAAGACGGGAAAGGCAGGCACAAGGATGGAAGTGGTGGTGCCGCCGACCCCACGAAGAGTGGAGCCGGTTGTGCCGGAGCGACCAACCCTTGGGCCGGTACGACCTGTCCCGACTCCTCAGGTAGCGAGCTCAGCCTCGTCCTCTGCGTCGCCGTGTTGGGTTGACGAGACCGGATTTCGGTTGGTGAGGGGTAGCTTCCTGCAAAACCTGGCTCCGGTTCCTTGGGATGAAGAATTGGACGTGCCCTCGTTCCGCTGCTTCAACTGTAGAACGGGGTCACATCCCAGGTCGGCCTGCAGGAACCCGCCTCTATCGCGTCCGGTTTGTAGAAACTGTGGGCGACTCGATGTACGCGTGCAGAACTGTCCGCGTTGCCGCGATGCCTTCGTGGCAGACCAGGCGCGCGCACGACCGGTGGAGGAGGTAAGGGTTCGGGCTCACCCGGCCGAACCAGTAGAGCTCCCGGCAGCGCAGCCAGAGACTGTGGAGCCGGAGCTCGAGGTTCCTAGGTCGGTGCCCGAGGTAGCCAGCCCTGAAACCTCCATCGGAGAGCCCAAAGCGAAAAAGCCCAGGTATCGATGTGGCAAGCGTTTCCGCGCTAAGCTCGCACGTAAGTCACAGAGGCTTGCTGCGGAGCAAGCTAGGGCTGAAGCCGGTACGACCGAAAACACGGGAGTGGAAGTCGCGCCGCGGACGGAGCAGGCGTCGGTCCCCGTGAGTGAGTCGAGCGATCGGAGCGCCCGGGTGATTGGGTCCGAGGCGACTGATGATGCCGGCCAAAGACTATCCGGGGCAAGTGCCTCGTTTCCTTCGGCGGAGGAGCTTCGAACGCTTAGGCTCCGGTATTTGGAGTCGTTGGAGCTGCAGTAAATGGTAAGATTCTTGGTTTGATTGAGTACTGAGATAGTCGCGATCTTGGCGCAGTGGATTAGTCGGCTTGCTGTGACGAAAGGTTAGGTATATCACTCGGATTAGACTATTGGGTTTGCTAGATTTTGCCCTTAGTTGATCTGGTTGCTACCAACTTATAATTAATTATGATTTAAGCTAAATCTAAGGTATTCTTATATAATTTAGTGTCTATCGTTGGTTGCCATTGCCGGTCGATAGAGAGAGAGAGGGGGAGAAACAGAGTCAGGCCGTTCGCGGGTGCGAACTTTGGCCTTGGAAGGGGGTGTGACGAGAGCAGGTCGCTGCCGGTCTCTCGTCCGCGTTTCTCCCTCCCCCACTCGGCTAGGCGTGGTGGCCAACGTTGGGCGCATTAAACTATGCGTCTAACACTTGGCCTTTTTGTTTCAGCGCCAAGGACGGGCCAGCGCAGGTTGAGCGCATTCGGAAGTTGAGGAGCGCGGAGAGAGAGAGAGAGAGAGAGTACTAGGCCCACGCAGGTATAGGCAGGCGTGCGACGCGTGACCGATAAGCGGCGCGTCGCGTGCCGCCTAACTAATAGGTCTAAGTAGGGAGAAGAGCGAGCGCCGCTGAGCGGCTGCAGAGAGAGCGCAAGAAAAAGTGCGTAGAGAGAGAGTCGTCGCTAAGACAGGTCAGAGTGCGGAAGTCGTTAGCAGTCTAGTTCCGCAGCCTGCTAGAGAGTGCGAGCAGATAGCGAGAGGAAGATTGTCTCCATTCAACGCCCTTGCCGACGGCTGCAGCCTGCCAACCAGTAGGAGGGTCGACGTCGCCCACAGTCACCCGGTCGGCGACAATAGCCAGCGACCACCCACGACCTGGTCAGCGACGGCGCCCGATACTCTCAGTGGCGGCGCATCACCCAGGGTTCACGGCGTGATCAGAACAGGGAAACAAAGGTCAAGCCTTCCATCCTCTCTTTCTTTTTACTCTCTCTCTCTGTCGGTGCGACGGCCGGTACGCGTTTAATGAGATAGCCTGGCGCTCACGTGCCGGCTATCTAAAGGTTTGCGTTAGCCTGATTTTTAGTTGTCTAAGTAGCGACCGGTAAATTGTCTAGGCGCTCATGCGCCGGGCAGCTTACCCGGTATTTGTTCATGTAATTCGAATAAGTCGTAATAGGTTAGTTACACGATTAGTATTAAGGAAGAGCGCGGAATAATTATATGTAAGTTTAAGTAGTTCATTGTTCTTTTGTAGCGGATAGATTGTTAGATTAAGTTACGTCATGCGCGCATATGTTATGAGTTATTATTATTATGAATAATTATAGATAAGTGAAAATTGATTCTTGTCTTTTGAGATTCATTTATCGACCTTCCCTCATCTGTTTCCTCAATTGTCTTGAGCGAAAGCGCCTCACTGACCCCCGCAAATAACTGGTAACGCGTAGTATCGTTACATAATAAATGTACGTGGAAATGTATGTCTGATAATTGTACTACCTTGATAATCGTAGCTTTTAATTGTTGATAAAATGTAGCAGGCTCTAACTGCTTGTTGAATTGAATAGGATAGGTTGTTAAATAATACTTGCACGATATTACTTTGTAACAGTCGCGAGTTTATTAAGTAAAATGATCACCAATTGTCGGACCGGTGTGTACGGAGTTGAGTCTTACAGGTACTTATTGACTGTCTGATGGACTACTGATCAACTGCCGAGAGTAATTTGTTCATTGCTTTTTATATCTTTTATAGCTCTTTTCAGGTCAGTATTGCGATATTGTGTGACATTTTGTTTTCGCTAATTATAAATTCTTGCGTTTTGGTGACTTAGTTTCGGAGTGTGTTTCGACAGCTTTTTGCTGTCGTGTGAATAGCTTAGCAGTTTTGAATGTGCATATGTTACAAAAAGGATGCGTCGTAAGGCTTAATTTCGGAGAGTCATTTACCTCGCGTTTAGTTAGCTTTTTGCTGACGTGCGAATAGTTTAGTAGCTTTGAATTTCGCGAATGTGCATTTTATGAACAGGATGCCTCGTAAGACGTAACATTATTGTTTATTTTTGATCTGTCGCCAATTATTGAAAAAAAACTGCGAAAAAATTTGAAGTACACCATTCCAAAATTCTTTTAAAGCCGTATGTAAATCACGCATAAAAAATGTTTTAAATTTGATGTGTATACAAGCATTTTTCTTGAAAATTAACACTTTGTTTCCAACTTTCTATAACTCCGTATATTCAAAAAATAGAAAAAAATATATAGAAAAGAATATTTATTTTTCATATAAACTTAATAAAATTATATTACAAAATTTCTATCTACTCTTAGAATCATAGAACTTTTAAGGTAAAAGTAAATAATGATACCACAAAACTTTAGTCAATTAAACCCAATATTTCTCAAGGTCGTGTGATTAGCCTTATATTATGTTTAATCTATACGCCTGATCTTCTAACCATGAAATACATCAATATTGCCACTTACGTAGATGATACAGCTATATTAACAACTCACTTAAATGAAGCAAACACTTGTTATAATATGTTGCGACGGCGGCCCATATGATTAAAATTTTTAAATTTCACAAGAATAATTTTTCTAAGACCAACGGCAGAGTTAAAACCGTTTCCCATGAGCTGTGGGAACCGAGCCGAGTGTCGCAGGGAAATTCTTCTTGATAGTCTCCAAGCAATAGAATCTATAGTCTAAATTTATACAAGCGTGCATTCATTTTTTCAATACGCTATTCTGCTTTTCGTACCTTCACACTTACATATGAAGTGCATGCAGCCTCCGAACACGTGAGCGCTGAGATGCCGATGAGAGAAGAGGGCCATAAAACTGCAATCTGTTTCCCGTTCTAATTTTTCCCATCGAATTCTTCTCTTTTAAGAAGACAAAAAAATGTTTACCATGCAAAGAGAATGAAATAGAAATATTGAAATTATAAAAATTAACCTTTCACCTTTTATTATAAATAATTATTTATGGCTCTCC